>NC_142066.1:24755164-25059123 GCF_059756535.1 Pantherophis guttatus
GGACCATGACACTATCATCGATGCTACCAAGTGTGGCAATCTTGCTCGCTTCATCAATCATTGCTGCACGGTGAGTTATATGGGGATGGTCCCTGGTTGTGATTCTTGATGCTGTCTGTTCTGTGCTAAGTTTAGCCTTTTATAGAGAACATCTTGGATGGGCATGTGGCTGCATGAGAGAGAAAAGATTCTTTCAACAGACTTAGCATTTAATATATTGGCACTCCTTAGAATAGGGCAGTCTATTCTGCTCTCTGCCTAATCGCATTTAAAGTCTTGCCAGGATCAGGACTCTAGGTGTCTATCTGCACCATCAAGAAATGTCTTGGGACAGTGGTGTAGGGGAAAGGGGAAGAGCCCTCGTGAACTCATTCGCAGAATGCTGATCAATCAGGAACATACGTTTCCCTTGCCACTTCCCTGGTTCCCAGCATCTTGTTTCAGTCCCAAGTGGCCTTTGGGTTCTATTTCCTTTCTAATGCAATGGCAACCACAGAATGGAGTTTGAAAGGTGGCCTGCTGCTTTCTTTAAGAGCCTCTTCCTTAAGAGCGTCTGTCTTTCCTTTCTTTAGCCCAACTGCTATGCCAAAGTCATCACGATAGAGTCCCAGAAGAAGATTGTTATCTACTCCAAGCAGCCTATCAGCATCAATGAGGAGATTACATATGACTACAAATTCCCAATTGAAGAGAACAAGATTCCCTGCTTATGTGGCACAGAAAACTGTCGGGGGACCCTGAATTGAAACAGAAGCCTGGCATTCCTATTTATTTTGTTTGCTCATCCCATTTTTCACCAGTAGTTTAGTATCTCTTCCAACAGAGTTACGTGGGAAAGTTCTCAGTCGCCTTAAAACCCATCTGGAATCTTTTAGAAGTTTTCCATTTGCCTCTCCTCAGGTTCCTAATCAGTGAAAAATTTCCTTTTCTTCCAGTCAATCAGAAATGGTTCTCTCCTTCTCTTTTACATTGGTGTTTCTGTCATTTTTGATCCAGTTCCAAAACAGGTATCAGTTAAATACCTCTCCCTCCTTGGATTAAGAACAGCTTTAATCTTAATCGCCTATACGTTAGTTCTGCTTTTAAATTTGGCAAAAAGTTTGAGCCTCCTGTTCACTTAGGGGTACACTAAACAAAATTGATTCCCTTCAGTTTAAGGATCTTCAGCGTGTTGAGGTCAGTTAATAAAACTTTAGGAATTGCAGGGTCCAAGAAAAGCCCATGAAGGATTTTGAGACCATTCAATGTTCAATGTTCTTGAAGGGCATAATGGTACACGTAGCTAAGAGTTGATGAATCCTTGAAATTTTATAGTTGAGTTTTTTAAACCATTGGATTCTTTTATAAATCATTCTAGGTTTATTGAGATGAATATGAAAACAGTTCTGAAAGTAAATCCTTTCCTAAGTGGACTTTTTTCTGATTTTCAGAGTTTTCCCTGAATCCTTGCTAGATATAGCCAAGATTACCTGGGGATTATCACTTCCTGGTTCCATTTAGCTATATTTTTTACCATGTGCAAAGATTTGAAACTTTTCTGACTTCAGATGATTTATTCCTAATTCCATCAGCCATTTATTCTTCCAACCATACACTTAAGGTTACAATAGCCAATTCTGAAAAGTAATTGTTTGGTGCCATTCAGATCAAACCTCCCTTTCCTTGTGTTGTTTGCCTTGCAATAGGTATTGAGGAGAAAAAATCCAGAACCCACATAATTAAGGGAACTGTTTCTTTCCTACAGTTATGGCCTCAATCATCTGGCTCATAGCATAAACTAAGACCTTACCCCAACCCCCCCTCCTTCCATATTTTTTTTTTCTTAGGAGAAGAAAGTTGTGTATATATCTAGTCCAGATGGATTGGCTGTTTCTTGTAGAAACACTTGTTTACCGGTATGTAAATATTTTATTTTTGTTGTCCACTTCATACTGAAAAGAGGTGTAAATAATGTTTCATTGTATTTCCTTCTCCTGCTTTTATCTATACTTGCATCGTGCCACCCTTCTCTTTTAATGCAACATGGAATTTTAAAAAAAAATTTCTTATCCTGGAGAAAATGGATGGGGTATTGGAAGCCAGCAATGCGTATTTCATTAACCACTTATGATGGAGTCAGTTAAAACAAAAGACTTAAGGCACATCAAGTTTTTTAGCAGGGTTTATTGTTTCCAATATGTCTTCTCATCATTCTGGTTGTTTTTTGTGTATGTTTCTGAACTGCTGTACTGAGATGGCTAAACAAGCTAATCACATTTCTGGGATAAGCCTGATTGTGTTGGTTTGTCAGTTCCCCACAGCTTTTCAACTGTTTTTTGCCCATCCCAGTAACCTGGTAGCAGAGATGAACCTGTTTAGATAGTGAGAATAGGAGCTTTTAAACCAGATTTTTAAGTGTGTCCCATTTATCTCTTCTTCTTGAAAATGGCTCCTTCCTCATTGTTATTATTTAGTGAATACGTTCAGAATGTAGTTTTAATTAAAGTTTATTTCAATGTTTGAAGGCTAATGAAGGAGATAGTTAAATGACATCTTCTCACTTCATTATACGCTGGTCAGTGTTTTATGCTGAAGGTGTCTTTTATTTTGGTGGAAGTCTGCTCCAGCTTAGTTTGGGCCCTTGGAGAAGAAACTTCTATATTTTCATATCTTTTTAAATCTGTTTCTTTCACATAATGCATTAGATAAATAGCTTACACCAATAGTGGGTTCCACTTACCTTCACTACCGGTTAGGAACTGTGAGGGCTCGTGCGTGGGGTGCTTCTGCACATTTGCAGAACCTTCTGCACATGCGCAGAGCGTCCGTGATGCATCCAGGTGGGTGGGCGGAGCCTCCTGCCACCGCCACTACCGATTCGCCCGAACCGGTAGAAACCCACCACTGGCATACACCACCCCAAAAAGATTGTTTGGGGTCGTAATTTTCTTAACCAGCTAAAGAAGTGCGTGAAAACCCATTGTCTTGCTTTATAGGCTACACGGAGCTTGAAGAGACCAAAGGAAATTTTCAGGGGGGCTGGAGTTTGAATTTGCAGTGGAAGCCTTGCACAGACTTGCCAAACTCAGCTGGATAACTTTTTTGCTTCTCATGTCATGTGGTTTTATTGTCTGCATTTTCCCCCTTGCAATGTTCCTAAATGTTGAAAATAAGGAAGTTGCGGCCACCCATTTTAGCAAGGAGAAGTGGAAAGGCTAAATCACCTGAGAAAAGAGTATGGGTGAATGTGAAGTAGTATAAACATTCACACAAATATGTGGCTTCATAGTTGTCTTGATCCTAAATCACCAATCTTTCTAGGCCCTGAGGGCTGCTGAGGGCTGACTGATATCACATTCTGTAATAGCGGAATTCGTTGTTTTGTTTTAACCACATCCTTCCAGATATTTGTGTCTGGGTGATTCTGCAGCTGCTTTCTGGCTCACCCTGAGAATTGACCCTAGAAACAATTCCAACCATTTCCCCTTTTTCTATTTCTTACTTTCCAAATGTAATTTCCTCTGCTCAGATGGCTGTGCACTTGTACTAGGGACAAATGTGTAACCTACATGACTAAATTGTGAATTAAAGCAGTTATAGTTGGAATCACCTATTCCATTTAGCCTGTCCCTCAAGTCTCTGTGTAAAGTAACAAAATTTTGGCTTTGTTCTGTGATGTTTTTCTTTGGGGTTTTGTTATAAATACCCATCCATGGGCCAGTCGGTTTTGAACATCATTGTGTAAAATGTCTCATGGAATTAAGAGTTTTCAAATTCCTCCTGAATTTTGCAGTTATTAGATAAAGCCTTGATAGCTTTTGTTTGAAACTTTGGCAAGATAATATCAGTTTAATGCTACTCTGTTAATTCCAAAAAAGCTGCCTCACACACATTCCTTTAGGGTTTAAAAAATTTAGCTGCACAATTTTCCTAAATTGAGACTTTTTTAAAAGCTGACTAAATTGCACCAAATTGTTATGATACATCAAACTTCTGCTTTTTATCGGATTTAAATATTTTCCTCTGAAACTTTTTCATCAAAGGACCACAGAATATTGAATTCCTATGTTTTGGAAAAAAAAAAAGTGACCTTTTAAAAATAATATGCGTCTGCTTATTTTAGACTTGCAAGTAAAAACCTACCCGGGCTAGCCAGATGATTACAGCTGGGTATAATTATTTACTTTGCATCAGTAAGAATATGCTAAAGAATTTTGCTCAATGGGTTTTATTGCAATATTTCATCAGCATTAGTCTATTTTTTAATTTTTTTAAAAAGTGATGCCCAGTTGTGTTCTTGAGTCATGCAAAAAAAAAAAAAAAGTAATAATAATCCACACTGTTTCTCTGCATATTTCCTAGCCTGAGTGTTCCAGTGCTCAATTTATTTACGCATGGTGGCTAGTTTTCTAATTGATCATGTACTTACAATACCAACATATTTTCAAGAAATGCCATCTTCCACTTGCCTCCCATTTAATTACATATGTGCCTTTTTAAATTAGTTGTGGGAAGTTTCATTACTCTCACCTGTTCATTGTGAAAAGTAGACATTTTGGTTTTAGTGTGTGTTTCCCTTCTTGTCAAAATCTACATTGTCTCAACTGATTTACACAATCACCTCTACAGTGGTAATTTCCTGCATCCAATTTAGCCACATACCTCCTGCTAGGATGAATGAGTTAGTTTTAAATTTTAAATAAAGCAATGAAACCTGTGTAAATTATTCTATATGCTTTAATAAATCCCTGAATTTGGGCTCTCCCTTTCTCCCTCTCTCTTCTCTCTCCTTCCCTCCCTCCCTCTCTTTCCTAACTCCTTACCAACTTGTAAAGCTTAATGTTTTGTTACTCATTTTTCTTTATATGTGGGATTTTTTTTTCCTGTGTACATATATGTAAAAAGAAAACAAGAAAAAAAATAGATAATACAAAAAAAAATTTATACCAGAGTGGGTTAAGCTATTTAATCTTCTCTAGCAGCAAAGGCAGCTTGCCTGGGGTTTTGTGTTTTAACACAAACGACGGAAATGTATGGACATGGATGGATAGATTCCCCCCTTCCCCACCCTCTTTCCTAGCTGCCCAGTGGATGGATGTTTTTTTTAATTTGCATACCTATTCTGTCTATATAAATATTATATATATAGATATATATAAATATATAAATATATTTTCGTTTGATCTTACTGGCTTCCTACTTGTAAATATGTTAATAATTTGTGGATTCATTACTTGGTGCCAGATAGCACATTTTTATAAAAGTCATTAAACTTTTATTGTACAAAAATGTATGGCTTTTGTCCTTATTTCTGTGCTCTGGATCTCCTGGAAATGCTTCAAATTTCATGAATAATGCTGAAAATTCCATTGGTGGGCTCCAAAATATATAAAGGCGGCGTGATGGGGAAGTATAGGTAGAAATAACTGGATTGAAGTCACTGCAACTGTGAGATTCACTGTATGATTACACCCGTTTTAGTCATACCGTGTTTCCCCAAAAATAAGACCCTGTCTTATATTTTTTTGAACCCTGAAATAAGCGCTTGGCCTTATTGCCATGTGCTCAAAAGCCCGATTGGGCTTATTATCAGGGGATGTCTTATTTTGGGGGAAACAGGGTAGGTCCCACTAGGATATTGCAAGGCGGAGGGAGGACAAGCTTGAAATTAAATTCTCATGAAATTACAAGGTCGTTACACTGGTTTATCTTTTTCTCTTTTGAAAAAAATTCTAGGAATCATCCATCCAGATCTGCCTTCTCTTATTAGTGCATACCACCAGCATTCCTTTCTTGCAAGTCATGATAATTAAGTCTGAACATCAATCAGTTCTACGCTAATTAAATCACAACATTTTGGAGAAAAATGCAATTTATTTGTCTGTAGTTTTGGCATGTTTAATTATCTGTAGCTGCTTTAGAAATGTTCCATCTGATTATAGTGAAATAATTCTTCCTTTCGTGGAAATTAGAATGTTTTTTTTTCAAAGAACACTATGCTAAGGACTAGTAACTTAAAAAAAACTTTTCCAGGCAGTGTGTGAGAAAGGCCAAACTTAGAAAAGTTTGCATATAACTAATAATACCAGCTTATAGCAATAGCACTTATGTACTGCTTCATAGTGCTTTACAGTCCTCTCTAAGCAGTTTATAGAGTCAGCATACTGCCCCCAAACAATCAGGTTCTCATTTTACCGAGCTCGGAAGGATGGAAGGCTGAGTCAACCTTGAGCCGGTGAAAACTGAACTGCTGGCAGTCAGCAGAATTAGTCTGCAATACTGCACTCACTTGACAACTTCCTCATTTAACAAGAAAAATTTTGTGTTCAATTTGGTCGTAAGTCCAAGACTATCTAATAATGAATAGAATAAAATAGAATAGAGTTGGAAGGGACCTTGGAGGTCTTCTAGTCCAACCCCCTGCTTAGACAGGAAACCCTATAACACTTCAGACAAATGGTTATCCAACATCTTAAAAGTTTCCAGTGTTGGGGCATTCACAACTTCTGCAGGCAAGTTGTTCCACTTATTAATTGTTCTGTCAGGAAATTTCTCCTTAGTTCTAAATTGCTTCTCTCCTTGATTAGTTTCCACCCATTGCTTCTTGCTCTACCCTCTACCTTTGAAGAATAGTTTGACTCCTTCTTTGTGGCAACCCCTGAGATATTTGAACACTGCTATCATGTCTCCCCTAGTCCTTCTCTTCATTAAACTAGACATACCCAGTTCCTGCAACCGTTCTTCATATGTTTTAGCCTCCAGTCCCCTAATCAGCTTTGTTGCCCTTCTCTGCACTCTTTCTAGAGTCTCCTCATCTTTTTTACATCGTGGCAACCAAAACTGAATGTAATATTCCAAGTGTGGCCTTACCAAGGCCTTATAAAGTGATATTAACACTTCATGTGATCTTGACTCTATTCCTCTGTTTATGCAGCCTAGAACTGTGTTGGCTTTTTGGCAGCTGCTGTACACTGCAAGCTCATATCTAAATGGTTGTCCACTAGGACTCCAAGATCCTTCCCACAGTCACTACTATTGAGCAAGGTACCACATACACGGTACCTGTGCATTTTGTTTTTCTTCTCTAAATGTAGAATATTACTTTTTTCACTCTTGAATTTCATTTTGTTAGATAGCGCCCAATGTTCAAATCTGTCAAGATCCTTCTGTATCTTGAGCCTATCTTCTAGAGTGTTGGCTATTCCTGCCAGCTTGGTGTCATCTGCAAATTTGATGAGTTCCCCATCCTTCCCCTTGTCCAAATCATTGATGAAGATGTTGAAGAGCACTGGACCTAAAACAGAGCCCTGGGGATACTCCACTGTATACGTCCCTCTATGTAGATGCAGTTCCATTGAGGACTACACGTTGAGTGCGGTTGGTCAGCCAATTACGAATCCATGTGGTGGTGATGCTGTCTAACCCACATTTTTCTACTTTATCTAGTGGTAGTTTATGGTCTACTTTATCAAATGCTTTACTAAAGTCCAAGTAAATTATATCAACAGCATTCCTCTGGTCCACTAATTTGGTCAGATAATTTGGTCTACTAATGTGGTCAGAGCAAATGAGGCCATTTATATCTGGCCATTTTTACTGACCTTCATTACATTTATATTAATTTCAGAAGATACATTCTTCATATATTTAGTCTCCCACTTCTGCCTCCTGTTTTAAAAGAAGCTTGAGTCTGTTTGCTTTGAAACCTCCCACTTTTTAAAAAATTTATAGAATCATTTTTCATGCCCATCTAAAGACTTTAAACAGGTAAGTCTAAATAAAACAAAAAGGTTCTAGGAAAAGAAAGAGAAAAGAGAAAAGGGTTAATGGAAAATGCCAATTGATCTTCAGGATTTTTTTGTGTTATAGGTATTTGCAGGAACTTTTCATATGTTTCTTTATCCTTTTTCTCATTTTTTCACAGACCATTCTAAATTTTGCTAAACCATCTGCTAAATGACATTCTCAAAACGTCCAGTACAGATAATTCTTATGATCATAACTCACCCCAAAATTTCTATTGCTAAACAAGGCAGTTGCTAAGTGAGTTTTGCCCCATTTTACGGCCTTTCTTGCCACCGTTGTTAAATGAATCACTGCAGTTGTCGAGTTAGTAACACGATTAAGTTAAGTGAATCTGGCTTCCCCATTGATTTTGCTTGTCAGTTATAGGTGTAAAAAATGGCCATAAGGCACTTTTTTCAGCCCAATTGGTAACTTCGAATGGTCACTAAACAGATGGTTGTAAGTCAAGGATTACCTGTATGTTCATTGCCTCCTTTCTCTCAACCGATGTAATGCTCAAACACCTTCAGTGCACCATAACCACTAGCAAAATTTTTAATGTACATTTATTAAATTTACTGCACTTGTTATGGAAAATAGTGCACCTTTAGCATGTGATATATTTGTGCTTTCTCTTTGCTCAAACTGAATCAATACAGAGATCTAATTCCAAGGTCTTGTGCAGTCATGAAGACTTGAACAAGGGTTAACTTGTTCCCTCCACATAAACTACTTTCCTAACGTGGAAATGCCTTTGGCCTCCAACAGATCAGCTCAAAGTTTATCGCCCAATCTATCCACCACAAAAGCAGCTATGTGCGTGTGGCGCCTTGTAAAAATGAGCCGTTTTATTATTGCACAGATTTTCATGGATTACAGCAGAGGTCTTCAAACTTGGCAGCTTTAAGACTTGTGAACTTCAACTCCCAGAATTCCAGAGCTGGCTGGAGAATTCTGGGAGTTGAAGTTCACAAGTCTTAAAGCTGCCAAGTTTGAAGACCTCTGGATTACAGTCTTGTCTGATTCACAGCAGTGCAGAAATGTCCAGAACAACACCTGTGGTCATTTTTAAGTTGGACTGCAACTTCTTGTGGTTCTTTCAAGGCCACTTGGCTTATGAAAAACTGTGGTTCCCTCTTCTGCTATGTTGAAACCTTTATTAATGCTTAATCCATCAATAAGGATGATGGAATATCAATTGGATTGCAAAGTTTAGACCACAGGTGTCCAACTTTGGCAACTTTAAGACCTGTGGACTTCAACTCCCAGAATTCTCTAGCCAGCATATGATTTCTGGGAGTTGGAAGTCCACAAATTTTAGCATTGCCAATATTGGACACTCCTGGTTTAGACCCAACTTTCCCCAAATTTTGCTGGGGGAAAAGGTAGAAAAAGATGACTAAAATCCAGTTAGGATGATAAAAAAAAGCAGGCAACAGAAGCTTTCACGTTCTGTATTTTTATATATTTTTTTCGATGAGTTTTGAAATGAAACATAACCTGTTTACCAAAGGGGAATACGGGATCGAGGGCATGTTCAGAAGTATAGACTCCTTCTTCCAAAAAATAAATGATTTTTTTACTCTTGGTGCATATTCCACGAGGTGGGGGGGGGACAGATTTCATCCTAGTAGATTTTACCTGGCATGGGATCTACTCTGTGATCACATTCACACCATGCTATAGTTTGTAATGGCTGAGTTGCCCAACACACTGAACCAATTTCAAGGTGTACACCCAGAATTACAGGAGTCGCACAGTACATTATGTCCAAACTAAATAAACATATCTTTGGTCAAAAAAGCAGTCAGACTTTTTTTTTTTTGTTTGTTTAACCTTGACATTCACTGAAGGGAAGCAAGTACCTAAGAAAACACACCCTTCACTTCATTGCAAATTTCACCCAGAATCATAACTTACTCGTGGTTTCTGGCCTAACCCTGCTTTCATCTCAGTGACTTGTATTAATAATGTTCAGGAAGGACAGAGCCCAGAGGCTCTCCTATCTCTTTTCCTCTCCTGCTTTAATTATGCAGGATGCAGACACAGATATCCGAATGCGTGCAACTGTATGCCTTCATCAGATCTCCGGTTAGAACCGATGATAACAGTGTGCAAGATAAAAGGAACTGTTATGTGAACAATTGAATAGAATAGAATAACAGAATTGGAAGGGACCATGGAGGTCTTCTAATCCAACCCTCTGCTTGGGCAAGAAACCCTATACCACTTCAGCCAAATGGTTATCCCATCTCTTATTTAAAACTTCCAGTGTTGGACAATTTACAATTTCTGGAGGCAAGTTGTTCCACTGATTCATTGTTCTAACTGTCAGCAAATTTCTCCTTAGTTCTAGGTTGCTTCTCTCCTTGATTAGTTTCCACCCATTGCTTCTTGTTTTACCCTCAGGTGCTTTGGAGAATAGCTTGACTCCCTCTTTGTGGCAACCCCTGAGATATTGGAAAAACTGCTATCATGTCTCCCCTGGTCTTTCTCTTCACTAGACTAGTCATACCCAGTTCCTGCAACTGTTCTTCATATATTTTAGCCTCCAATCCCCTAATCATCTTTATTGCTGCTCTCTGCATTCTTTCCATAGTCTTAACATCATTTTTATATCATAGCGGCCAAAATTGGATGCAGCATTATAAGTGTGGCCTTACCAAAGCATTATAAAGTGGTATTAGCACTTCATGTGATCTTGATTCTATCCCTCTGTTAATGCAGCCTCGAACTGTGTTGTTATCCTGTTAAAATCTCGGGCTGAGAAAAAGACACAGGCAGAGAAAATCTTTTTTTTAATTGATTTTCTATTAAATACATTTCTTATTGCTTAATAAACATTGCGTTGTCTGGATATTTAATTTGCTTAACAATATAAATTTACATTCTTAATCTCCACTCCACCCCTTTTTTCCAACCATTGGTAAAATAGATTCCATGTCTGATAATATTCTACATCTTCTTTCTGTTTAATTTTCAATGTCAATCTATTTATTTCTGCATAATCTAATATCTTCCTATCTCTTCATCTCATGGTATATCTTCATTTTTCCAGTATTGTGCGAATATAATCCTTGCTGCTGTTAAGACATGTAATATTAAGTATATACTTTTCTTAATCAATTTTTTCTGATGTTATACCTAATAAAAATATTTCAGGTTTAAAATCTACATGTTTCCCTATCATCTTTTCTAGCCACCTGTCTATCTTTGCCCAAATTTTTTTTGCTTTGATGTAAGTCCACCACATTTGATAAAATATGCCTGTTTTTTGGTTACATTTCCAACATTTGCTAGACATATTTTTAAACATTTTCACTAACCTAGCAGGTGGTAAATGCCAACTGTAAAACATTTTATACAAATTTTCTTTATAAGAGGTTGCCATTGTTAATTTATAGTTTCTTTCCCATAGGTTTTGCCATTTCTCTAGTTATATGTTATAGCCAAAAAAAGTTTCCCATTGTACCACCATTGTATCTTTTATTTGTTCATTTTCCATTTTAAAATTCAGTAAAAAGTTATATACCTTCTTAATTAGTTTTTCATCAGAGTTCAATAGTGTTTGAACGAAGGAAGGAAAGAAGGAAGGAAGGAAGAAGGAAAGAAAGGAAGGAAGGAAAACCAAATAATGTAAATTCCACTGAACTGGGCATCAGTGACCTCCAATCAGTTAATTTACTGCTGGATCAGCAAGATTGGATCTTGTGCAAATAATCTTATGCAAGGCCACGTCCAAAGAGCAGACCTGAATGATCTCCTTTTCATTGTGCATTGCATGTAGCCTCCTTCCAGTTGTAGCTACATGTCACTATTCAGCATGGCTGAATTAGGAACCTGTTCTTTTGGCCCTCTGCCATTATAGACTCCATCCTTTTAGGGCAGTGATGGCTAATCATTTTGCCATTGTGTGCCAAAAGTGGGGGGGGAGTGCATGGGGGTTGCGCACATGTCCACACCCATAATTCAATGCCCCCCCGTGCATGCGCTCACGACATGCCCCCATGCCCCATTTTGGGCCTAGCAGACCTACCTAAAGCCTCCAGAGGCCGAAAACGGCCGCCCCCACCCCACCCGGAGGCCCTCCAGAGACCAGAAACGGCCCGTTTCCTGACTTCCGGTGGGCCTGGAAGGCCCGTTTTTCGCCCACGCCAGGTTCCAGAAGCTTTCCTGGAGGCTGGGGAGGGTGAAAACATCCTTCCTCACCCCCCCCCCGGAGGCCCTCCAGAGGCCAGAAATGCCCTCCCACAGCCTCTGTGCAAGCCCTGTACTTACCTGGCATCCAAAACGGGCCGCGTGGAGACTCCTGGGAGGGGGAGGCAGGGCCAGCTGAAAATCAGCTGACCGATGTACGCATGCACGGTGGAGCTGAGCAAGGGCAACGCCTCACTCCACATGCCACCTGTGGCATGTGTGCCATAGGTTCCCCATCATGGTCCTAGGGTGAATGGCTGCTAGGTTGCCCTCAACATACAACCAAAATTGGGACCGGAAAATTCATTAAGTTGTGCAGTTGTTAATCAAGACATCACATGACGTCATTGCAACCTTTCCTTCACATTGACTTCGTGATCTCGGGACACTCAAACTGTCATAAAGGCAAGCTGATTGCTAAGCACCTGGATCGGGATCATGTGACTGTGGGGACACGGCAGTGGACGTAACTGTGAGGACCATGCCACTAAATAAATGGTTGTAAGTCAAGAACTACTTGTAAAGGCACAGAGGTCCAAATGTTTCCAAGTGCTGGAGCAAAAAATGCTATTCCGCATCTAAATTAAGGAGCAGGGTCAGACTGGCCTGGAAGTTTTACTATTGGAGAATGATGTAAGTTTTGCTCACAAAGGCACTGTGGTCTTCTAAAGTTTACTTGTGGCCACAAAAAAATTTCCAGGTTACCAGTACAGGTAGTCCTCCACTTACAATAGTTATTTGAAGTTACAACAGCACTGAAAAAAGTGACTTATGACCATTTTTCACACTTATGACCATTGCAGCATCCCCATGGTCATGTGACTTAAATTCAGATGTTTGACAACTGATCCATATTTTTGACATTGCAGAGTCCCAAGGTCATTTGATCCCCTTTTTGTGACCTTCTGACATACAAAGTCAATGGAGAAACCAGATTCACTTAACAACCGTGTTACTAATCTAACAACTGCAGTGATTCACTTAACAAATGATTGCTTAACAAATGAGCCTGGATAGCTCTGCAGACAAGACACTGTAATTTAACACCAGCTGTCTGCAATTAAAGTAAGTTCGAATCTCGCCAGGCTCAAGGTTGACTCATCCTTCCATCCTTTCTAAGGTGGGTAAATTGAGGACCCAGTTTGTGGGGGCAATAAGCTGACTTTGTATAAAATATACAAAAGTATGAAGGCTATTGCTTAAAGCACTGTAAGCCGCCCTGAGTCTCCGGAGAAGGGCGGCATATAAATCAAATTTAAAAAAAAAATGTGGCAAGAAAACTTGTAAAATGGGGCAAAACTGACTGAACAAATTTCTCACTTAACAACATAAATTTTAGGCACAATTGTGGTCGTAAGTCAAGGACTACCTGTAAAGGAGAATATTTGTAACTGAGAGTTGAAATGAGGTGTCCATGGTGCTCTCTGAGCTTGGTTGTTTTCTTGCAGACGTTTTATTGACCAAACTTGGTAATATCACAATAATATTACCTCATTTGGGGAATGAAATATCTGCCACAATATCTGTCCCCTAATTTCCAGATTGTACTGTAGGTTTTAATAGTGGCAAGGGGCAGGAAAGTGACCCACACCTTTAAAAAACTTGTGGATTCCTGCTGTTAAATTCAACAGGCCCAGGAAGTGCCTAGTAAAACTCTTATGTTTTGTCCTCTCTAAACAATACTTCCACTCTTTACAAGGTTGGTTTTCTGTGCAAGAAAAGCAGTGGTATTATATCTACCACCATCTGCAAAGCCAGAAGACATTAATTGGCATGACAGTATTACCTTTACTCTTATTTTATTACTTTTATGGAGGATTTGTAGTCCAAAGTGCCTCTGGGCTGTTGGTCGGTTCATGATAAGAAATCTCCCCCCCCCATTTCATCAGCATCTTCCAGCATCCCAGAATTGACTGAACAAAAAGATAGAATTTAAAAAAAAACACAAGATAACTCCCCCCAAAAATACCCTCTTTAAAGAGTTTTAATAAGGTCTCTCTCTTTTACCCATTAACCCTATACTTATTACTGCAGTGAGAAATTGCACTAGACTGGAAGACAGGAGGAGGAAAGATGGAGAGATCCACATTCAAATCCTGACATCATCAGGAAGTGCTCCATGCCATGGCTCAAACTAGCGTACCAGACAGAAATGTTGTAAAGATGGCAAAAATGAGACCCCGACCTCAAGAGATCCTCAGTGCTCTCTAAGCTTGGTTGTTTCCTTGTAGACATTTTATTACCAAACTAGGTAACATTATCAAGGCTAGTGGGGAATGAGGTTTGCTCTCAATTTATATTCTAGTCGCTTGCTTTGTCACTGTTGGTGTGAGTGATCTTCGGGGGTGGGCATTCTTTGTTTGGGCTGTTTATTATTTATTTATTATAACTGTTTATTGACAGTTCCTGTCAGATTAGGATATTGTTTGCTTCTTGATTGTTGGTGTGATGATAATCTTCGTGTTAATGTCTATGTTTGATTGCGGGTGGGAAGGTATTTCAGTCTTTTCATTCCTTTTTGTCTCTTTTGCACAGTATGTAGATGTTGTTTATGTCTTTTTGTCCATTGATGGACAATTTGTCAGATTGCGAGGTTTCCCGGAATTTTCTAGCATTTTTGGACTTGGTTTGTTCTAGGATGGTCACAGTTTAAACCTGACTAGGTGGCTCAGTGGTGAAGACACTGATCTTGTTGATCAGAAAGGTTGACAGTTTGGCGGTTCAAATCCCTAGTATAATAGGTCTCTTGGTGTGAGCAGGGGGTTGGACTAGATGATCTCCAAGGTACCTTCCAACTCTGTTACTGTTAGTTTCCCAATCAAAAGTGTGGTTAAGTCTGTCCATATGTTGTGAAATTAAAAAAAATTCATGTCTTCTGACACAACCAAAGACCCCCCCCCAAATAAAAAAGCATTCCTACCAACACTGACCACGCAAGCCACTAGAATATAAATTGAGAGCAAACCCCATTCCTTACTCGCACTGATGGTGCTACTTAGTTTGGGTAGGGAAACGTCTGCAAAACAACAACCAAAATCAGGGAGCATCAGGGACCCTTCATTTCAATGCGGAGCTACAAATATTCTTCTTTATTGAGACCCCTGACGGGCTTGTTGCCCCCTAGTGGCCGCCTCCGTTCTAGCTGGGTTACCCTGAGAATATGAAATATTAATCCAATTTTCTTGTCAATGCGGACCGAGCCAGAAACCGGCCCCCGAGCCAGCGTGGCTGATCCATGGGCGAGAGAAGTGGGTCAATGCGCGATACGGCCTCTACTCCACCAATGCCGGGGAAGGGAGGGTAGCTTGTCCTGAACGGAACTTCAACAGTTGGGCGGGGAGCTGACCAGCTAAAGAGAGAAGGCAGCGCTTGCCGGGAAGCAACTTGGGACAGAGTTGCGATCTTTGCAGAGAAATCGGACGGTCCGCGGTGGATTGCAGGTGCGTATGCGGCGGTGGCCGGGCCGAGGACCGTGCAGAAAGCAGCTGCCTTCTGCCTCCGAGCATGTGCAGAGCGCGATTTTAGCCAGTTTGGGGAGCTGGATGTCGGTCTCATCACTGGCGACTTTCAAACCCGGTTGCCCTCCCGCCCCCGCCCTCCCCCCCACTCCCTTCCCGGCATCTCTTGGCAAAAGATGCAACCGGAATATACGAGGCGCCCCCGGACCGAGCTGCCCCCCGCCCGCTCCGAACGACTTCGCTCGGCTTAATTCAGCTAATCCGACCTTCCTTTTCCTTGAAAGCTTCTCTCCTCTCTCCCACCGCTCGCCAGGCGCTCTCTGGAGGTGAGGAGTTACACTGCTCATCATCCCCGGCCGCTAAGGGTAGTAGGTGATTGGGAGCTCCATCCTGAACCCCCGGGACGTGCGAGTCTGATCGGGAGTAAGGGCAGCGTTGGGGGGACGAGGGGTGGGAGGCTCTTAAGTGGGTTTCCTGTTCTTTTGCATGTTGAAAGTTTTTCCATCGAAATATTAATTTGCAAAATTAATTTGTCTTTCCCAGTTTAGGGCGTTATGATTCTCCGCGTTCGCTCGGTTCATAAATCACAGTTTGCACCGCGTTGGAAGAAAGAATTCCATTTCCTAATTTGGGGGAAAGGCTTGCTAGGATCTCTTTTGAGCATAGAACAGAGGCGAGGTGTTATTCTGCTCTGTTGGATAAGCCTTTTGGCTTCGGGGTCTGTAGAGATTCTCAGTCATCCAGGTCATAGTTGTCCCAAAGATGCTTTTTCAGTACCTTTGGGACATCATTTGGCTTGGCTTTCTTGCTCGAGCTCTCTGTTTTCTTCCAAAGGAGGGCAGTCATTTATCAAAGGAAGGTTTGGGTTGCAGGGTTTCTCTGCAGGTGGCTACATCTGGAGGAGAGGAAGTGGGAGAAAGAACCCTTGTTTTGGCCTTACATGCAAAACAATTTGGACTGGATTAGTATTGGATGAGGGACCACCAGGAAATGCCACAAAGGTGGGTTGGGCTGTGATCCAAGAGAACAAGAGAAAATCAGTGGCAAACTATGGCTGTACAGAAAACAGCTTGGATGGATCCAACTATTTGGCTATCATCTCCTGTCCCTGCTCTCCATCTTTGTCTTTTTTCCCTCTCGAGATAAATTGTGCCATACCTTCACACCCACACAGGTGATTTCTCTCCAGAATCTTCCCAGCATCACCCAGGGCCATCCGTGCAGGGATATTCAGGTAATCCTCTAGTTAAAACTATTCAGTTAATGACCGTTCAAAGTCACAAGGGCACTGGAAAAAGTGGCTTATAACGATTTAATTCACACTAATGACCATTGCAGCATCCCCCACAGTCACGTGATCAAAACCCGTGATTGGCGGTTGGCAAAACTGGTTCATAATTATGACCATTGAAATGGCCCTGGGGGGTCATGTGATCCCTTTTGCAACCTTCTGACAAGCAAAAGTCAATGGGGAGGCCAGGTTCACTAAACAATTATTTTATTAACAACTGCAATGATTCACTTAACAATTGTAGCAAGAATGGGGCAAACAGCTGTCCCTCTCAGTAACAGAAATTTTGGGCTCAGTTTTGGTCATAAGATGAGGACTATCTGTAAAGCCTCTCTCCACATTGCTGTTATGGTGGTGAAATTCCAGTGGTGAAATCTAAAATTTGTTACTACCGGTTCTGTGGGCGTGGCTTGATGGTAGTGGGGTAATGTGACTGGTGGGCGTGGCCAATTTTTTTTCTTTTAAAACCATTTTTTTCTACAATCTCTTTGGTGAAGAGGTTGTAAAAAAATGCTTTCAAAAGGCTCTGACGATCCCAGCTGAGTTACCTGATCGGCAGAGGCTTTTTTTCTTTTAAAAGCCTCTGCCGATCAGGCAACTCAGCTGGGATCATCAGAGGCATTTAAAAGAAAAAAAAGCCTCTGCTGATTAGGCAACTCAGCTGGGATCATCAGCTGACGATCCCTTTGACGATCCCAGCTGAGCCGCACGATCATCAGAGGCTTTTTTTTTTACTTTTAAAAGCATTTTTTTCAGCTGAAGAGATTGTAGAAAAAATGCTTTTAAAAATTAAAAGAAAAAGCCTCTGATGATTGTGCGGCTCAGCTGGGCATGGGGGGGGGGGCAGGGATTTTTGCTACCGGTTCTCCGAACCACCCGCCTCCATCACTACCAGATTGGGCGATCCGGTCCGAACTGGGAGCATTTCACCCCTGCTTTGGCCTAAACATGGTTGGAGGGCTCTGAAGATGCTATTTAAAATGCTGCGAATCTGCTCTAGATGTGCTTCTACTTCTCTGCATTTGTTCCAGCTGGCCTTTGTGGTTCTTTGTGGTGCCCAACCTTTGGCATAGTATGGGAGATGCAATCAGGCCACCACAGAAACAAATTGCACAATTATTTCCCGCGATTGATTACCTTCATTCAGTGGCTGCGTTCCAGAAGGGACATTGGTCATTAAAAAAAATTTTTTTGCAGAATCACAGAGTCAGTAAAATGCAGGTAATCCTCAGCTTATGACCACAATGGAGCCCAAACATTTCTGTTGTTAACTGAGACATTTGTGAGTTTTACCCTGTTTTGCGACCTTTCTTTGCCACAGTTGTTAAGCGAAACACCGCAGTTGATAAGTTAAGTAACCCAACTGTTAAGTGAATCTGGATTCCCCATTGACACTGCTTGTCAGAAGGTCGCAAAAGAGGATCCCAGGATCCTGGGACACCATAATGGTCATAAACAGGAGCCAGTTGCCAAGCATCTGAATTTTGATCATGGGAATGCTGCAAAGGTCATACCTGTGAAAAATGGTTATAAGTCACATATTTCAGAGACATTGTAACTTTGAATGGTCAGGGCCTAATGGAAAAAGAACTGGAGAAAAAAATTGGAACTTTAACCCTATATATCCGTGATGGCAAACCTATGGCACGGTTACCACAGGTGGCACACAGAGACGTATCAGTGGGCACACGAGCATTGCTGTAGCTCAGCTCCAGTGCACATGCGTGCACCGGCCAGCTGATTTTGGGGCCTTCCGGTCCCACTGGAAGTTGGGAAATGGGCTGTTTCTGGCCTCCGGAGGTCCTCCAGGGGGATGGGGGGGGGAAAGCCATTTTCACCCTCCCCACGTGATGGCAGAAAGGTTAGTCATCACTGCTATATATGTTGATAACAGCAAGACTATTGTATGCACAAAAATGGAAGGACACTTCGATCGTTACTATGGATGAATGGCTGCAGGTTGAATTGGCAGAAATGGCAAGACTGACTACTTTGATTAAAGAAAAGAAGAGAAGTACTTTTGTTTCCACATGGAAACCACTTCTGAACTTCATGCTTGATGTGGAAAAGAATGAAATGCTGACTTTGGGTTTTACCAATTAGACTGATAGATCTTTATAGAAATTGCTTGTTCATATTATTATGAAAAAGCAAAAAGTTGTGATTTGGTGTTAATGCTTTATTTTACTGCAACAGGGAGAGTCGGAAGTCAATGCTTCTTTTTCTTTTCTTATCCTCCCTCACTTCTCTTCTCCCTCTTCCTCCCTACTGTTTTCCTATTTACTTTTGCATTTTGTATCTTATAATATTTCATAACTCAAATAAAAATGTTAAACGGGTAACTTTGAACAGTTACTAAACAAACTGTTGTAAGTCGAGGACTAGCTGTATAGAAAAATAAGAGTTGCAAGGGACCTTGGAGGTCTTCTAGTCCAACCCTCTATTCTCAATTGGTTCCTAGTTTTAGATCTTTTTCATTTCTACTATTTTGTTGCTGTTGTTAGTTACAAAGTCGTGTCCGACCCATCGCGACCCCATGGACAACGTTCCTCCAGCTTTCCTGTCCTCTATCATCCTCTGGAGTCCATTTAAGCTCACGCCTACTGCTTCAGTGACTCCATCCAGCCACCTCATTCTCTATCGTCCCCTTCTTCTTTTGTCCTCAGTCCTTCCAAGCATTAGGCTCTTCTCCAGTGAGTCCTTCCTTCTCATTAAGTGGCCAAAATATTTTAGTTTCATCTTCAGGCTCTGGCCTTCTAAAGAGCAGCCAGGGTGGATCTCCTCTAGGACTGACCGGTTTGATCGCCTTGCAGTCCAAGGGAGTCTTCTCCAGCACCATAGTTCAAAGGCCTCAATTCTTTGGCGCTCAGCCTCTCTTATGGTCCAACTTTCACAGCCATATATTGCAACAGGGAAAACCATAGCCTTGACTATACGCACTTTTGTTGCAGTGGTGGGTTGCTACCAGTTTGTCCCGGATCAGGCGAACCAGTAGTGGTGGGGTGGGAAGCTTTGCCCACCCGCCCAGAGATTCTGTGCATACACAGAAGTGTTGCTCGTGCGCGTGAGCATGTGTGCGTCCACGAGCAAACCGGTAGCGATGGATTTTGAAACCCGCCCCTGTTTTGTTGGCAGGGTGATGTCTCTACTTTTTAGTATACTGTCTAGATTTCTACTATTACCAAACTACTTTTCTCTGCCCATTGGATTCCTCAAAGAAGGATTTGCATTTCTCTCCATTCTGGAACAGGACCCTTGGTGGCGCAGCGGACTAAAGTGCTGTTAAGTAGCACTTAGCTGCCAGCTGCCTGCAATTACTGCAAGTTCAAATCTCACCAGGCTCAAGGTTGACTCAGCCTTCCATCCTTTTGAGGTAGATAAAATGAGGACCCGGATTGTGAGGGCAATAAGATGACTTTGTATAAAAAGAACACCGCTTAGAGGGGGGGAGGCAAAAGCCCTACTAAGCAGGTATATACCAAAAGTATGAAGGCTATTGCTTAACGCATTGTAAGCTGCCCTGAGTCTCCGGAGAAGGGCGGCATATAAATCAAACCATTAAATAAATAAATAAATAAACATTCACTTATTTTCAGCTTCTTTGTTGACATTTCAAGATAATTCAGAATGTGATATCTACCTTCTAGAGTAGGGGTCTTCAACCTTGGCAACTTTAAGACTTGTGGACTTCAATTCCCAGAATTCCTCAGCCAGCTTTACTGGCTGAGGAATTCTGGGAGTTGAAGTCCACAAGTCTTAAAGTTGTCAAGGTTGTGGAGACCCCTGTTGTAGAGCACTTGTTATCCTGACAGGTTTCATGAAGTTCTCAATTTCCAATCATTCATTTAGTGACTGTCTGAAGTTAGAATGGCGCTGAAAAAAAAAATGACTTGCACTTAACGACTGTGGCAGCATTCCCCTGAGCACCTGTTCAAAATTAAGGTGCTTGGCTACCGGTATCTATTTATGAGAATTGCAGTATCCCAGAGTTATGTAACTGCCATTTGTGACCTTCCCAGCAAACCTTTGACAAGCAAAATCAATGGGGGAAACTGTATTCACTATTTATTTAGTGTATGGCTGGTCATACACAGTATTAAAACACTTCATTTTTACAGGTTAAAACATTTAAAACAATTAAAAAAAAGTATTCACTTAAATGATTGGAAGAATGGCAGTGATTTGCTCAGCAGTTGTGACAAAAAGGTCTTTCCCCTTGCTTGTTTTTAATGATGCCTTGGTTGTGATTCAATAACTGCCTTAGTTAGCAACGAAATTCGGCTCCCAACCATGGTCATAAGTTGAGAACTATCTATACAGTGGGTCGATTATCTTCAGTGTGCTATGATCATGAGCTACGGTGGTGCAGTGGTTAGAATGCAGTACCGCAGGCTACTTCTACTGCCTGCCGGCTGCCTGAAGTTTCATAGTTCGATTCTCACCAGGCTCAAGGTTGATTCAGCTTCCCATCCTTTCCCAGGTCAGTAAAATGAGGAACCAGAATGTTGGGATAAATAGGCTGACTCTGTAAACCGCCTAGAGAGGGCTGCAAAGCACCGTGAAGCGGTATATAAGTCTAAGTGCTATTGCTATTATTCAGAGTCCAAAAGTGGGCACAGCAGCCATGAAGGTGTGCAGTGAATGAACATTTTAAAAAAAAAGAGCCGAAATATCAGTTGTGTGGGTTGTGGTTGTGATGTTGGACCCTCCCTTCTGCAGATGTTGTTCATAGAAGGCCTAGGATGCTGAACACAAAATCCAACAATTAGGCTGTGATTGGTACCCACGCTAATAAATGAATAGTCTGGACATGCCCAGACTGGCAACACTCCTACAGTTGCATTTGGTTATGTGCTTTCAGGTGTGCATTCCTGCAAGACCTGTTGAATAGCTCTCTGTTAGACAAAAATCAAGTTTGCTACCTGAAATAGTTTGAAGCTACAAGGCTATTTCCATCTGCTTGATGTGGTCCCCATCAAAGGGCTGGAAATACCTGCAGGACTATTTCCCAACCCTGCCCACTTTAAGACTGGTGGATTTCAACTCTCAAATCAATCCAAATCAAATCCTTTGTCTGAAATGGTATCGGGTTTCCTGCCTAAGCAGGGGGTTGGGTTAGAAGACCCCCAAGGTCCCTTCCAACTCTGCTTCACTTCTCTCCTCTCCTCTCTTCTTCTCCATCATCTCCAGGGAAGGAGCATCCACAACTTCCAACAACCTACAAGTCATTCCAACAATCCATAAGTCATTCCATTAATTAACTGTCCTGTCAGGAAATATCTCTTTAATTCTAGGTTCATTCTCTCCTTGCTTAGTTTCCATCTGTTGTTTGTTGCCTCGTCTTCAGGTGCTTTGGAAAATAGGTTGAATAGATCTGGATGGATGGAATCTGAATAGATCTGAGCAGATTCAGTGCCGTTATAACTTTGAACGGTCACTAAACAAATGGTTGTAAGTTGAGGACTGCCTGTATTTGACTTTTAGATCAGGCCTCACTGATTTGGAGGGTACACAATACTAAAAAGTCTTAAAAGAGAGCCAATGGAGTGTAGTAGTTAAGGGGTTAAATTAGCAGCAGGAAGGCCCAATGTTCTCTTCCAGGCCAACCTACCTCACAAGGTTGTTGTGGAGAAAAGCAGAAGGTTTGAGTGCTGTTTGTTGCTTTGAGCTCCTCATCGAAAGGAAATAAATAATTAAATGTCCTCTTCTCTTCTCTTCTCTTCTCTTCTCTTCTCTTCTCTTCTCTTCTCTTCTCTTCTCTTCTCTTCTCTTCCCTTCTCTTCCCTTCCCTTCCCTTCTCTTCTATTCTTCTCTCCCCCTTTCCCTTCCCTTCTCTCCTCTCCTCTCTTCCTCTTTTCCCTCCCCTCCCTCCTCTTCTCTTCTCTTCTCTTCTCTTCTCTTCTCTTCTCTTCTCTTCTCTTCTCTTCTCTTCTCTTCTCTTCCCTTCCCTTCCCTTCCCTTCCCTTCCCTTCCCTTCCCTTCCCTTCCCTTCCCTTCCCCTCCCCTCCCCTATCCTATCCTATCCTATCCTATCCTATCCTATCCTATCCTATCCTATCCTATCCTATCCTATCCTATCCTATCCTACCCATCTTCATTCAGGAACATCCAGTTATTTTCAGTTTCTTCGCTGACGTTTCAAGATAATTCAGAATGTGATTTCTACCTTCTAGAGCACTTGTTATCATGACAGAATAACCTAAGAGACAGAATAGACCTGGAAGGGACCGTGGAGATCTTCTGGTCCGATCTCCAGCTTAAGCAGGAGAACCTATACTATTTCAGATAAGTGACTATCTAGACTCTTCTTAAAGACATCCAATGATTGAGCGCCCACGATTCCTGAAGACAAGCTGTTCCACTGGTTAATTGTCCTCACTGTTAGGAAGTTTCTCCTTAATTCCAGGTTGCTTCTCTCTTTGATTAGTTTTCATCCATTGTTTCTTGTCCTGCCCTCGAGAAAACAAGTTGATTCTCCTCTTCTTTGTGGCAGCCCCTCAAATACTGGAATACAGCTATTATGTCACCCCTAGTCCCTCTTTTCTCTAGACTAGCCAAACCCAAATCCTGCAACCGTTTTTCATATGTTTTAGTCTCCAGGCTTTTAATCATCTTAATTGCTCTTCTCTGCAAACTTTTTCCAAAGTCTCAAACATCTTTTTTGTAATGTGGTGACTATGCTGGCTGGGGAATTCTGAGAGTTGAAGTTCAGATGTCTTACAGTGGCCAAGGCCTGCTGTAGTAGGGGATCCTTGAAAGAAATTTGACAGCTTGTCTGCCTATGTCAAACTCATGGCCCACGGACCAGATGCATCATGTACTGGCCCCGCTCCTTCCCGGTTTAGCAAAGGGGAAAAAAGTCCTAATACGTCACGTGATGATGCCATGATGACGCGAGTTTGATACCCCTGGTTATCTGCGTACATCCAACTATTGAATGATCCACCGCTGGTTCACTGTTTTACGACAGTCATTGTGAAAGCTAGAACTCCCTTCCTAGGAGAGAGAAAGATAGTGAGCATAATAAGTGCACTGACCTTTCTTCCATAGCACTGGGGAACCAGCCAAATAGCTTGGAAGATATAAATGTCAGGTGACATGGGAGAGAGAGAGAGAGCTGACTTGCGTATTTTCAGGTTGTGCATACTGTTGAAAGAGGTGATGAAACGGGCAGGAGTACACCAAAGATCTTGGTTGCAAATCTCCCAATGCCGGCCTTATTTGACACTGTCTTTCCCAGCATGCAATTCTGCAAATCTCCATCCCCTGTGCTCAGCACTGCTTTCCCCTGCATTGATTATTTTATTGATTTTGTGGCATCAAGTCATTTTTAACTCTCAAGTGGCCACCTACGTAGGTTTTCTCCATCAGGATCTGTCCCTTACCTTGTCTTTCCCTTCTTCCAATGGGGGTCTCCATTACCAACAGATTAACAGAGTTGGAAGGGACCTTGTAGGTCATCTAGTCCAACCCCCCACCCAAGCAGGAGACCCTACACCCGTGATGGCCCACCTATGGCACGTGTGCCACAGGTGGCAAGCGGAGCCATATCAGTGGGCACGCGAGTGTTGTCCTATCTCAGCGCCGGCCAGCTGATTTTCGGGCCTTCCGCGCCCACTGGAAGTCAGGAAACAGGCTATTTCCGGCCTCTGGAGGGCCTACAGGGGACTGGGGAAGGCTGTTTTCGCCCTCCCCAGCTCCTAGAAAAGCTCTGGAGCCTGGGGAGGGCAAAAAACGGGCCTTACAGTCCCACCGGAAGTCGGCAAATGGGCCGTTTCCAGCCTCCAGGGGGATGGGGAAGGCTGTTTTTGCTCTCCCCGGGCTCCAAGAAAGCATCTGAGCCTGGGGAGGGTGAAAAACGGGCCTACTCGGCCCACTGTGTCATCGTGTGCCAAAAGCAGGGGGAGTGCAGGGATGTTGCGCATGCATGCGTGGGGGGCAGGGCGCACTGAATTATGGGTGTGGGCACGCGTGGGCACGACCCCCCTGTGCTCCCCCGCTTTTGGCACACGATGGCAAAAAGGTTAGCCATCACTGCCCTACACCATTTCTGACAAATGGCAGTCTAATCATAACTGAGTTCTTCCAACAAGATGTGAATCATCCTCTTGTCCTCCTTCTTTCTATCTTTCCCAGCCTTAGATCCATTTCCAGATGTTCTCTATCCATGTGGTTTTCTTGATAAAAGTATTGGGAATATTATTAAGCAACAGTTTAAAAAAAAAATACAGGTAGTCCTGTACAGGAACTCACTGTATCCCTCTTTTTTTTTTTTTTTTGAGAAAAAGTGTCCTATTGATTTTTTTCCACCAATTTTTAGCCTTCTGGGATATTTGGGCAGGTGAAAAATATTGGGGAGACCAGGTATGGTTGATCCTCTACCAATACAGGTAGTCCTTGACTTACGACCACAGTTGAGCCCAAATTTTCTGTTGCTAAGTGAGTCATGCCCCATCTTACAACTTTTCTTGGTAAGGTTGTCCTCATTTTACCCACCTCGGAAGGATGGAAGGCTGAGTCAACCTTGAGCCTGGTGGGATTTGAACTGCCAAATTGCAGGCAGTCAGCAGAAGTAGCCTGCAGTACTGCTCTCTAACTACTGTGCCATCGTGGCTCATGATTCTGGCTTCCCCATTGACATTGCCTGTCAGAAGGTCACAAAAGGGGCCCCAGGACACTAAAACTGTCATAAATATTACATCCGTTGCCAAGCATCTGAATTTTCCTCGCATGACCCATGGGGATTCTGCAACGGTTGCTGTGTGGAAAACAGTCGTAAGTCACTATTTTTTCAGTGACCTTGGGACGGTCACTAAAGGAACGATAGTCAGTTGAGAACTACCTGTGTAGTTTTGGCATATATTTATTGATTGATTGATTGATTGATTTGATTTGATTTGTATGCCGCCCTATTTCCATGGGACTCAGGGTGGCTCACAACAATTAAGAAATACAATCCCAATCCAATAAAAACATGTTAAAAATACATATTAAACCCAAATAACACATTAAAAATAATCAAAACCCCATCAGTCCAGGCTGGGCAATTTGAACAGCCATGTTTTTAGTTCGCGGCGGAAAGTGCGAAGGTCAGGGGTCAACCGGAGCCCCAGAGGGAGTTGATTCCAAAGGTTGGGTGCGCCCACAGAGAAAGCTCTACCCCTGGTGGTCGCCAGCCGACATTGTCTAGCCGACGGCACCCTGAGTAGGCCCTCCCTGTGAGAACGCACCGGGCGATGGGAAGCTGTTGCTGGTTGCAGATGGTCCGACAGATATTCTGGGCCTAAGCCATGTAGGGCTTTATAGGTCATCACCAGCACCTTGAATCTCACCCGAAGGGCAACCGGCAACCAATGCAAGTCGCGTAGGAGAGGTGTAACATGGGAGTATCAGGATCCTCCCATCACAACCCACGCGGCTGCATTCTGTACCAGCTGAAGCCTCCGAGCTTCAGCTGGTACAGCTGTTCTTTCCAAGAACACCCCTTCTTCCCCCGCCCCATCCAGGATGAAGCAACACAACAGGCCCTGGTTTTGTTTTTTCCTCCACACAATTCTGCAACTCACACAAGTCAGGGAAAGGGGAGGAGGATGGGGCGTGTTGACTGTCAAAACCCTTTGTGCCAGCTGGCCCAGAGATTTCTGCAGCAGGGAGATAGCTTTGTTAGCATTGGTTAACAAGGTTCTCCAATCAAAAAATAAGGTAAGGTGGGTGTGGAAATATTTGTTTTTGCAACCCTTGCCAACTTCTCTTAACCTCTGCATTGTTTTCAAGGAGCTTACCGATTACCCTGTCAGATTCTTTCTATATACCAATAAGTAAGCAATTATTTGGATTATAGGTGGTTCTGTAAATATGAGTCAGTTGCCAAGCATCTGAATCTTGATCATGTAAAGCATAAGGATGCTGCAATGGTTGTATTTTTTTTTAAAGAATAACAAGAGTTGGAAGGGATCTTGGAGGTCTTCCCCTGCTCAAACAGGGGACAAATGGCTGTTCACTCTCCTCTCCTCTCCTCTCCTCTCCTCTCCTATTCTATTCTATTCTATTCTATTCTATTCTATTCTATTCTATTCTATTCTATTCTATTCTATTCTATTCTATTCTATTCTATTCTTCTCTCCTCCTTTCCCTTCCCTTCTCCTCTCTTCCTCTTTTCCCTCCCCTCCCTCCCCTTCCCCTCTCTCCTCTCCTCTCCTCTCCCCTCTCCTCCCCCCTTCTCCTCTCTTCTCCTCTCCTCTCTCCTCCCCTCCCCCCTTCTCCTCTCTTCTCCATTGCGTCCAGGGATGGAGCACTCACAACTTTGTTCCAATAACCCACAAGTCATTCCAACAACCCTGTAGTACAGTGGACTAAAGCACATTGTTATTAACATCAGCTGCCTGCAATTACTGCAAGTTCAAATCTCACCAGGCTCAAGGTTGACTCAGCCTTCCATCCTTTCAAAGGTAGGTGAAATGAGGACCCAGATTGTGGGGGCAATAAGCTGACTTTGTATAAAAATATATAAAAGTATGAAGGCTATTGCTTAACGCATTGTAAGCCGCCCTGAGTTTCCGGAGAAGGGCGGCATATAAATTAAAGCAAACAACAACAACAACAACAACAACAACAACAACAACAACCATAAATCATTCCATTAATTAATTGTCCTGTCAGGAAATATCTCTTTAGTTCTAGGTTGGTTCTCTTGTTGCTTAGTTTCCATCTGTTGTTTGTTGCCTCGCCTTCGGGTGCTTTGGAAAATAGGTTGAATAGATCCGGATGGATGGAATCTGAATAGATCTGAGCAGCTTCAGTGCCGTTATAATTTTGAACAGTCACTAAACAAATGGTTGTAAGTTGAGGCCTGCCTGTATTTGACTTTTAGATCAGGCCTCACTGATTTGGAGGGTACATAATACTAAAAGGTCTTAAAAGAGAGCTGATGGGGTGTAGTAGTTAAGGGGTTAAATTAGCAGCAGGAAGGCCCAACGTTCTCTTCCAGGCCAATCTACCTCACAATAATTAAATGTGGAAGTGTAAAGCATTCAGAAATCAGTTGGTTAAAAATGGAATAAAACGATCATTGGGGCAAAGGTTTGAACAGTTTGCATTGGTGGTTAAAGGTTGCTTGGGAGAGTTGGATTTTCTAAAGCTCCTTTTAAAACCCAGTGTGGAGGATGGGTCTTCAAAATCAGCAATGAAGATGCGGAAGCCCATCTGCAGGAAGAGGGACCTCCTGGGATGGTCTTGGGAATAACAACTGCACAGGAAGAGTTATTTTCTTTCATTTGTACATTCCATAACAGCTGCATTTGTTAAGAAATTCAGCTGAACTCTTGTTAAATTGCATTATTTAGAGCAATTTCCTGAATTTGCGTCTAAACTTGAGATGAAAAGTTCACCTTGTTTGAAAGTTTAGAGAATCAGTGCAGAATTTGAGAATGGAGTGGAGTGGAGTGGAGTGGAGTGGAGTGGAGTAGAGTAGAGTAGAGTAGAACAAAATAAGAATGGAATGGAATGGAGTGGAGTGGAGTGGAGTGGAGTGGAGAGTGGAGTGGAATGGAATGGAATGGAATGGAATGGAATGGAATAGAATAGAATCTGGAAGGGACCTTGGAGGTCTTCTAGTCCAACCCCTGCTCAGCCAGGAAACCCTATACCATTTTAGACAAATGGTTGTTCAGTCCCTTCTTAAAAGCCTCCAGTGTTGTTGAAGCATCTACAATTTCTGAAGACAAGTTGTTCCACTGGTTAACTGTCCTCCCCGTTAGGAAATTTCTCCTTAATTCTAGGTTGCTTCTCTCTTTGTTCAGTTTCCATCTGTTGCTTTATCTCAATCATTCTTTACGTTGTTATATGTATATCCTTTTTAATTATTAAATCATTAGAGAGATAGTTTAGTCCAAATGATTAAATTGCTGCCCTGGAAACCACAAGACTCTGAGTAAGTCCTGCCTTAGACATGAAAGCCAGTGTGTCTTTCGCAATATACATACCTAAATATTTACTGCATTTGGTACAAATGCAGAATTGATATTACTTAAGTGGTAACTATATTTTCACCTATTGTCATCCTCAGTTAATAGAATATCCTTCTGTTTTACTAAAGACATCTTTCATTTGTATCAACACAAGAATAGTAGTGCAAGGTTTAGAAATAAACAGAAAAATATCCTCTGTAAATAAAACCAGTTTATTTTCATCTACCACTCCGTAAATCTCCCTAGTTGTCTCGTAGGATTCCAAGCCCAAGAGTCCACCCAAACAGTAAAAGGGAAATGCAAAGGTTCTTTTTCCAAAGGCAACTGGATTTTGTTTTTCCTTGAAGGTGTTTCGCTACTTTATCCAAGAAGCTTCTTCAGTTCTGACTGAAGTCAATCAATATTTGGGGTGTTATGATATCTCGACGGCTGGGGAAACTACATGAAATGTTTGTGGCTGCAGGTTTCTACAAGCAAACAAATGTGGGTTTTGATTACAGAGAAGGGAAGGTAACTCTATGCTGCATGAACCAGCAGACTAACCACAGTGAACAAAACTCCCCTTCTTGTTCCCAAGTTTTTAGAAATAAAGCGGGTAATTAAGCTGCCACTACCATCAGTCACAATGACAGCTTAGTACTGCTCAAACTGTTGGAGACAATCTGCTCCCTGTTCTCCTTTGCTGGAGTTTCTTCTTGTGCCCCAGTCCTCCTCCTCCTCACTTGGGGGACATTGACGGTCACTGGGCAAGGAAGCCTGTCCCAGCCACTGGCTGTCCGTTCTTTCTCTTCTTTCTTCCCCTCCTTTTTTCCTTCTCTAGTTTTGATTTGATTCCTCCCCATCATTTGCCATCCTCTTCTGGCAGCAGGTGCTGCATTTTTCAAGCCGCTTTGAAGGAGCCTTTCTGGAGATTTAATGCCAAGGTGTTTGTGTTTGTGTGGGGGAATCGATACCCTCGCTCTGCAGCTTTGATGGTTTAGCTTTGTGTTTTTCAACCGTTTTAACATGAGGGGACTCCAGCTCTCAGAATTCCCCAGCCAGGGAAACTGTGGTTTAGCCTGCAAAAAAGTTGGCTTCTTCTGTTTCCCATCCTTCTGCTGCCTGCCAAGCTTTGATTTCTACTTCTGAGGAACCC
The DNA here is from genome assembly GCF_059756535.1 of Pantherophis guttatus. Taxonomy (NCBI): domain Eukaryota; kingdom Metazoa; phylum Chordata; class Lepidosauria; order Squamata; family Colubridae; genus Pantherophis; species Pantherophis guttatus. The sequence continues at coordinate 24,784,976 of NC_142066.1, forward strand.
ACTTTGCAGTTGAGAGTCTTCTGTAGAGCAAATACTCCTTCCCTTCCCTTCCTCCTCTCCTTCCCTCTCTCCTCCCCTCTCCTGTCTCCTCTCCTCTCCTCTCCCCTCCCTCCCTTCTCCTCTCTTCTTCCCTCCCCTCCCTTCCTCTCCTTTCTCCTCTTCTCCCCTCACCTTCCTCCCTTATCCTCTCCTTTCTTCTCCTTTCTTCTCCCCTCCCCATCTCTCCTCTTTCTTCTCTTCTCTTCTCTTCTCTTCTCTTCTCTTCTCTTCTCTTCTCTTCTCTTCCTTCATTCTCCTCTCTTCTCTCTCCCCTTCTCCTCTCCTCGCCCCTCCCCTCCCCTCTCTGTTACCCTTCCCCTCCTCTTCCTCCTTCTCCTCACTTTTCCCTTCTCCATTTCCATCCCCCTCTCCCTTCCTCTTCCTTTTTCCTTCCTTTCTTCTTTCAGTTGTACCCCAAAGCCAAGCAGACTTTCCACTTTGAAGCAGGGGATTGTTTTTAGGGCTCCTGATGGACATCTTAGCCAGGTCCTATTGCCCTTGATCCTCCCCACCACCCCCATCTCCAATCTTTCCATCTAACCTCTTGGCTTCTTTCTAAACCTCTCTCTTCTACCACCACCCCATGCGAAGAGAGCTCTTGCCTTTTCTCAAGAATCTGTTCGATCCCATCTCTCTCAGAAGGATCAGAACCTCACTCTGGGTTATATATCTGTAGCGAAACCAACATTTGTAAACCTGGCCAAGGAGTTACTAACCCTGCATGCATTCAGCTCTCAGTAATTACACTGTGGATGCTAGCTGTGGAGTCAAACGAGAACTGGCAGGTGATGTCACCAAATATGAGTTGCTGGTGTATTGTTAATGAACCCCTACATATCTCTCTTCTGAGCAACACACGTAATTAACATAATCTGAATCCTAGGGTGCATTTAAGGAGGAAAGGCTGGAGACATTCTTCACCTTAATTGTTTTCTTTTTCTAGCATTTAAAGTCTTGGGCTTGTCTTTGCTGAAACCAGAACTGAATCCAGGCAATAAGAATGCAGATTCCTGGTAAGTGTCTCACAAGATACTAGGAATGCTGTAAGAGAGAAAACAGTAACTACAATTATAAAATGCCTTAGAGTGAATGTCTTGCCTTTCTATTCTTTTTCTCTCTCCTGTTACACTAGTGAACTTTATAGATCTATTTCTCCACCCATCCTTTATATAATTAAATAGTGCAGAAAAAAAGACAAAAAGGAAACAATAGAAAGAAAGAAAGAAAGCAACACACAACAATAAGAAAAAAATTATATATATATCTCCCAATTCTATTCAACTACATAGTTATTATGTGGAAATTGATGGTTGGATATGGAAATGGAATTTCTGCACTGTTACTTCTAGGAACATGGTCTTCCAATGCTGGATAAATAAACGTATTGACCAAGTTTCATGTTGGGTTGACATCTTGATGTTCCCTGTGAGTCACTTACAAACGTAGATTTGTGTATTGTGTGGACAATTACAATGCAGCATGCTTAGCCTGCATGAAAACTGTTGTGGGAATTTTATACACAAATCTATTTGTGATATAAATAAGCAGGGGAAGGGGCTCCAACAGTTCCCAGAGCTCTCTATCCAGAAGAGTGCTAGGAAGGGTTAAGATCCTGCACGGATAGATAGATAGATAGATAGATAGATAGATAGATAGATAGATAATGGATGGATGGATGGATGGATGGATGATAGATAGATAGATAGATAGATAGATAGATAGATAGATAGTAAATAGATAGATAGATAGATAGATAGATAGATAGATAGATAGTAGATAGATAATGGATGGATGGATGGATGGATGGATGGATGGATGATCCTGTGACGGTCGTAACTGTGATTAAACAGCCTTTTTTTTTAGGGTCGTACCTTCGAGCAGTCACTAAATGAATGGTTGTAAATCAAGGATTATCTGTAGTCTACAATAACTTGGTAGATATGTTTGGACAGCAAACATATATCTTCTCACTGAATGTCCTCATATCCTGAAATTCTCACAACCTGAGTAAAATTATAGTTCTTATTTCTGTTGCCTTTGTTTTGATTTTTTCTAAAAAAAATTTCAAATTGATTTTCACTATCTTCACAAAATGTCCATCTCATTGATTTTGGCAACAGTACGGATTGCTTTCTCTCTTTGGATTTCTTTGGACTCCTCAATTATTTATAATCCTATATAATCCCATTATTTTCTCGTGTTGCTCAACTCTGCTTAGCTTCTCAGCCAGATATGGCCACTCTGATCCTGCTGCCTGCTGAAATATTTCAAATCAGAGTTTAGTCATTTTATTTAGTCAGCTCATTTCTTTGGGCAGAGGCAAGATGTACATTTAATCATTTGTGCCTCATTTGTTGACAGTACAAAAATCTACTTTCTTGGGGCTTTAAAAATGTTGAAAGGGGAGTATTCAACTATGCAACCCTCAAGAGAAATGTTTTTAAAAGGGAGGGATCACACTTGGAAGCAGAAATGAAGTTGTTCAGGGTTTATAAACCTTTCTGTTCTTGGAAATATTGAAAATGTTTGTTTCTGAGCCAGAACTGCATATAATCAGTGTGATATCATTTGTTCTCTCAGACATCCCCAGATACCAATATTGATGTGGGGTGAGGTGAGATATGATATGATGTTCTTCATCTTTAAGGTCAGATAATTCCATCCATCAATGTTCATCAAAGAAGGACTATTGCATCCTTCTGTTTGCAAAGCTGGGAATCTCATAGGTAGATCTATAGCTTAGAATGGATTGAGTTTATAAATTGTTAGCGTGGATTTCCTAATGTGTTGCTTGATGAGGTAATATATAGTTTCATTATGAAATCAGCAAAATGAACCAGTGAAGGCGTATGCTTCCAGGATTACAAGGATTCAGTGATGCCAGTTACTGCATATAAATGGGATGTGTGAAATTTTGCAGTCTCATAATCTTGGTTAGAAAGAACTAAGCTTCTGGACTTTAGTGAGGGAAGAGTGTCTGGCCAGTTTTCAGAATAATTGGGAAAGTGAATAGGTTGACCCATCAACCAAAATTATTATAATATAACCAAAAAATAAGCGAAGCATAATAAATTAACGTGGACTTAATACAGCCACATAATCCTGAGTCTCTTAATGGATGTTTTCAATTTCTCTTGTTTAGTGTAGTACTTCTCAACTCAACAACTTTAAGATGTGTGGGTCTCAGTTCCCAAAATTCCTCTAGCCAGCTGGAGAATTCTGGAAATTTAAAAGCCCACTCATCTTAAAATCGCTGAAATTGAGAAATATTGGTTTAGAGTAATATGTATACATATGTTCAAGTTACACCAATTCATTTAGTGACAGTTCGAAGTTACAACAACAATGAAAAAACTGACATGATTGTTTTCACACTTATGTGAAATGCAGCATCCCCATGGTTGTGTGATCAAAATTCAGATGCTTGACAACTGACTGATGGTTGCAATGTCCCGAGGTCAGGTCATCACTTTTTGCAACCTTCCGACAAGCAAAGTCAATGAGGAAGCCAGATTAAATTAAACACTATGTTACTAATTTAACAACTGCAGTAATACACTTAACAACTGTGGCAAGAAAAGTCATAAAATGGGGCAAAACTCACAACAACTGCCTGCCTCGCTTAACAACACAAATGTTGGTTGTATTGTGGTCATAAGTCAAGAACTACCTGTATACCGTAGGTTTTTTCAGTCCCATGTCTCAAAGTCATTTAAAAAGTATTCTCCTTTAAAACATGCTCAAAGTCTGTTGATTCTATTGACCTGCACTTTTCTTGGGTAACTATATAGAATGCCATTGCCATTTGTGTTTGACCCCGTGGACTCATTCTAGACTCTGTAAAGGGATCCACTGCAGTGGTGGGTTGCTACCAATTCACTCCAATTTGGATGAACTGGTAATGGTGGCAGGCTCCGCCCGCCCACCCAGACATCATCAAAAACGCTCTGCACATGCGCAGAACCTGCCCACTTGCTCCCAATAGCGAACCGGTAGTGCCGGGATTTGAAACCCATTACTGATCCACTGGCCTCCCATCCAACAGCTAACCTCACTTGACTCTGCTTAGCTTCCCAACTAGAAGTTCCCCAGATTCTCCCACCTGCTAAGGTTAAAGTAGTTTAGAATGGGATGATGTCATAATTCTAAATATTGGATGACATCATAATTCTAAACCTTCTGCCATAGCTTAAAGTTCTTCTTGCTGGGATCTTGTCAGACAAGTGGGTTTGCAATGGCCTGGCTTTTACAAGTCTGTATGAGAACATTGACAAAAGAGCCAAGAAAGATAAGTGCTGTGAACAATGTCTTTTCCCAGTTTTCCTCTTGCTGTGCTTGCCAAAACAGGTCACCAAAGGTTAAAATCCTTTTGTTCAGGAGCTGCGTTTTTAAGTTCAGCTGTCCAGCTGGTGAGTATCTAAATAGCAAGAGTTTTGTTCACCTGAACACATCAGTAACGGTAACAGTATAACAGAGTTGGAAGGGATATAGGAGAGTTTCTAGTCCAACCCCATTTCAGACAAACGGTTGTCCAATCTCTTCTTAAAATCCTCCAGTGATGGATCTCCAATCTCTTCTTAAAATCCTCCAGTGATAGAGCACTCCCAATTTCTGGAGGCAAGCCGTTCCACTGATTAATTGTTCTGACTGTCAGGAAATTTCTCCTTAGACTGCCTATACAATGCAAATGTATGCAAATTAAGCTGTCTTCAGTTCTCATTTAAGAGTTGGAGGGGACAAATCAAATAAACACAGCTGAAGTTCTTCTTGGCTGGGTTATTCCTCATCTGAGCTACCTCGAGATGGGGAAGTCCTATTTTCTATCTTAGAATCAGACGATTTCCCAAACTGTTTAGAGGGACAAAAGGGGTAAACCAAGCTAATGCGGTCCAGGTTTCAAAAAGGCTTGATGCACCTTTCAAAATAAATTTGTGGGGTCTAATACCATTTGCATTGCCTCAGCATTTTCTTCCATATTCCTGGCTAGAGACACATTACAATGGTTTACTCTGCAAAATTGCCCAACCAATTCACACACTGTCAACTACGGAGTGTGCAATTAGTTCTAGGTTGGATCTCTCTTGATAAGTTTCCAACCGTTACTTCTTGTCTTGCCCTTAGGTGCTTTGGAGAATAAATTGACCCCTTCATCTCTGTGACAGTCCCTCAAATATTGGAAGATGGCAATATTTCTTTTTTATACATTAAAATCACTCCTACTCCTTCTTTGTTAGACTAATCATACACAGTTCCTGCAACCGTTCTTCATAAATTTTATTAGCCTCCAGTCATGTAATCATCTTTATTGGCCTTCTCTGCACTCTTTCTAGAGCCTTGACATTTTTTTTTTTGTATCACGATGACTAATCCTTCATACATACACAAACACATACTTTTTGTTATCCTCTTCTGCACCATGGTGATTTTTAGAAAAGATTTCCAGTTTCGTTTCTAAGCGTTCTCTTCTTTCGTGAGTTTCCTATTTTCGAAATGGTGGATAGTATTTGATCTTTCTCTTTCCTTGTTTATTTTGTGACTGCTGCTAAAAAAGACTTCTTTATATTCTAGGGTTCCCTGAGTTGACATTTCTCAGAACTCAATATAAACTGAAACGGCCAATAAATAGTTATTCATTTTGGTAGCTGGTCTATGTGGCATGCTCCAAATATCTTGATATCCAATATTTAAAACTTCAACCGTTTGAAACATTTCTTGAGAAGACTTGTGATTTTTTTTTAAAAAAAAAAGCCAAATCAAATAAACTACTCCTGAGAGGGGAAAAACAAACATCTTTGATCAATATTCAACTAAAAGCTAAAAGATGAAAAAGCGTAAATCAAAATAAGGTTGTTTCTTCCTGAATTGAGCCAAGACAGTTTATTTTCCATCCAAATATTTATCCTATGTAGTTGTTGGCAGGTCTCTATCCATTAAACCTGGATCTGGGGATAGCCAATAATAAATTTAGAATGGGCACTAAACAGGCATATTATTATTATTTTTTTCACGAACCAGAACTTCAATCATTCAAGATTCTGCTTTTTAAAAAAATTTAAAATGTTTCTTTTCGAACAAATTGCTCTTGTTTTTGCAGTTTGTGAAAAGTTGTTAAAATATTTGAAGCCAGATCAGATTGTCGGATTACGAAGAAAGGGATAACTAAAAATCCCTTTTACGTATTTAAGCAGGAAAGTAAATAGCAAAGATCCTTCATTCTTTTTAATGTCATCTGCTTTCTTTTCCCCCTCCTGATTCATAGATCTTGATTTCTATGATAAATGTGCTTCCAGCTTTCTTGCTGCTTCTGTTAAATATTAGTGGGTGACTACTGGATTTGATTGAGGCTACATCTTAGTGTGCAGCAGGATAATTTGAATTCAATTTTCAGAAGCCTAAGCAGGATGGGCCAAGGTGAATTTACCCTGCTCAAGTCTTCACTATGATGTAAACCTTGGCAAGTTTTTCAGCTCTTTGGAGCGTTGAAAAAAGGAGGAGTTATAATGATAATTAATGGCTGGTCTCTGTAGATAAAAAAGAATGTAGGTCAGAGAGTTTTGGTTTCTGTGTTTTACAGATCTGTCTCTACATCAAATGATCAAATTGGCCAAACAGGCTTGCTTATTTATCCTACTCAGGTATCACAAAAACTGGAATCTGTTTTGTCTCCTTATGCATTTGGGTGTGGATGCAATCTAGAATATAAAGCAAGGCTCCACCAGAAATCGCTTAGATCATTTGCCAAAACTCTAGCAGCACCTTGGAAGGTACATTAATTTGCTGTGATCATTATCCTAACACAAGAAGATGAAAGCGGTAATCAGATTAACAGAGTTGGAAGGGACCTAGTAGGTCATCTAGTCCACCCCCACCCACCCCAAAGCAGGAAACCCTACACCATTTTTGACAGTCCAGTCTCTTCTTAAAAGCTTCCAGTGATGAAGCTCCCACAATTTCTAAAGGCAACTTCTGTTCCATTGGTTGACTGCTCTCATGTTCAGAAAGTTCCTCCTCATTTCTAGGTTGAATCTCTCCTTGATCAGTTTCCATCCATTATTCCTTGTCTGGCCTTCAGGTGCTTTGGAAAATAGCTTGACCCCCTCCTCTTTGTGGCAGCCCCTCAAATATTGGAACACAGCTATCATGTCTTCCCTGGTCCTTCTCTTCACTAGACTAGCCATGTCCAGTAATCTAACACATCTTGCCAGCCTCATTTCTTTCAGAGCATGAAAAGTAAAGTTTCTGAATTGTGCTCAGATGTGCTGTACACACACACACACACACACACACACACACACACACACACACACACCAGTGGTTTAGTGGGTTTATTAATATTCCCCAGCAATTCCCTTCACCAAAACCCCAGAACTGGGCCAAAAGCAGACCAATGCTAGTCCACACAGCAATGGCTAATCAGTCTACCAGGCAAAATTAAATCCACAAGAGGGTTCACCAGGCTCGATCGAAGTCAAGGCATGGTGTAAATCCAAAGCAAGGTAGGAATCATGGCCAGAAAACTTACAGCTAGGAAACAGACTCATTGTTCCCAGCATCACCTCTATCTGACTGCTGTGATAAATAACCTGCTTCTGGTGAAATCCATCAAGAAGGGTGAGACTGTGGATCACTGACCGGCTGCAGCTGCGTGATTTAGAATAGAATAGAGCTGGAAGGGATCTTGGAGGTCTTCTAGTCCAGCCCCCTGGTCAAGCAGACAAGTAGTGGTCCATTCAGTGTCACCTTAAAAATCTCCAGTGATGAAGCGCTCACAATTTCCCCACCTAAAGCCTCAGGGCTGTCCTGCTGCAGTTGTGCTTCAGCTAAATCCCTCTCAGACAGCTGCTCAGAGCCATTGACCAATTCCCTTCCAGATGTGTCTGGAAGTGGTTCATCTCCTCGAAGCTAACATCTGGGGAAGCGTCCAGGGGAAATCATCACACCAGAAATCTGCGAATGGGATTTGGTGATCATTAATTTTTATGGAACAATGATGGTGTAACCCCAGGTTACTCAATTAATTAGGTTATTCAATTAATCAAGTTGTATTGCTGCCCTCTCCTTGTTGACATAATGCCCCATTGTTTCGCAGTGTAGCATGCAGAAAAACGCAAGATGCAAAATGCAGACCTATCTTTTCCTGTACGGTTCATTGTTAAATGCCTGTCAATGCCCAGAAGTTTCATTTTCCCTCTCTCACCTCTCTGTTTGAATTATGTTGGGAAATCAGGATTCTATTACCAGCTGGGTATCTTTCCCTGCACCTTTGAAGAATGCTGGACTACAGTTTCCATCATCCTCAGTCAGTACACTTCTTTTTTTCTGCCCCTAACAAAAACAAAAGGGCAGTCTAAGGATGGTTTTAAGCCCACCTGAGAACTTTGCATTCTTTTTTCAAAAACTGAAAGTACTGTATCTTAGCTATTTCACATGCTTTGGGAGTTTGAAGCCATGGTTACTACAAAATAAATAAATATGTATCCCCTTTTCATTTTGATTACAGATGATCTTTGATTTAAAACCATTTGTATAGTAACTGTTTGAAGTTACAATGGCACTTACAATGGTCCTTGTACTTAAGACTGTCACAGAATCTCACGATCCAGTAACCAGAATTTGGGGATTCGACAACCAGCATGCATTTTCAATGTTTGCAACATCCTGGGGTCATGTGATCATCATTTGGGACCTTCCTAGCCAGCTTCCAACAACCAGTGTCAATGGGGAAAGGTGAATGATAGCTGCATGGTTTACTTAACGTCTGCAAAAAAGTAGTCATAAAATCTGGTGTACCTCATTTAACAAACACTTGGTTGCAAGGTCGTAAGTAGAGGATTACCCATATCTGCTCACTTTTTAGTGCTGGGAAACAGTGGCTAAATAATTCCAGCATGGATGGAAACGTTTCTGATCAAAGGACAAATAGTTATCATTTCAGATTATGCTTTCTGTGTTCTCAGGATCAGCTGAGTGGTGGAAATGGGTGTGGAGCCTTCTTGGAACTGCTGAAAAGACAGTGTTGTAGACTGGAGATAGATGATGTCGTATCCTTCTCCCTCTGTTGAGAGAGGGCTGTTTAGCTTTGATGTAGATGGCCTCTTTGACCCCCTCTTTCAAACCAGCGGTCCTCTCTGTCCAAAATGTGGACTTTGCTGTCTTCAAAAAAGTGGCCTTTGTCTTTTAAACACAGATGGACTGCTGAATCTAGTTTTGATGGGTTTGTTCTTCTATGTTGTGCCATGCATTTATGAAGTGGTTGTTTTGTTTCCCCAATATGCAGATCTGCACATGGCTCACCTCATTGTACTGCTTATACGTAAACTGAGCAAATGATTATCTACTAGGACTCCAAAATCCCACTCACTTGTTACTACTAGTGAGTCAATTACCACCTATTCTATACCTGTGCATTTGGTTTTTCTTGCTTAAGTGTGAAACCTTAGTTTTCTTCTGCATTGAATTTCATTTTGCTAGATGTTAGGTATTAAACACAGAGATGACTTTTATAGCAGTATAATCGATCATATCACTTTGAAAGAATAATTGAAACCAAATTATTGTTCACTAATGAGCAAAGGCAATTGGTATGACAAGATTCATTAATCAGGATGAAAAATTGCTAGGAATTTTGAACAAAAAAATATCCTTGTCAGACAAGGTCTCATATTTCAAAATCTCTTATAAACAAAAATTCAAACTTTAGATATGGCACACCCATTTCTTCTTCTGGTCAATTGTGCATAAATCAGCATAAATGAATAAAAAAAAGAAGTGATGACAGCAGTTTGAACAGAAAGTGAAAATCTCTTCCTTTTTCTTTTCTGACATTTACTGGTTCCAAAAGAGGGGAGGAATCAGCAAGAAAAGAAATAGTTGCTTTTGCAAAAAAATAAAAAAAAATAAATAAAAATTAAGGGCTTTCCCATTATCTGAATAAAGAACTTTTCTCACTTCCTTCCTTTAAAAAGAAAAAAACCCATTCTTCTAAACCAGGGGTATCTAATCTTGACACCTTTAAGCCTGGAGGACTTCAACTCCCAGAGTTCCCCAGCAACTCTGGGAGCTGAAGTCTGTCAGGCTTAAAGTTGCCAAGGTTGGAGACCCCTGTTCTAAACTGAACAGGGCTATATTAAAAAATGCATACTTTATTATCCTTTGCACCAGAGGAATTGCATCCCTATACAGATAGTCCTTGATTTATGACCACAATGGAGCAAGGCAGTTGTTAAATGCATTGTGCCTTATTTTATTATCCGTCTTGCCACGGTTGTTAAGTGAATCATGACAGTTGTTAAGTGAATCATGTGGTCATTAAGCAAATCTGGCTTCCCCCAATGACTTTATTTGTCTGAAGCCAGCTGGGAAATGGGGATCACATGACTCCAGAATGCAGCAACCATCATAAATGGATGGGATTGAAAAATTTCAGCAACCTATTTGCTGCCCAGTTGCTGGCTGGGAGTGGCCATGGGAGCATGGCCTACTTGGGCTCCTGCATCACCGGGAGGGGGAGTTTTTGCCGTCCCTAAGCTCCAGAGGCTTTCCTCATGCCTCCAGGAGGGTGAAAACGGCCTCACCCGGGCACCAGAGGCCCTCTGGAGGCTAGCAACAGGCTTGCAATGGTTGGGGAATTCTGGGAGTTGAAGTTCACAAGTCTTAAAGTTGCCAAGTTTGGGGATCTCTGCTCTAGACGTTTATGGAAGCTTTGGCCCAGATCCTTCTTTTTAATTCATCCCGTCTAACAAGGTTGTTGTGCAGAACAAATAGGGGAAGGAATTTGATGGGCACTACCATTTGCTCCTTGAAACAAAGGCAGCATTTACATTTGGCAGATGAAAATTCAATCCTTTCTAGTCTCATGCTTGTTAAAAATAACCGGCCACATAGGTAATTCTTGAACATCCTCAATCTAATGTAGTTTTTCCTCTCTTTAGATGTTATGCAGAGAATACTTTGTACAAACCATGGCATAGAGTAGGGTTTCTCAACCAAGACAACTTGAAAAAGTGTGGCCTTCAAGTCCCAGAATTCCCCAGCTGGCATTTGCCGACTGGGAATTCTGGGATATGGCTGGGGAATTCTGGGAGTTGAAGTCACACATATGCTGGCTGGGGAATTATTGGATATGGCTGGGGAATTCTGGGAGTTGAAGTCACATATATGCTGGCTGGGGAATTCTGGAAGATGACTGGGAAATTCTGGGAGTTGAGGTCACACATATGCTGGCTGGGGAATTCTGGGATATGGCTAGGGAATTCTGGGAGTTGAAGTCATATAAATGCTGGCTGGGGAATTCTGGAAGATGGCTGGGGAATTCTGGGAGTTGAAATCATATATATGCTGGCTGGGGAATTCTGGAAGATGGCTGGGGAATTCTGGGAAATAGCTGGGGAATTCTGGGAGTTGAAGTCTACATTAAAGTTACTAAGGTTGAGAAACCCTGAGACAGAGCCTTAAAATGCATAATCTGAGGGCAAAGACAAGCCAAAGAGCAAACAAACCTAATGGTTTGATGTATGATGGAATGGTTAGGTTGTTGGATTAGAATTACATGCATCCTTAGTTATAAAAAAGCAGCCTACTCTACCCTACTGTTGCTGTAGGGATAAAACAAAGGGAGATATACATACATCTCATAACTCAAAACCAATCAATCAATCAAACCTTGGGTGAAAGAGGAATCTGAAAGAGCATTGCCTAGTCGTGAGGCCTGCTGGGAGCTGTAATTTAGCGCTATCTGAATGAAGCCTCTTGTTACACAGTAGTTCAGCCAGTCTTCCCGAATCAGTCTTAAAGTCACATTCACACCTTAAAGAAGAGCTGGGCCTTTCTTATTAAGCATTAAGAATCCCGAAAGCCTCCCTCCCACTATAAAACTCTGAAAAAGCAGCCAAAATAGGCTTTCTGTTTTGTAAAATACAAAAATCTATTAACCCTCTTCACGTGTATAATTGGGCCCACTACACGAGACAGCATTTCCACTGATGGTATTTGCAGGATTTGGAGAAAAATGGATTGAATCTAGGCTGCCCCAATAAATTTTGCAGGATTTTTGTTGGATCATGATTCCTCCCAGAAATTAAATGCATGAAAGCTAGCTATTGACTAAGCCTTTGAATAGTACGCGGAAGGATAAATTATTCCGAAATGATTTGCCAGGAGAGTCATCATCCAAAGAACGGAAAAGCTCTCTTCCAACTTCATGAGCAACCAAGTCCATGTGCTTCCTTTCCTTTGCAACCCCTTGATGACTTGACTAGTTTACAGTACATGATAGATATCTGAGAAACTCTAAATGATAAAAACAAAAATAAAGCCCAACTCAATCTAATCTGTCAAAAATAGAGGCCAGAGAAATTATCCCCTCAGATTCCTGGGAAATGTAACCACAGCTGCTTTTGCCAATCCGCACCAAAGCTGTTTCCTCTATTTTTCCAATATCACATTCTCACATGGGTGTCAAATGGGCAGGATTCTGATCTGAGGCGTAAACAGGAAAGGTGCCAGATAAATAGCAATCACAAAAGGAAAAGATTTGAGAAAATAGGATTTTCTTTTAGGCCAACTGCACTAGGAAAGAAATTCCAATGAAATCAGATTGTATTTTAATCAGGTGGTACTTTGTAATACAGAAGCTTACTTAGTTTATTTTACAGTTAGCTGGCATGGAATATTGTCTTCATTCTTGTTTATGCACAAGTTGGCAACTGCTGCCCTCCAAATATTTAAATACAAGAGGATAAAATCTTTGAGCCAGTTCTTGCAAAAGTGTGAAATCACTTCCAAGGAAACTGAAATTGATTTCACCTGAATTTATCACGGAGTAGCAGTTATTTAAAAAGCTTAAGAGCAGTAGTGAAATCCAATTTTTTTTACTACCGATTCTGTGGCTGTGGCTTGGTGGGCGTGGCAGGGGAAGGATACTGCAAAATCTCCATTCCCACCGCACTCCAGGGAAGGATATTGCAAAAACTCCATTCCCACCCCACTCTTTGGCCAGCCAGAGGTGGTATTTGCCAGTTCTCTGAACTACCCAAAATTTCCGCTACTGGTTCTCCAGAACCTGTCAGAACCTGCTGGATTTCACCCTTGCTTAAGAGCCACTTTGGTCTAGGCACCTGGTAGAAACTACAAAATGTGAGTTCTAGTGCTACCTTAGGCATGAAAGCCAGTTGGGTGATGTTGGACTGATGTGACCCTCACTCAGCCCAACCCATCTCACAAGATTGGCTGATTTATTTACTATTTTATTTTACTTTATTTTTTGACATGCTCCGTAGTATACAGCGCGTGAATTGTTTGGGCAATTTTGCAGAGTAAACCATTGTAATGTGTCTCTAACCAGGAACGTGGAAGAAAATGCTGAGGAACTGCAAATGGTATTAGACCCCCAAAAATTATTTTGAAAGGTGCATCAAGCCTTTTTGAAACCTGGACCACATTAGCTTGGTTTTCCTCTTCTGTTCCTCTAAACAGTTTGGGAAATTGTCTGATTCTAAGATAGAAAATAGGACTTCTCCATCTCAAGGTAGCTCAGAAGAGGAATAACCCAGCCAAGGAGAACTTCAGCTGTGTTTATTTGATTTGTCCCTCCAACTCTTAAATGAGAACTGAAGACAGCTTAATTTGCATGTGGGCTGTATAGGCAGTGGTGGGATTCAAATAATTTAACAACCGGTTCTCTGCCGTAATGATTTCTTCCAACAACCAGTTCACCAAACTGCTCAGAAAGTTAACAACCGGTTCTCCTGAAGTGGTGCGAACTGGCTGAATCCCACCACTGTGTATAGGTAGTCTAAAGAGAAATTTCCTGACAGTCAGAACAATTAATCAGTGGAACGGCTTGCCTCCAGAAATTGGAGGTGCTCCATCACCGGAAGATTTTAAGAAGAGACTGGACAATCGTGTGTCTGAAATGGTAGAGGGCTTCCTGTCTGAGCAGAGGGTTGGACTAAAAGACCTCCAACTTCCCCTGCTCCAACTATGTTATCCTGCTATCCTGTTATTCTGTAATCCTTGACATACGACCACAATTGAGCCCAAAATTTCTGTTACTAAGTGAGATAGTTGTTCAGTGAGTTCTGCCCCATTTTACGACCTTCCTTGCCATGGTTGTTAAGTGAATCACTGCAGTTGTTAAGTTACACAGTTTTTAAATGAATTGGGCTTCCCTATGGACTTTGGTTGTCAGAAGATGATCACATAATGCCAGGACATTGCAACCGTCACAAATGCGAGTCCATTGCCAACCATCTGAATTTTGATCACGTGTCTCTGGGGATTCTGCAATGGGTGTGAGGAACCATCCTAAGTTTCTTTTTCAGTGCAATTATAATTCAAATGGTCACTGAATGAATTGTTGTAAGTTGAGGACTACTTGTACAGAAGAAAATTCACAATTGCTTCTTAACTACCAACTGCGGATAATATGGTACCTTCCAAGTACAGCTAGTCCTTAACGTACAACAGTTCATTTAATGACCATTCAAAGGTACCAAAAAAATGTGACCTATGGACATTTTTCACAGTTAAGACCAGTGGTGGAATTCAAATTTTTTTACTACCGGTTCTGTGGGCGTGGCTTGGTGGGCGTGGTGTAGCTTTGTAGGCGTGGCTTAGTAGGCGTGGCAGGGGAAGGATATTGCAAAATCTCCATTCCCACCCCACTCTGGGGTCAGCCTGAGATGGTATTTGTCAGTTGTCAGAACTACTCAAAATTTTCACTACCGGTTCTCCAGAACTTGTCAGAACCTGCTGAATAGCAGCCCTGGTTATGTCCTCTGAAGCATCCCCATAATCACGTGATCAAAATTCAGATGCTTGGCAACTGATTCATTTTTATGACCGTTGCTGTGTCTCAAGGTCATGTGATCACCTTGTCTAGCCTTCTGACCAGCAAAATCAATGGGGAAGTCTGATTCACTTAACAATAACCAGGTTATTAACTTATCAATTGCAGTGATTCACTTAACAACCGTGGCACGAAAGATTGTAAAATGGGGCAAAATTCACTTAACAAATGTCTTACTTAGCAACAGAAATGTCGGGCTCAGTTGTGGTTGTAAGTACAGGACTACCTGTATTTTGGACCATATTCTCCATCTTTCCTAATCATGGATGGAACTGGCTAGGGGAAGTTGCCTAAACATCTGGAGGCCGTCGGGTTACCCATCTCTTTGAGCAATTCCAGACATTCGGGGTTATGATGGGAACTTAGAACGAAGGAAGGAAATGAGTAGTATTACACCTTTCTCATTACGGCACTTCCTTTCTTTCTCGCTTCCTCTTTGCTCTCCTATATGAGAACTTGTGGTGCGCCTGGGCTTCTAAACCATGTTTCTGCACCTGGGGACTGAGACTGTGGTTCAAATCTACATGCAGCAAAGTGCTGTCTAAGTGATAACTGCCTCTTTTGTTTTGCTTGCTGATTCTTTGGATTACTTTCCCCGTTGAGCTTTGGCTGGTAAGGCTTTCAAACAGTTTCCTTCATTGTTTGCGCTAATGCACTCATGGTGAATCTTGCTTACATTCTGCATGAACTGCAGCCCTTGGGAATGTGTAACATTT
The DNA here is from genome assembly GCF_059756535.1 of Pantherophis guttatus. Lineage (NCBI taxonomy): Eukaryota > Metazoa > Chordata > Lepidosauria > Squamata > Colubridae > Pantherophis > Pantherophis guttatus. The sequence continues at coordinate 24,800,579 of NC_142066.1, forward strand.
CTATGTTTAACAGTGTCTTTAATGCCCCTGCATAATATGAACCATAAAATGGTTTGATTTGAGTAATCAAAGCAAATGCAGCATTTGGATCTTTACCGGCTAATATTAGGCCAGAATAAAATTAAGGGCATGTCTAAAAGGATGCTGTTTTTAAGACAGCTGCGAATAACCCCTTCTGCTAACATTTTTGTCTTGTGCTCAGTTCATTGTTTTTTTTTTAAAAAAAAATTGTGTGAGAGTGCTTTGAAACAATAATGCGTGAATGTGAATGAGCATACGGAGGCTTTAAAGAAGTTATATGAGTCACTAAAAAAATAACTGAGGAATTAAAACACCATCTAAATAATCTGACATCATTTTTCTTATTATCTATGTTGTACGTGCCTTGGTCTTTTTGAGGAATTCTCTTAAACATTTGCCTGGTGTAGCCAAATAAAATAAAAGGCAAGGCAAAGTTCTTTGAGTGATTGGTATGTGATAATAAAGACAGTGTTGTATTGCTTCATGCTTAAAATATGCTGTTTCTCAAGCAGCTCCATCACTGGAGGATTTCAAGAAGAGTTTGGACAGCCATGTGTCCAGAATGGTATAGGGTCTCCTGGTTGGGCAGGGGGTTGGATTAGAAGACCTCCAAGATGCTTGAGTAGAGTCCACCGGATTGTCTGGGAAGCTATCCTGTTCATGACCTATTTTCCTTGTTACCTTTGGGGAGGAGGTGGCTTTGTGGTATCCGAAGTAGAACATCTATTCTAGATTCAGTCACCGTTTTGTTCCATGTACATCAAGCTTGTGAACTCTCAAGTTTCCTCTTTCCACTACATATTCAAAATGAACAGTGATTTTATATGTGTGTTTGTATATATATGTATGTATGGTGCAGGTATATATTTATTTATGTATTATATAGCATGCATTGTGAATGTTATGTTTGTGTTTGGGTAGATGTACACTTTCTCTTGAGAGCAGGCAACAGAATTTCATTTTTAATGTGGGCCAGTGTGCTCACAGTAAAAAAAATGACAAAGTTTATCTTATCTTATCTTATCTTATCTTATCTTATCTTATCTTATCTTATCTTATCTTATCTTATCTTATCTCATCTCATCTCATCTCTTATCTCATCTCATCCATCTTATATCTTATCTTATATCTTATTTCATCTTGTATCTTATATCTTATCTTCCTTCCAACCCTGTTACTCTATGTTCTGTGTTTTGTATTTAATTTGGCAAGCTGATAACACCGTTAATTAATAAATTAAATATCTCTGGGACTGGTATCTGTTGAAATCAGGGAACTTCTCCAGACGTCGCTGATCCATGACTCTGAGTGCTCCTCACCAGAACAATAATTACTCTTGTGGAGTTGTCTAGGGTGTTTTACTAGATGCAACTGTCTCCGTCCCTACAACCCCCCCACTCCATTTAGATGATGAGACCCAGTTAAGCAAAGAAATGAAATTGGTGTCTAGACTAAGAGGCATGTTTTTACTTCCGATGATGAACAGTTCAAAATAGAGACTAAACGACCCATGACCTGTTATTTTAGAGATATTTCCTTACCAGATTCCTTCAACACTGACAGAGTTTTTAATGTAGGGAATGGGACAATTCATTTCACCGTGGCCAATTCACCATGGCCAATTTGCCGTGGTCATTTTGGTGCAGCAAACTAGCCAGGAGATAGCTCTCCGTGGCCAACTTGCCACAGGACAACTCCTCATGGAAAATTCCATAGGGGATAACTCAACAAAACAAATGTTATCCGCCACTGTTTCTTTGACATAATTTCCATTATTGTGAATGGAAATAATGTCAAAAGTAACAGTGGTGGATAGCATTGATCGCATTGAGTTATCCCGTGTGGAATTTTCTGTGGCGGGTTGTCCCACAGCAAGTTGTCCATGGGGAGTTGTCCATGGGGAGTTGGCTAGAGTGAGATGATCATGGTGAATGTCCTAGGCCAGAGTTCCCAATCTTTCTGAGTTGGCAGTCCAAAGGGGGGGGGGAGAAGGGAAGAGGGGATGGTTACGTGGGAGGGGTAGGCACATGTGCATTTGGGTACACAGACATGAACACTCATTGCTCGTGTGAGTGGGGCCATGAGTGCTTGCAATGATGCTTGTGTGAGTAGGGTCATGAGCACCCACAATGCTTGTGGCAACTCTTGTGCAAAAATGAACTCTCTGAGTGCCCACACAAGTGAGGCCATAAGTGCCCACAATACCCGTGGTGACACTCACACAAGTGAGGCTATGAGTGCCCACACGAGTGGGGCGGTGAGTGCCAGAAACACTAGTGATGGTCACGTGAGTGAGGTTGTGAGTGCTTGCATTTGGACACCGGGCCGCGGCCCAGTAGTGGTCAATGGCCCAGAGGTTGGGGACCCCTGTCCTAGACCCTTCAATGTACTGCCTTCCCTGGAAAAAGTTCATAAAAATTTGGGGAGATATTCAGAGATGTATTTATCTTGCAAATAGCCCAGGTGGAGTACATACCATAGTTATTGATCAGGACTTGTCCTCAAGAGATGTCTTATCAGCAGTTCTTAACCTTTTCTTCATCACGGACCCACTTAAAATATCTTTTGTGACCACAGAGCATGGCCATAGACCACCAAGATTTAACTCAAGATTTAAATCATAACATTTCTTCAGGGATCCCCTGTGATGACATCGTGCCTACCCCCCCAGGGCTCCGTGGACCGCAGGTTCAGAATCAATATCTTATGACATGGTGTATTATGTCATGGAATGTTTTATATGTTTTGCCAAATTTCAATTCCACATAGTCATCTGTCCTTGATTTTGGACACATTTTGTAAGTTAGCCCATCTGAGGTACCTTGGTTCAAAAATTGTTGCCCTACGATGCACTGTTTCACCCCATTAATGCTTACCATAGAGACAAACAGGAGAGTAAAAAGTATTGTTTGTACACCATCCAGAATCACTGAGAGTGAGTAGGCGGCCATATAAATCGTCTAAATCAAAAAATCAATCAATCATATGCGAGGAACACTTTGTTTTTTTATTTATTTGCCTGTCGGCAGTAGCTTAGCAAAGTAATAGTTGAGCCTGGTTTTTCAATTAACTCAGAGCATCCAATACTTGGGAAAAGACGGGGAGGTTCCACTTGGCAGAACAGCCTAAAATTTGGCTGAATTGCTTGCATTCCTGCTTGTTAAAGTGATCTTTCCATGATATGTTCAGCCCAAATATCTCTCTCTGGACATCCTGGATCGTGATTTTCCAGAAGACAGCTGGAACCTGAGGTTAGAAAAACGCCACCCATGTTGATCTGAATACCAGGAAATATCAGTGGTTTATATGGTCCTCTTTTTCCTTTTTTGCACTTGTTAAAAGGGGAATGTCAGCAGACTGGTTTTGGTGACGGGAAATCTGGTTTTGTGTTTTGTTTACAGCTTGCTTGTCTGAATTTGCTTCCCTCCTGTCCCCAGGCTTGTAGCTAGCATCTTCTCTCAGATGGTTACATCCAAAAGGTAGTGCATTGGAGAAGACAGGTATATAAGATCTGGCTTCCCTTCTGGCTCACCATGGTGACTGGGGGATTCTGGGAGTTGAAGTCCACGCATCTTAAATTGGCTGTTGTTGAGAAAACACTGCTGTAGCATCTTGTTTGTGGTCCAACGTTCAAAATAGAGGAAGCCAGTTCCTCTATTACCATTCTTTCTTTTTGCATAGCATTAGCATTGACCAGACAGTTTTATCCATCAGCATCCTTTTATTTATAATGTGTATTTTTCAACATTTAGAGTAAAATAAGATATTGTGGAGAGGTTTTTTGAGCACATCCAACTAGGAGGGGAAATTATGTTCTTTGAACTGTTGACAGGGTAATGAGAGATAAAAATTAACGAAAAAAGACAGAACGCAGACAAATTAATCTAAACTTCTTCAAAGTCCTCTTTTTTGGTCTTTTAAAACTAAGGTACAGTTAGTCCTTGGCTTTCAATCAGAATTGAGGCCAAAATTTATATTGTTAAGAAAGACAGTTAAATATGAGTTTTGCCTCATTTTATGATCTTCTGCCACTGTTGTTAAATGAATCTGCAGTTGTTAAGTGAATTATGCAGTCATTAAATGAATCTGGATTTTCATTAACATTGCTTGTCAGAAGCTGGCTGGGAAGATAGTGATCACAGCTATCTTAAATACATGCCAGTTGGCAAGTGCCCAAATTTTGATCACATACTGTGGGAATGCTGCAACGATTGTAAGTGTGAAAATTGGTAATGTCCTTTTTTTTCAGTGCCATTGTAACTTTGAACAATCACTAAATGAATGGTTGTGAGTCAAGAAATGCTTGTATATGTAGACTAACAACCCAGAACAATAGCTAGCTACAAATGAATTGTAGAGTTATTATCATTGTAGTATGGACTAATATTTCTTTTGGTTATGTCTCAAGCACAAAGTCACGTAGCCCTTGACTATAAATGGAGGCATTATAGTAAGTTTCCTGGCTTACTATAATGGATTTCAGCAATAATTAGAGAAGCACACACACACCCTGCAATTAGGACTGATTCATGGAGTTCTTCATTCATTCTGAGCTTGGTCGGGTTTGTTTTGCAGGCGTTTTACTACCCAAGCTAGATAACATCATCAGTGCTGGTAAGAGGTGGGGTTTGCTCTCAGTTTATATATTCTAGTAGTGGTTTGCCCTGGAATGGTCTTAGAGGTTCTTTGGTTGGGCTGTTTACTGTTGGCTTGTTTGACCAACAGTTTCTTGGGGTATTGTTTACTTGATTGTTGGGTCTAATGTTAGTCTATGTTCATCTGGGTGCTGATTGCTGGTGGAGAGGTGCTGAGGCAGTGGTGGGTTGCTCCCAGTTCTGTCCGGTTTTTGCGAACTGGTAGTAAAAGCGGCAGGAGGGTTCGCCTACCCGTCCTGATGTCATAATGGACGATCTGTGCATGCACAGAAGCGCATGCGCACGAGCAAAGTGAGTGTGCATGCGCGCTCCCATTGCGAACCGGTAGTAAAGGTAAGTAGAACCCATCCCTGTGCTGAGGTCTCTTTGTTCTCCCTTTTGACTTTTGATTATTTCTTTTGCACAGTCTATAGGTATTATTCATGTCTGTCTATTGATAGCCAGTGCCGGGCTTCTAGAAATTCCCTAGCATTTTAGAACTTGGCTTGGTCTGGGATGGTTTCCCAATTGAAACTATAGTTAAGAGCTGATTCAAACCCATTCCCCCTCCCCCTGCTGTAGCCTACATTCAGAAGTTCCAAAACAAACAATTTAGAAAAATACTCAACATTTGAGAACTTGGACAAAAAAGAGCTATTGTCCTTCTGGTACACAGCAGTGATGCCAACAATATCTAGGAGCAATCGCATGAAAGACAGCGATGATCCATGACTGTTGGTTCATTGCCTTTCTCTTTGGAAAATGCCACTTGGTAAGTCAGTGAATTTCGTAGAAACGGTGGGAAAGAACAGATGCATTCCAGTGGTTCATATTTTTTTTTACTCCTTTCCCTCCCTTCCATCTGGAGTATTGTCTCAGGGTCCTTCCTTTTTCCCATATGTGACACATATGGTTCTTATGGTTGCTCTTGAGTTCATGTTCTTAATCTCCGCCTAGGGAATCTACAATTTCTGCTTTTGTTGGTTTGCCTACTTCCACTCATTCCGACTTCTTGTAGTCCCGTTTTAAGTGTGTTCTTTGGTTCTCCCTTTCCAGCACAGATGAGGTTGGCTAGCAAAAACCAGATCTACCTAGTGACGGGAGGCTGTGGTTTCCTGGGAAAACATCTGGTTGAAATGCTTCTGGAACAAGAGCCCAACCTTGCTGAAATACGGGTCTTTGACTTGCATCTGGATCAAAGTATGCACAGCTGGGACAGAGGTAAGTCAGTCCTCTTTTTTTCTATGCACAAAGAAAGTCCACGTACCTGGTCATTAGTACGTGCTCACTTGGATTAAATCATCATTACATCTCTTGAGTTGTTCCCCTTTTTCTGCAGGATTGTTCATTTGAATCTCCAACTGAGCCAGAGAGATCACAGAGAAAGTCTGTTTCTGAGTTTGGGACTGAAGCTCCACTTATTATTTTTCCGTTTTCTTTGTTCATAGCAATGTATTTGTTTGTTTGTTTGTTCAGTTGCTGAGACATATCCGACTCTTTGCGACCCCATGGACCATAGCACGCCAGGCCTCCTTGCCCTCCACTTTCTTCATGTTCATTGCATTAATGACACTATTTAACTATCTCACACTTTGTCTTCTTCTTTGGCCTTCCATCTTTCCCAACAGCAGGGTCTTTTCCAATGAGTCTTCTCTCTTCTAATTTGGTGGCCAAAGTATTTGAACTTCAGTATCTATCTGACTTTCCAAAGGACAGTCAGTGTTGATTGACTGATTTGATCACCTTTCATTCTAAGGGACTCTCAAGAATTTTCTCCAACACCATTTATTTATATCCTGCCCTTATTATTTTTACAAATAACTCAAGGTGGCAAACATATCTAACACACCTTCCTCCTCCTATATTCCCCACAACAATAACCTCATGAGGTGAGTTGGGCTGAGGGACAGTGATTGGCCTAATCACTCAGCTGGCTTCCATGGCTGAGGCAGGATTTGAATTTACGATCTCTCACGTTCTAGCCTGGTGCCGTAACCACTGGACTAAACTGGCTCTCTAACAATTATAGGAGGCACTTCTCCATGAAAAAAAAAACAATGATTTTATCTAGGATCCCTTCTGCCGATCGCTGTCCAGTACAAAAGAGTCTCTGTGTCCCAATATCCCTGGTATGGGTATGATAATACCATTGGGATGACAGCCTTAAAGGGGAAGCAATTTTTTTTAAAAAAAATATTTTGTATGTGATTTATTTAAACTCTTCATTTCTAATGATTTTAGGAAGCAAATGAAATTTGTGAACTCATAAGACATTTGAACCAAAATCCAGTTCCTTGGAAAACTTTGTATCCCAAATTGCTGGTTTAATATTACTTGCCATTGCTTGGCAGTGTGGAGAATGTGTTTTAGGTCATTCTCTTTTATTTCCAAGTTATTACTTGTTAGCATTATTAGTTTTATATTTATCTCATTTGTTCTTCAGAAAGAGCCCAGGGCAGAGTACAAAAGGAAAAACAACATTAAAACAACCTTCAGTAAAAATAACTTAATAAAAAACTCAGCTCAGCACTAAACCAATCTGGCTTTTTAAAGAAACCCTATAAAAAATATAAAAATATAGCTATTAAAATAGGATTTGCTTTAAAAAGGCAATCTAGTCTTTGAGAAGTTGTTATTCTATCTTATTCTTCCAGATTCTTTTACAGAGCCCTAGGTTAAATTGTAAGCTTTTATATAAGTGGAAAAATTAAATCTTTCCCCCACCACTTTTGGTGATGAATGTACCGTATTTTTCGGACTATAAAACGCTCAGAAGTATAAGATGCACCTAGCTTTTGGGGAAGAAAACAAGGGGAAAAAATCTGCCTCTGCCTCTGCCTCCCAGCAATTTACCTCCTTGCAGTAAACAGCCAACAGCCTGGTCAGCTTCAGCACAGCCTGATTTAGCACAAGCAGCTGTTTGGCGGCTGGATCAGCCTTCCGGAATACCACTTTATCAGCTGTTCTAGGCTGCAGAGATCGCCGCTGTCACCACGCATCGCTGCTGTCTATCGCTGTCTCTGGGTGCCCCATTTTCAGACTCTGGGCATCCCATTTTTGGACAGTTCCAGGTGGTGGGGATCGCCGCCGCCTATCTCTGCCACTTGGAACGGGTCAAAAAGTGGGATGCGCGGAGGCTGAAGATGGGGCGCAGAGAGGCCGAAAATGGGGTGCGCGGAGGCGGCGATAGGCAGCAGCAGCGATGGCAACGGGAGGTCGCGATGCCTGCAGCCTGGAACAGCTGATAGGTGATATTCTGGGAGGCTGATCCAACTGACAATCAGCTGCTTGTGCTAAATCAGGCTGTGCTGAAACTGACCAGCTGTTTGCTGCAAGGAGGTAAATTGCTGGGAGGCAGAGCCTGAAGGGTGGGGGCCAGCGGGTGGTCGGGTCTTCAGCAACATTCACTATTTAAAATGCACAGACATTTCCACCCACATTTTTTGGGGGAAAGTGCATCTTATACACCGAAAAATACAGTATGTTTTACAGTCTATCAGCCCAACTATGCTAATTTTCTTTAAGTTTTTGGATGAGACCCTGTTCTTTAAATGATGCTGGCATTTTCAGATACAAAGATCCTCTTTTTTTTTTTTAAGGCAGCTGGTTTCATTTTTCTCTCTCTTCAAGCAGTCTCTTCAAAAATAAGCTTACGAGTAAAGTCTGTATATATGATTTGTAGGTTGTAGACATAAAAATGCATACTGGCAGCCAATAATTTATTTTTTCCTCAATGCCTGACCTTTGAATCACTTTGGCACAGCTGAAATTGGCACGTTGGGGCATATTTTAAAAGAAATCTTATATTTAGAAAATGGTAACCTTGGAAAGATTGTTGAGACAAACCAAGCCCCTATTGGCTTACTTGAACAAGAGCAAATGCAAGGGAGTTCTTTTGCTCCTCAGTGAACTTGTATTTTAATCCCCCTACCTAACTGGTTTCAGTGGGACCAGCTTCAGGTTAACATAGGTTTGTGTTTGTCAACCTCGGCAACTTTTAAGGTATATGGACTTCAGCTCCCAGAATTCCCCAGCCAGCATGGGATCTTGACAGACTTGAGCACTGGGCCCTATTTAACAAAAATGAAATTTAATGTGAAGAAGCATAAGGTTTTACACTTAGGCAGGAATAACCAAAGGTACAAGTACAGATTAGGTGAAACCTGGCTCAAAAACAGTAATTGTGAGAGGGATCTTGGAGTCCTAGTGGACAATCACTTAAATATGAGTCAGCAGTCCGTGGCAGCAGCCAAAAAAAGCTAGTATAATTCTTGGTTGTATAAACAGAGGCATAGAATCAAAATCATGTGAAGTATTAGTACTGCTTTATAAAGCCTTAGTAAGGCCACACCTGGAATACTGCATCTAGTTTTGGTCACTACATTACAAAAAAATGTTGAGACTTTGGGAAAAGTGCAGAGAAGAGCAACTAAGATGATTAAAGGCCTGGAGACCAAAACATATGAAGAACAGTTGCAGAATGTGGGTATGTCTAGTCTAGAGAAAAGAAAGATTAGGAGTGTCAATATAGCAGTATTCCAGTATTTGAGTGGCTGCAACAAGGAAGAGGGGGGTCAACTCAACTTATTTTCCAAAGTACCAGAGGGCAGGATAAAAATCCATCCATTCATTTTGCAATGGATGGAAACTAATCAAGGAGAGAAGCAACCTGGAATTAAGGAGAAATTTCCTAACACTGAAGACAATTAACCAGTAGAACAGTTTGCCTTTAGAATAAGCATGCTTATAACTCTTAATTCGATTTGATTTGTGAATAATAAAAAAAGAAAAGAACCAACATTGGGTTTATAGTTAAGATGGATTGACAATGGGAAAACTCCGGTCTTCAGTCATGGAAGTTTGGGACATCATCCAGCCCAGAAGGTGTGTCTTCCATAAAAACAGCCAACTAATATGTCTTTTATTTTCATTAAGTGAACTGTGAGCTGCCCTTTGGCAACCTCACAGCTGCTGACCAGCTGTTAAAAGCACAATGATATCCTGAGATGAGATACTGCTCTAAAGTATAATAAGAGGGTTTGGTCATGCAAGGAAGTGCCTTGCTCTATTTGAGGGTCACCCAAGGAAGTGCTTTGCCCTCCTTAGGACCTTTGTGATAAAAGAAAACACAAAGCCAAGCCAGCGGCAAATATATATGTGCGTATGTACGAAGAAGCAGAGAAGAGTCAGAGCTGAAAAACAGATGGTTGTAGTTTGCTCTCAGACACACGCCTGGCCTGCATCCCTCAACCAAACCCTTTTTGACAAAGTATTTTTGGCAAAATGCAAACCGCCTTCAGTAGCTAGCAACTCTGTAGAGAGATGATCAACAGGAAGAAGGAAAAATATGGACAATATTGCCAGGATCAATGCCCAATAGGATTGGCTTCGGCTGAGATGGCATGAACTCACACTTGGACTCTTTACTCTTTTGATTTTGCTGCAAACCAGCTTGGTCTCATTCCAAGACAAGCCATACTCAGCCTGAAAAATGTATTTAACTTTGATTCTAGGAAGTGAAGCCCATTAAACTCCATCAACTTTGCAAGATGAAAATAGTTGAATAAAGAAATTGCAGCACAGGAAAGCCACTGAGGTCTTTTGGGTCAATATTCAATGCTGTAGCCTTTAATTTAAATTCTACACTGTAATATATCATCATTAGATACCCTCTCTTTCTCTGCAAACAGTTGGCTTATAAACACACACAATATGTGCATCCCACTGTGTGTCATTTCCTTTGGCCATTGAAGATGCTTCGTATGTGACATTCTTCTCAATAATTGAAAAGTTGAAGCTTATAACACTGGGCTTCAGTCCTTGGTTTGATGGTTTAATTGGGGGATGAATCAAAATTCAAACATACTTGGAAAGAATGCAGACTGCAGCCCTTCAAGGTAGGCTAGATCAGGAAACAGCCTCTAACCAGAATTCTGTTATTAATATCAGCTGTAGTAACAAAAACTGATTTCTCCTTCCCTCCCCCTTTTAGCCCCATGAATGATGTTAGAAGAAATCTGACCCAGGCTGAAATCTTATCTTTGGAAGTGTCATCTCTGCCTTATTTCTCTGTGGTTCTCTACAGCAGGATGTAATGTAATACAATTATTACATGTAATGTAATAATAATTACAATAATGTAATTACATGTAATGTAATAATGTAATATAGCAGGATGTAAACCTTGGGACAGATAGCACTTCAAATGTCTGTAGGATTTAGTTCTTCTGAGTTGTTCTTTTACAAGTGGGCAAAATGAGGCCTAGAGATTATAAAAAGAATTATACATAAGTGAAAGACTTGTCTATCAATGTGTCTGTCTATGTGTCTCTCTATGTCTGTCTGTCTCTCTCGTATCTATATCTCTACCTTCATTTATCTATCTCTATTTGCCTGCCTGCCTTCCTCTCTCTCTCTCTCTGTCCATCTATCTATCCTCCAGCTATCAATCTATTTATCCATCCATCATATCTCTGTCTCTGTCTCCTATCTCTCTCTCATCTGTCTATCTGTCTATCTATCATCTATCTATCTACCATTCCTTCCTCCCTCCAGCTATCATCTATCCATCCATTCATCCATCCCCAGAGAGATGTTACTTACAACCAAACAACTAGCCCAGGAGTACAGGTAGTTCTCGACTTAAAACAGCTTAATAAGGGTTCTTCATAGTGGTGGGTTTCAACATTTTTTACCACTGGTTCTGTGGGTGTGGCTTGGTGGGCATGGCAGGGGAAGGATACTGTAAAATCTCCATTTCCTCCCAGTCAGCTGGGACTTGGGAGGCAGAGAATAAATGGGAGCGGGGCCAGTCAGAATTTTTACTATCGGTTCTCCGAACTATTCAAAATTTCTGCTGTTGGTTCTCCAGAACTTGCCAGAACCTGCTGAAACCCACCTCTGGTTCTTCACCTAAATGCTTCTGAAACCTCTAGGTCCTACCAGGTTATGGAAAATGGTATGATTTACCATTAGGTTCACTATTATGAACCTAATAGTAGGGCCAGTTGGGAGGAGCACTTGAAGGATCTCCAGAAAGTAGTGACTTGTTTAGGTTTCATTATAAATCCAGCTGTCATTGAGGGGTTCATGGCAGGTCATTGAAAAGAGAAAGTGAAGGCAATTCGGGGAATAAATTTGCCAGGGACAAAAAAAAAAAAAAAGGATGTGAGGTTATTCTTAAAGATGGCCCGTTTCATATTCCATTGTTCAACCAGATTGCATGTTCTCATAGCTTGGCTAGCAGATCCGAACCAAGTAAGCTAAGGTGAACAATGTCAGGAAGGATCTGAAGATGGAAAAAGTCTAATTTAACTGGCCATTATCAGAGAACATTCCTATGCTTTTTTAAATGACCAGACTATGTAAGCAAAGGGTGCCAAAAGCTAGAGACCTTGGGCAACTGCTATCATTCTTGGTTATTCAAGTGTTTGTGAGGAAATCGAGTATTTTAATGCTATTTTTGCCAGGGTCCTTGACCAAGACCCAGCTATAAATGTCCAGCCTCTCAACTTTTTATACCTTAACTGGATCAAAAGGTTTTAACAGCTGAAGTTGCTCAGAGACCGAACACGACAGAACCGGGTCATATAATGGTCATTTGCAACCTTCCCAGCAAGCTTCTGGCAAGAAAAGTCAATGGTGGAAGCCAGATTCACTTAATGACAGCATAAGTCATTTAACAGCTGCTGTGATCCACCTAACAACCATGACAAAAAAAGGTCATAAATTCAGGCCTGACTTACTTAACAACAGCCTTAACAATGAAAATTCTGGTCATAATTGCAGTAATAAGTCAAGGACTACCTATGTAATGAACTAGGGTGCATCTAGGAACCAAGCTTGTCTTGAGGGCTAGTAGAAAAACAGAATAACAGAGTTGGAAGGGACCTTGGAGGTCTTCTAGTCCAACCCTGCTTAGGCAGGAAATCCTATACCACTTCAGACAAAAGATTATCCAATATCTTCTTAAAAACTTCCAGTGTTGGAGCATTCACAACTTCTGGAGGGAAGGCGTTCCAATGATTAATTGTTCTGACTGTCAGGAAATTTCTCCTGAGTTCTAAGTTGCTTCTCTTCTTGATTAGTTTGCACCCATTGCTTCTTATCCTGCCCTCAGGTGCTTTGGAGAATAGCTAGACTCCCTCTTCTGTGGGGCAGCCCCTGAGATATTGGAACACTGCTATCATGTCTCCCCTAGTCCCTCTTTTCATTAAACTAGACATACCCAATTCCGGCAACTGTTCTCTATATATATTTAGGCTCCAGTCCCCTAATCATCTTTGTTGCTCTTCTCTGCATTCTTTCTAGAGTCTCCACATCTTTTTTACATCGTGGCAACCAAAACTGGATTCCAAGTGTGGCCTTACCAAGGCATTATAAAGTGGTATTAACACTTCACATGATCTTGATTATATCCCTCTATTTATGCAGCCTAGAACTATATTGGCTTTTTTGGCAGCTACTGCACACTGCTGGCTCATATTTAAATGGTTGTCCACTAGGACTCCAAGATCCCTCTCACAGTTACTACTATTGAGCAAGGTAGGTACCCTCCTCAAGAAGCCTTCCCTGGACCCAGCAGAATTAAAGAACTTTCATCCAGTCTCCAACCTACCCTTTGTGGGAAAGGTTGTAGAGAAAGTGGTGGCACTTCAACTCCTACGATCATTGGATGAAACGGATTATCTAGACCCTTTTCAGTCTGGCTTCAGGCCTGGCTACAGCACGGAAACTGCTTTGGTCATGCTGATGAATGATCTCTAGCAAGCCTGAGATGGGGGTCATTCCTCTATCTTGGTGCTACTTGACCTCTCAGCAGCTTTCGATACCATTGACCATGGTATCCTTCTAGGACGAGTAAGGGAGTTGGGAGTGGGAGGCACCGTGTTACGGTGGTTCTCCTCCTATCTCTCTGGTCGGTAACAGTCAGTGTTGGCAGGAGGACAGAGGTTGACCCCTAGACCCTCGATTGTGGGGTGCCTCAGGGCTCGGTCCTCTCTCCCCTCCTATTTAACATCTACATGAAACCGCTGGGTGAGATCATCCAACGATACGGGGTGGGGTATCAGCATTATGCTGATGATACCCAGTTGTATATCTCCACCCTGCGTCAGTTCAGTGAAGCGGTGGATGTGATGTGCCGGTGCCTGGAGGCTATTAGGGTCTGGATGGGAGTCAACAGGCTCAGACTTAACCCAGACAAGACCAAGTGGCTGTGGGTAGTTCCTCCTAAAGACTATGTCGACTGTCCATCCTTGGTTCTGGGGGGTGGAGAAATTGTCCCCCTCAGAACGGGCTTGCAATTTGTGTGTCCTCCTAGACTCACAGCTAAGATTAGAGCAACATTTGGCAGCTGTAGCTAGGGGGACCTTTGCACAGGTTCGCCTGATGCACCAATTGTGACTCTACTTGGATCAGGAGGCTCTCCTCACAGTTACTCATGCCCTTGTCACCTCACAGTTACATTATTGCAACACGCTCTACATGGGGCTACCCTTGAAGAGTATTCGGAGACTACAGTTGGTCCAGAATGCAGCTGCGCGAGCTGTCATGGATGCACCTAGGTACACCCACATTACACCAATTCTCCGCAAGCTGCACTGGCTCCCTATTGGTCTCCAGGCACAATTCAAGGTGTTGGTTATTACCTTTAAAGCCCTACATGGCTCAGGGCCAGACTATCTTCAAGACCGCCTTCTACCGCATAACTCCCAGCAACTGGTAAGATCCCACAGGTCTTACGGGTCTCCTCTGGGTCCCGTCAGCTAAACAATGCCGGCTGGCGGGCCCGTGGGGGAGGGCCTTCTCTGTGGCTGCCCCAGCTCTCTGGAACCAGTTACCTCCTGAGATCCAGACTACCCCCACCCTATTGGCCTTCCGGAAAGCGATGAAGATCTGGCTTTTCCGGCAGGCCTGGGGCCGTTGATCTCACTGTTGAAATCTTGCGAGATCCGGCCATGAATGGTGTGCATGGGTTTTTAATGTTTTAAAATGTTTTATAAATGTTTTTTTTTAAATAATTTTTGCAATGTTTTTTAATAATTTTCGCATTATTTTTGTTGTAAGCCTCCCAGAGTCCCTTGGGAGTTGGGCGGCATAGAAATGCGATAAATTAAATTAAATTAAATTAAAGGTACCACATATACTGTATCTGTGCATTTTGTTTTCTTGCCTAAATGTAGAACCTTACTTTTTTCACCATTGAATTTCATTTTGTTAGATATAGCGCCCAATGTTCAAGTCTGTCAAGATCCTCCTGTATCTTGAGCCTGTCTTCCGGAGTGTTGGCTATTCCTGCTTGCTTGGTGTCATCTGCAAATTTGATGAGTTCCCCATCCTTCCCCTCGTCCAAGTCATTGATGAAGATGTTGAAGAGTACTGGGCCTAAAACAGAGCCTTGGGATAGCCCACTGAATACTTCCCTCCATGTAAATGCAGTTCCATTGAGGACTACACGTTGAGTGTAGTTGGTCAGCCTGTTACTTACTAATCCATGTGGTGGTGATGCTGTCTAATCCACATTTTTCTGTTTTATCTAGTAGTAGGTTATGGTCTACTTTATCAAATGCCTTACTGAAGTCCAAGTAAATTATATTGACAGCATTCCTCTGGTCCACTAATTTTGTCATTTTGTCAAAGAATACAAGAAGATTAATCTGGCATGATCTGTTTTTGACAAATCCATGTTGGCTTTTGGTTGTTACTTTGTTTGTTTCTAGGTGTTCGCTGATTCGTTGCTTGATTATCTTTTCCAGAATCTTCCCTGGTATGAGGTCAGGCTGATAGGTCTGTAATTTCCTGCATCTATTTTTTTTTCCCTTTTTTGAAGATGGGAACTACATCAGCTCTTTTCCAGTCCTCTGGCAGTTCCCCAGTGCTCCAGGATCTTTGAAAGATATAGTTCAGTAGTTCTGAAATCACATCTGCCAGTTCCTTCAGAACCTTGGGGTGTAATCCATCTGGTCCTGGTGATTTGAACTTGTCTAGGGTAGACAGGTGCTCATTACCATTTTCTTCCCTAGTTTAACTTGTGTTCCTAATCTTTTTTTTTGTGGTGCTGTTTTTGATAGGTCGGACTGTTTTTTCCCTTTATGTAAAGACAGTTGCAAAAAATGAGTTAAGTAGTTTTGCTTTCTCCCTGTTGCTTGTCATCTTCTTGCCACTTTCCCCCAGCAATGGACCAATCGTTTCCTTGACTTTTTTCTTATTTTTAACATGTTGCAATAAGCTTTTTTTTGGTTATTTTTTACTTTTGTCGCAAGCCTTTGTTCATTGTGAGCCTTAGCTCACTTCATCTTTGCAGGCTCGGGCTACTTGCTGATATTCTGCTTTAGTTTTGTGCCCTTTTTTCACTTTTTATACTTGTCCTTTTTGTCTTTCATTTTGTCAGACAGTTCTTTATGCAGCCATGCTGGTTTCTTTTGAGAGCTGTTATTTTTCTGTATTGTGCTAGACTGGGCTTTTATAATCTCACTTTTCAAAATTTCCCAAGCTTCTTGAGTTGTTTTCCCCTTGAGGATTTTCATCCATGGAATCCTTCCCAAGCTCTCTCTAAGTTTATTGAAATTAAATCTCTTAAAGTCCAAGACTCTAGTTTGACTTTTTTCTATTGCTTCTGCTTGCATAATGTTGAATTCCAATATTGCATGATCACTTACCCCCAAGGTTCCTGTAGCTTCAACACCTTCTATCATTTCATTTCTGTTAGTGAGAATTAAGTCCAATATGGCTGATCTCCTTGTTCCCTTTTCTACTTTTTGTGAAACAAAGTTGTCTGCTAGGTTTGTTAGGAACCTGTTGGATCTTCCACTTGGTGCAGAGTTTGTCTCCCTGTTGATGTCAGGGTAGTTAAAATCCCCCATTATATTGTGATGTGCTTCCTACATACCTTAATTAGCTGCCTAGCAAAAAGTTCATCTATTTTCACTGTTTGGTTGGGTGGCCTATAGCAGTGTTGGCGAAACTTTGAGTGCTGAAACAGGAGTGCACGCACACACGCGTGTGCACACTTGCCGGAAACTGGAAGAGCAGCCACCCGGTGTGCATGCGTGCACTGGAAAGATAATCTTCCAGTTTTAAGTGGCGCATGCAGCAAACTAAGTGGTCAGTGTGCATGTGCACGCCGGAAACTGGAAGATTATCTTCCCGGCATGCATATATGCACTGGGCGGCTGCTCTTTCGGTGCTCCCACACATGTGAAGACCAGCTGGCCAGCACGCCGGATCCCAGAAGACCAACAGGCAACAGCTCATGTGCCCGGAGAGATGGCTTTGTGTGCCCCTTCTGGCACATGTGCCATAGGTTCGCCATCATGGGCCTATAGTATACACCAAGACTGTGTTTTTGAAAACCCCAGGACCCCAGAGGTAAATAAAGGGTGGATGTGTAGCTTCTGTCCATCTGGAGAAAAAGAAACAAGTGCGAGGCCCTCTCTGAACTGGGGGCCTAGAAGGTGGGTGGGTGGAAAATGAAACAGATCCATGGAACAGACCGGTTTTCAGGAACAGCCATGGAAAAACCCTGACAGCTGGGTTCTTGGCAGGTGTTGTGAGTGTGTTGTCACGGCAGGATTTCCTGGGAGGGCGTCAGAAGGTTTCCGGTCTACGCAATGGAAGAGGAAGAGTGAATTATTTTCTGAACATGATAAACCTCCATAAAATCCAGGAAGATACTGTTTTGTTTTGTTTTGATTTTGTTTTCCTGTTCCCCCAGCCATGGCCCACTTTGACACCTCAAAGCCCCACGAGAATTTTCTTTCTGTTAAACGTCAACGGGATAGATCTCATTTCTGCCCTGAAAATTCATCAGTCTTGAGCCACCTGCAAATCTAGCAACTATGAACTATTATTATTACAAGCAGTCCTCGGCTTAGGACCACGATTGAGCTCAAAATTTCTGTTGTTAAGTAAGACATTTGTTAATTTTGCCCCGTTTTATGACTTTTCTTGCCACAGTTGTTAATGTAGTGACAGGGTTGTTAAGTGAATCTGGTTTCCCCATTGACTTTGCTTGTCAGAGAGACACAAAAGGGGATCCCATTTAGTGACCAGGGGATATTGCAATTGTCATAAACATATGAGTCAGTTGCCAAGCTGCTGAATTTTGATCATGTGATCGTGGGGATGCTGCAATGGTCGTAAGTGTGAAAAATGGTCACAAGTTACTTTTTTCAGTGCTGTTGTAACTTTGAATGATCACTAAATGAACTGTTGTAAGTTGAGGACTATCTGTACATCTGCTACTATTATTACTGCTACTACTATTTTTTTGCACATTGTACAAATTCAGCACAGGATCGCATTGGAGTGAACAATGTTATTTGAATGTCTATGGAGATTCTCAGTCATCCAGGCCATGATTGTCCCAAAATGCTTTTTCAAGAGAGAACTGGACGTTCTAGTTTTTCTTTATAGATGTTTCGCTTCTCATCCAAGAAGCTTCTTCAGCTCTGACTGGCTGGTGGGGAATGGAAGTGGTGAAGAAGCTTTTTGGATGAGAAATGAAACGTCTTCAAAGAAAAAACAGAAAGTCCAGTTGCCATGACCTGGATGACTGAAAATCTCCAGAAATATGTCCCATGAAATCTTCCAAGGGACAAAAGCTAATCATATTTTAATCATGAATATTGTTTGGAGACTTTTAATCTACATTCTTCCCTTGTCTCTTTCCAATTTAAAATGGTGGGTAAGCAAAATTTTAAGTCACTTGCCTGTCAAGTGAGGTAATAAAGACATTATGTATTTTTGATTATGTCAGGGTTTAAGAAATCCTCATAGCCCATTCATACACAGACTGCAACCAGAATTTTCTGCACTAGTTTTTTTCCTGTTTTAGGATTCTACAAATAGTCCTCGACTTATGACCCGTTTAGCACCCGTTTGAAGTTAGGATGGACTCACCAAAAGCTACTTATGACCTGGTTCCAAAGTTCTGACAGCTGGCTGCCCCCTCGTGGTCACATGACTACACTTTGAACACTCTGCAACCAGGCCATATTTATGGCTATTTGCCGTGTCCTGTAATCACATGACTGAAAATGAATCATATTTTTTTGTCAGAATCCAGGGTTTATTTCCAGTTTCCAGCAAAAATTGGCCCATGGCGGGCAATGAGTTTGCTTAACCACTAGGTCATTCACCTTATAATTGCCATGCTTAATGACTGCCGCAAGAAAAGGCCATAAAATTGGATTGATCGCATGATGACCCTGTATACAACCATCATGACTGGCGGTGGTAATTATGGCTGTAAGTTGCAATACTATCTGTATTGTAACCAGTCCATTCCTAAAGCAAGTCAGGTCAGCGAACTAAAACTCCTGTGCCAGGGTAAAAGATTGTTCTTACAAATCTATCTATCTATCTATCTATCTATCTATCTATCTATCTATCTATCTATCTAATCTATCTGCCTACCTGCATCTATCTATCTATCTATCTATCTATCTATCTATCTATCTATCTATCTATCAATCAAAGTGAAAACTACTCATGCATTAATCACGAAATCTCCAGAACCGTAAAGCCTACAAACCTGAAATTTGCCATGTATGTTCCTCTTGGCTTCTAGGGGCTCACTAACTCTGGAGAGAATGGGATAGCATAGGACAAGCTTCTGTGGGGCAAGCCTCATGGAGAGAAGGGGCTACAAAGCCCGAGGGAGAGAAAGGGATAGGATAGGGGAGGATTCAAGCTGTAAGTTTTGATTTATCAAGCCCAGCCACATAGTTTCATAGGAAGCACAGGGATCCAGCTAGTACACAATAATTGAACATTTATCCACACCCAATTTGCACATAATTGCTTAGTACTAGTTCAGGCTACGCTCATTAACCTTGTTCTTTCCAGCTTAGATCTAGTTCATCAGATTTAGGATGAAGCTTGGCTTGTTTGATTAAGAGGCCCATATCAATTTTGCAAGTAATCTACTCTTTCCAATGAGAATAATTTCAGGCTTCCAATGCTCAAGAGACTCTGTAGCCTGACAAGCATCTGGCAACGGTGTTGTTGCAACACAAGCTGCAAAATTGATGTTGCTCTCACGGGATTAGCCAGATGGGAATCACCATCACACAATCAGAGGAGCTAATTCTATTCATTTACAGGTAGCCCTCGATTTACAACAGTTCATTTAGTGACTGTTCGAAGTTACAATGGTACTGGAAAAAAAAGGGAGCTTAAGACCATTTTTCACATTTAACATTGCAGCATCCCCATGGTCGAGTGATTTGCATTCGGATGCTTGACAACCGGTTCATATTTCTGACAGTCTCAGCATCCCCGAGAGGGAGGGTGGGTGGGTCCTGCGATCCCCTTTTGCAACCATCTGACAAGCAAAGTCATTGGGGAAGCTGGATTCACTTAACAACTGTGTGACTAACTTAAACAACTGCAGGGGTTTGCTTAACAAATGTGGCAAGGAGAGGGGTAAAAATGGAGCAAAACTCACTCAACAAATTTCCCACATAGCAACCTAAATTTGCGGCTCTATTGTGGTTGTAAATCAAGGATTACCTATATTCTATTTATTGTAAAGCTACATTGACAGAGTCTTGCAAGAATGAAAGTACAATCCCCCCCCCACTCCTTTACAGCCTGAGAAACTAGGCTATGCTGTTTCTTATCTGATTGCTTCCTTGACAGTCCCTCCGCCCATTCTCCCACGGCCTCTCCCACATACCGTTACACCGCACTGAGTTTTAAAAGTTGCCCCACATTTCTCCCCTGAAGCTTGGGGTATTGGTGAATATCAAAGGCAGGTAGTGTTGCAAAAAGAAATTTAAGGCAGGCCCTGGGAAAGATAGAAAGATAATTTGATTAAAATAGCTTTGCTTTTTGCTTATGTCCAATATTTATGCCATACTTTGTAGCCTGAGCAGTTTACATAGTAAGGTAAAAGCACATATGTGCTAGTCATTCCCGACTCTAGGGGGTGGTGCTCATCTCCGTTTCAAAGCCAAAGAGTCAGCGCTGTCTGAAGACGTCTCTGTGGTCATGTGGCCGGCATGACTAACGCCAAAGGCTCACAGAACGCTGTTACCAAAGATGGTCCCTATTTTTCTACTTGCATTTTTAAGTGCTTTTGAACTGTTAGGTTGGCAGAAGTAAGTTACTACATAGTAAGGTAGTCCTCTCTTTAATATACAGGTAGTCCTCGACTTATAACAGTTCAATTCAAAGTTACAATGGCTCTGAAAAAAGTGACTTATGATCATTTTTCACACTTAAGACCATTGCAGCAACCCTGTGGTCACGTAATCCAAATTCAGATGCCTGGCAACTGACTCCTATTTACGACATTTGCAGTATCCCAGGGTCATGTGATCCCCTTTTGTGACCGTCTCACAAGCAAAGTCAACGGGGAAACCAGATTCAGTTAACAACTGAGTTTCTAACTAAAACAGCTGCAAGTGATTCACATGACAACCATGGCAAGAAAGGTCGTAAAATGAGCAAAACTCACTTAACAAATTGTCTCACTTTGCAATAGAAATTTGGGGCTCAATTGTGATCATCAATCGAGGACTACCTGTAAAGATGTCAGAAGACATAACATAAAAGGAAAGGGAGTGAGGAGGAAAGAGGGAAGTTTGGGCATTCTGGGTCCCGATTGCTAATCTCTCTCAGAACAAGTGATAACAGCTACATACTTTCCAGCGTAGCACCCTAGAATTATACCATGTTGTCATCCAGAGTTACAAAATTGTATTGTGTAGTTTATGGATGGTGTTGCCTGGAGTTCCCATCCCACCACAATTCTTGCTCCCCCCACCCGCCTCTTGTTCTATATAATCCAAAGGCAATGCTGTTTTAGGGAGGAAACACCTGTTCTGTCACCCTACTGAGGTCTGTTCCTTCCTCTTGAAGCACAGTCCCTTCCAGAGCATGGTGGTTAACACAGTTTGTGACTAGGATTAGTCGAAGCTGTTGAAATAGTTCACAATTACAATTGTTTGCTGAGAATATGTGGAGAAGTGCTTGATAAGGAAGGAGGAAATAGGAGAATCAATGGCCGGGTTTTGCTAAACTGCACAGAGGTTTATTCCCATTATTCACCTTCCCTCCAGGACTCCACACCATGATCTAAATTTTTGAGATATAGGTAGTTCTTGACTTAAAACCATTCATTTAACGACCGT
The DNA here is from genome assembly GCF_059756535.1 of Pantherophis guttatus. Classification (NCBI taxonomy): domain Eukaryota; kingdom Metazoa; phylum Chordata; class Lepidosauria; order Squamata; family Colubridae; genus Pantherophis; species Pantherophis guttatus. Next base: position 24,822,375 of record NC_142066.1, read on the forward strand.
TCAAGGCAGTGGTGGGATTCAATTTTTTTTTACTACCGTTTCTGTTGGCGTGGCTTGGTGGGCATGGCAGGGGAAGGATACTGTAAAATCTCCATTCCCACCCCACTCCATGGGAAGGTTACTGCAAAATCCTCATTTCCTCCCAATCAGCTGGGACTCAGGAGGCAGAGAATAGATGGAAGTTAGGCCAGTCAGAGGTGGTATTTACCAGTTCTCCAAACTACTCAAAATTTCCGCTGCCAGTTCTCCAGATGTGGTCAGAACCTGCTGAAACCCACCTCTGGTTCAAGGTCACAACGGCACTGAAAAAAATTGATTTACGACCGGTACTCACACAACCATTGCAGCATCCCTATGGTCACCTGATCAAAATTCAGTTGCTTGGCAATTGGCATGTGTCTCTCATAGTTATGGCATCCTGGAGTCATGTGATCGCCATTCGCAAACTTCCCATCCAGCTTCCGACAAACAAAATCAAGGGGCGGGGAGCCAGATTTGCTTAATGACCGATTCACTTAACTGAGTTTAACAACCATGGCAAAAAAGATTGTAAAATTTGCTGTGACTTATTTAACAACCGCTGGTCCCAATTCTGGTAATAAATCAAGGACTATCTGTATTTTGTTTTCTTCCAAGCAGGAAAGATGACTGAAGGTTGCCTAAGTTTTCTAAACTGGGGATCTCCAAACTTTTTTTGATCATCTTACCCTGAACAGTAAAGGGTTTTTTTTTTTACCCCTAATATGCTATGTGTATTTATTTAGAAATTATACAGTAAACCTATACAATGCTACTAAGAGATTACCTACATTCTAAAATATACCCCACAGATATTTTGCATCTCCTGTTATATTATAAGTAACACTTAATTTCTTTCATTCTTTTTTAAGATTAAATAATAAATATAGTCAATTTATCTTTTTCCCCCACAATCCTGTTAATTGCCTTGTGGTTCCCTTGAGATGTGTGCCTCTCATTCTAAGGACATTTGTCCTAAATCCGTAGGGATTCCAAGGGAAATCCATTGAAAGCAAAGTCAGAAGTAACTAAGTGAGCTCTCTAAAATAAATGATGCTGTCAAACCCTGATCTAGTGTACATTTAAAGTGAAAATAAAGTTTCTATTTTATTCTGTTCTGTTCTGTTCTGCTCTGCTCTGCTCTGCTCTATTCTATTCTATGTAACAAATAATAGTTTGGAAGACTTATCAATGCTTCTCTCTTTAATAGCCTCCCTCCCCATGTTTCTGGATCTAATCCTATCAAGCACTTGCTTTAATAAGTCAGTGTTTGGCTGACACCACATCTATCAACCTTCCTTCCTTCCTTCCTATTCTCCTTCCTTCCTTTTTCTCATTCCCACTTCCCTTCTCTCCCTCCCTCCTTTTTTCTCATTCCCAGCTCCCCCTCCCTCCTAATTCTCCTTCCTTCTTCCCTCCTTTTTTCTCATTCCCAGCTCCCCCTCCCTCCTAATTCTCCTTCCTTCTTCCCTCCTTTTTTCTTACTCCCACTTCCCTCCTCTTCCTCTCTCCCTCCCCCCTTTTTCTCATTCCCTTCTGCCCTCCCTCCCTCTCTCCCTTCCTTCCTGGAGATTCCTTTCATCTTAACAAATGACCCTGAGCGATGAAACAAATAAAAAACAACCAATTTGAAAAACACTGACATTAAAAGATGTTGTAGCCAAATATTGCTGCCTCAGTGAACTTTCTGATAGTTTAGAATTACTTTTCGTGCTCTCTGTCCCTTTCCTCCCTTAGAAGAGGATGTAAGCAATAGAAGGGCAGAACAGAGGCTCCTACACAGATTCTTAGACAGAAGACTTGAGGTCCAGAGGTTGAGGTTCTTGAGGTTCTGGCAGGATTTTCACTTGCTATTTTCAGGCACCATTCATATTCCAACCTCCCAGGTTGGAACTGTTGCTCTATTCTTGATGTCGTCTTGTTTCCTTTCTGCCCATTTGATCTTGCCTGGGGAAAGGAAGGGAACAAGTCAACAATACTGTATCTGTTTTATTCCATTGTGTGCTTCTCACTTCTATGTCTTTTTCTCTGTTGGTTCAGTGCTGCAGGCTTCTGGGTGTCACAAAAACCTCATTCATTCATTCATTCTCCCTTTGTTCTGTTTTTTATATGATTTTTATTAAAACTTTAAAAAAAGGAGCAAAAAAACTAATCCAAATTAATATAAAATATAGAAGAAAATAGAAAAAGAGAAGAAAACAAAAAGCAAAAAGGACCAGAATATTTAAGAAAAAGAAAAGAAAAAGATACAGAGAAGTGGCTTCTGATATTCTTCACAGCGGTTTTAGGAACAACTATATTTTAACCCCTGTCTCTAAAATTATTTCATAATACTCTGTTTTCTGTAATCTATCTAGTCTAATCTTCATAGCCATACATCACAACTTTATTTTTCTTTTCATTTTTATGCAAAAATTCCTTAAGTTTCTAGTCACTCATTGATGTGGATTGTGTCTTTTCTCTAATTAAAAAAGTTAATTTATCTCTTTCTCTCTGTTTTGTTCTGGAAAATTAAAGTGACTCTCATCCAAGGAGACATCAGCAATCCAGAGGATGTGAAGCCAGCAGTCCAAGGTGCCCATGTGGTCATTCACACGGCCGGTCTGGTGGACGTCTGGGGCAGAGTCCCACCTGAGAAGATCATGGCAGTTAATGTGCAAGGTAAGTTTTGGCGGGAAAACCTTCAAATGTCTGACCAGTTTCTCTACATAGCGCAAATCAGATCAAGAGGCCCCTTCTGAGTTTGTGGAATTTGTCCCAGCAACAAGGGTGTGGCAGGTGCACAAAAATTAATTGCACAAGGAAAAAATTGTTTTGTTGCTGAATCTGCTTACCTTATTGAGGTTGATGGAATTTTGTCATTGTTGCATCCATTCACGCACACTCCCATTTTGTGGAATGGAACCTTCAACACTGTGCTTTTTTAAGCCTGTGGGGAAGATTCCACCCGACAAAGCAAATGGGAGCAGAGAAAGTCCTTTTTACATTTAGATTTGATTAAGGGGATGTTGGGTTGTTTACTCCATCTATCACATCAAACATGTCTAACTTAATAGAAACGTCTGGAGGAACTTGGGTGTATGTTCCAAGGCTTAAGCCAAACTTAATCCTTTTTATTTGAATCCCAGCTTTTAAAAATAAATAGAACTGGCTTCCAAAAAGTGTTTTTGCTTTTTCTAATTTATCTCTTTCATCTGTGGTCAGAAGGGGTGTGGAATGATGGGGCAGCATGAATGAATCTGAATGAATCATTTGTAGTTTTTCTAAGTCATCTGTTTGCAATTTTTCTGAACCCAGAATATACTTCTTAGTGTAATGCTAAACTAAGAAAGGAACTCTTTGGTTCAGAATCCTGAATTAGAACAACAGGACTTAAACTACTTGCTATATCCTTGATAGCACTTTCTTTTAAAGTCTACAGGTAACTCTGTCTGTCTGTCTATCAAAACATTTAGCCCATTTAGTAACCAAGGTTCCCTGAGTGGTTTATAATAAAACCAACCAAATGACACAATTTGAATATAAGCATATATACAATAAAATCAAATAAAATAATGGATAAAAATTAGCCCACAGTAAATCTAAAACAGTATAAATTAAAGTACAATTCAAGACAATTCAAAAGCCTGATAAAAAAAGAAAAGTGCTCAGCTGCTAATGTGGCTGCCGGACGGACCTCTCTCATAAATGGTCAGGTTCATTCCAGAAAAATGTGCTCTCTCTTTTTGATCCCCAGGAAGCAATAGGCAAATCAGGTAAAAATCTTGTTAGAACCAGAGGTGAAACTAGTAGTGGGTTTCAATTTCAGTCGCTACCAGTTTGCTCGTGGGCACGTGGACACTTCTGCACATGCGCAGAAACATCCGGGTGAGTGGGTGGAGCCTCCCGCTACCGCAGCTACAGGTTCACCCAATCCGGGGCGAACCGATAGCAATCCACCACTGAGTGAAACTGAATACTGGAAGAATGGAGACAGACAAAAGGAAGGTCTTTTTTTTCCTTTTCTTTTTTTATATAATGTCTAATTCAACTTTGGTGGGTGTTGGCGATCAGCTAGGTTAGTTTTCCAAAAAGGCTGGAGCAATTCATGGAAATCAAGTAGATCAATGACTCCTTGATGAGACTGCCCCTGAAGACCCTCTGCTGGGAGATTGATAGGCTTCCTTCTACAATTTTCTATCCCAAGGTGAAATGCTACCGGTTTGCACCTGTTCGGATGAACTGGTAGTGATTTAAAAAAGCTACCAGTTCGTCCGAATTGGTATTTCTGACAATCAGCTGTGCCACACAGTTTATATTCGCTAGAAAGCAGGAAATCCTGCTTTCTAGCAAATCTAAATCGCGTGGCACAGCTGTTCCCCCCACTCACTGTTCTACTTACCTTAGAAAAGGCTTCTTTTTCTGCACGAAGTGCATGTTTGGTGCGCACTGTGCATGCGTGTGCAGTGTGATTTTGACACACAATGTGTATGCGCATGCGTGGCATGTGTTTGACATGCAGCACCCATGCGCAGACAGCAAACTGGTGGCAATTCGTGGAGGATTTCTCCACTGGTCTGTTCCCTGCAAGAACAGACTGCTGGAGTAGATGTGCCAAAGAACCAATCCACTGATTATTTTCTTAAAACTCTGAATATGGCGACATGACATAATATAACATCCATGGCTTTCTAGCCTGAGAAATGGTGGGTATACTCATAGATACTTTGAAATCTATGGGATTTGTAGGTGGATTTTCACTTGGATATATTCAGGAAGTTCTCGACATGCAACCACAATTGAGCCCAACAGTTCTGTTACTAAGTGAGACAGTTGCCAAGTGAGTTTTAAGCCCAGTTTATGACTTTTCTTGCCTCAGTTATTAAGTTAGTAACAATGTTGTGAAGTGAATCAAAGCTTCCCCATTGATTTTGCTTGTCAGAAGTTTGCAAAAGGAGATCACAGGACCCCAGGACACTGCAATGGTCAAAAACATGAGTCAGTTGCCAAGCATGTGAATTTTGATCACATGACCATGCCAGTGGTACATCGGTTGTAACTGTGAAAAAATGATCGTAAGTCATTTTTTTCAGTGCCGATGTTACTTTGAATGGTCATTAAATGAACTGTTGTAAGTTGAGGATTACCTGTAAGCTTCATGAGAGCCAGTGTAGTGTAATGATGAAAGGCATAAGGCCAGACACTAGGAGACTGTGAGTTCTAGTTCTGACTAGAGTTGGGGGACTCTGGGCCAGTCATTCTCCCTCAGCACTAGGAAGGAAGCAATGGCGAGCTACTTCTGAAACCTTGCCAAGAAAACTTTAGGGATCTTATCCAGGCAGTCACTAGGAATTAACACTGACTTAAAGGCACACCACACACAAAAACTGCTTCTCACTGAGACCAAAGCAACATTTATAGGATGAGATTGAGGTGATAGCCATCTGAAATGGATAGGCATGCTTCCAAGGAATTAATCCTCCCAAGGAGTGGGAATTAATCCACTCCTCTTAAAGTTTGTGAGGTTGAGAAGTACTGGTTTAGGTTACTTCAGGTGGGGATATAGCTGGGAAAATCCAGTCAGTCACTAGAAAGCAGCAAAGAATTGGGTTTTTCTGCAACCTTGGTACCCCAATTGATAGCACATTTTTTAGAGGCTGTGTCTTCTGTGGCACCAATTTGGAAACGTGCAAGTCCTTTTTGGCAGCCATTTAAGAAGACCCATCTTCTCAAAATTCCAAAGATCCTCAGATCCGCTAATTATAGCAGATGCATACAACTTTGTACATTCCCAAAATGTTATATGGGATAAAAGCTTTCATCCCTGCTTTCTCCAAAATTCATCAGTTGTCAAAGTTGCAGAATCTTTCCATATGGAAGCATTTGATGCATAATCTCACCCCTATTTTGAAATTTCCCAGCAGAATAAATCTTACTTTACATCTCTTCTAGCACTTTCTGGTTGAGGAAGATAATTCCATTTTCTGATTCAACTGCTATTTATTTAAAAAATAAATAAATAAAGTTTTTGATTCCACCAAGAGAAGGAATGGGTTTTTAAAAAGGGTTTCATGCCCTTAGGCTGATTTTTATGCATGTGAAATTAGGCAAGAAAATGTGGGAAACAGTAACAGTAAGAGTTGGAAGGGACCTTTGAGGTCATCTAGTCCAACCCCCTTCTCATGCAGGAGACCTGTACTAGGGATTTGAACTGCTGAACTGCAGACCTTTCTGATCGATAAGCCACTGAAACAATTTTATTGAAATAATTCCATTTATTAAATTAGCTTTTTGATGATGATAGCATGAGATTTATTCCAAGTAGAATGGAATAAACAACCAGAATGGCTCATTGAACGTGATAGGAAAAGAAAATGAGATGAAAGCTATATAAGTTGTTTGTGCAACAAATGTGATCAACATTTCCAAGAAGAAAATATTTATACTTCTGGCTTACAAGGCCTGAAAGAATTATAGTTCATAACTGGAAATATTGCTTAACTACTCTGTGAGAACAGAGGTGTCTTCTTCAGTTCCCTGGGTGCCAGGCTGGGGAAGGGTCTTCTAGGAACCCAAGAATCAGAGCTGATGAAAATCTGGTAGAGGAGAAGGGCAGAAGCTTTGAGTCCAGTCTTTCTCACCAAAATCGCTGAAATTATAATTCCTGTTCCAAATTGGTGCACTGGGTGTAATCATATTAGTGATATTCAGGGGTGGGCTGCTGGGGGTTCGCAGGAGTTTGGGAAAACCTCTAACTAAGATTCTGTGCAGTTCGGAGAACCCCAAAATCCTACTCCTGTATGGCCCTTCCCACTCACCCTGCCCCTCCACGCAGCCCGTTTTGGATGCAGATAAGTGCAGGGCGTGCATGGAGTCTCGGGGAGGGTGAAAAACGGGTTTACCGAAAGTTTGGGAGCCTGGGGAGGCTATTTTCACCCTCCCGGAGGCTCAAGGAAAGCCTCCGGAGCCCGGGGAGGGTAAAAACGCCCCCCCCGCTGTGGTGCAAGAGGCAGACTAGGCCACGCCCACCATGGCCACGCCCACCCAGCAACAAAAAATGGAATGGAATGAAATAAAATTTGTATTTGAAATATATCTTCCAGTTTTGTATTGTTTTGCTTGATTTAATTTTGACATTCTCCTGACCTTAAAGAAAGTTGCTCATCTCTCCACCCAGGGCCCCAGCTGGAATGCCACAGGCTTCCGCCCTCGCCTTTTGTTGTGTGCCAGCCTCCAAGATCCTTGCCTATTTTTCTGGCCTTTCTGGAGCTAATTTGGTTTGGCTCCGGAGGCCCAGTGTGATGATCCTGCTGAGCATTTGGGAGAAGCTTCAGGGCGCTTTTAAGAGAGGCACTTTGCTTTTAAAGATTGTGCCTAGGATGAGTCAGGAGCAAAAATAACAAAATCCACGTATGAGGCATCTTTATACTTTTGTTTGCATGATTAATATCTTAGGGCGGATCAAACAAGCAAAGAAAAGGATGATCCAAGAGGCATTTTGTTGTTTTCCATTTAGACTTTTGCAACAATTGTCTGGAATCAACTAACAAGCTCAGTTGTCAGGATGATAAATGCTAAATTTTCAAAAGAAACAACCTGTTGGGAAAGCGGAGTTAAGAGATCTTTAGAGGAGAAGTGCTCTGCTCTGCTCTGCTCTGCTCTGCTCTGCTCTGCTCTGCTATTCTATTCTATTCTATTCTATTCTATTCTATTCTATTCTATTCTATTCTATTCTATTCTATTCTATTCTATCCTATTCTATCCTATATCCTATCCTATCCTATCCTATCCTATCCTATTACATTCCATTCCATTCCATTCTATTCTATTCATTTCTATTCATTTCTATTTTATTTTATTATATTTTAAACACACACATTTTCTTGTTTTCACAATGACCCTGTGAGGTAGGGCCACAGCTAAGCTGTTCAGAGTGAATTTCCATTAGGCTTTCCCGGAATTCTAGTTTTAAATCTCAGCAAATTCCTTCTTCGAATCCACTAGTTTTAAAGATTATTGGGAGTTGAAGTCCATACAATTTGAAGAGCTTAGGTAGGAAAACAGTATTAAAATGTGGCCTAGGCTCCCCTAAGATCTTACCAGAAGGATCTTAGTTGAAATTATTTTCCAACCTATGTTGAAATATATAGGTAGTCCTTGACTTATAACAGTTCATTTAGTTGTAACAGCCCTTGAAAAAGTGACTTATGACCATTTTTCAACAGCACTGAAAAAAGTGACTTATGACCATTTTTCTTTCGACCTTTGTAGCATCCCCATGGTCATGTGATCAAAATTTGGACACTTGGCAACTGGCTTACATTTATGACCATTGCAGTGTCCTGGGATCATGTGATCACCTTTTGCGACCTCCTGATGAGCAAAGTCAATGGGGAGGCCAGATTCATTTAACAATTGTGTTACTAATTTAACAACTGCAGTGATACACTTAATAACTGTGGCAAGAAAGATTACAAAATGGGGCGAAATTCCCCTTATCTCACCTAGCAATAGAAATGTTGGGCTCAATTGTGGTCGCAACTCGAGGACTATCTGTAATGTATTAAAATCCCATCAAACAAGTATGAGAAGTCGTAGTAGCAAGAAATGCATTAATTTTCATTTTCAATATTCTTAATGTCTCTCTTTAATTGTTATGATCTATATTCAAGGAAGCTCTGCTCAAAAATGTTTCCTAGAATGAACAAATAAACGAATGAATGCAGTATGTCAGTATATCTTGGGTTGAGATTTGACTTTTGACATTCACTTGATCTGAAAGCCAGTTTATTTCAAAACGCCGAACATTTTGGACAAGACCAAGATGGTTTAAATAGCAAAGTCATTTAAAGAGAATAGTTTTCAATCCTATAAAATTCTCCTCTGTGTTAATCTGTTGCAAACAGAGACTTTCATTTGCAAGCCAGAAAAAGGAGAACCCCTCCTATCCTCCAGTGATTGACACCTGTCAGTCTTCTTGTGTTTTATTTTTTTTTAATGAAAGGAAGCCCACCTAAAACTCAATTGTTTGGATGATTCTATTTTGTTTCCTTGACAAACCTAATTTTTGTCTCAAAAATTTTGTGTCTGTTCCCCCCACCCTTACCTTTAAGAGGTAAAATCTTAAAGTTGCCAACATTGAAAAGTCCTTCCAGAGATGCTAGAAAGGGAGTGCTGTAATCCTTGTTGGCTGTCTTCTCATGACACCCTGAACCACAAACCAGCCAACCCTTCTAGCTGTGCCCTGCAAACACAACTGCTGTAGCTGGTTTATAGTTCCAGAAGCCAGGCCTAACACCTGTTTTCTCTGACACTGACAATTTGCTTATGACAACCTACTAATTAGACTAAGCAATGCATGATCCAATCTATTCTTACATGACAGTGCTATATTTACATGGTCTAAGACAGAATTGCTCTAACTTCTGAACTGAGTCAAAGAGTGTTTTGAAATAGCCGAGAGACCTACGGTAATACACACAGAATTAGTAACTTGGAGGGCGAAAGAGACCTAAAAAAAAGATAATTGACTGAAAATGTAAACACTTCTTTAACCCGAGATCTCTTATTCCCTGAAAGAATAGGATCGGGGTTAGAAGGAGAAGAGATCATAGGAATACTAAATAGCTTTCGTAATTGGTAGGACCACCTGACCACGTCCTGTTATTATCTCTTCAGAGGCTTAGACTGGATCAAGTTATCATTATACTGCCAAATTTGAAAGACAGCTGTTGTTTTCCGTAACCTAGCGTGAATATAGCCTCTGAGTCCCACACGTCTCCTAAGGGCCGTCTGGAAGTCCTAGCTTCAGGCTTCTTGTGGTTCACAAACTTGGGTAATGGGGTTTTGCCACAAATCCCTTCCAAATCTTTTCCTGTTATTGTTCACGCCTGCAGTCTAGAGACACACACAGCCTGGTTGATAGCTTGCATCCTTGTCATACAATTGTGGCATGAGAAAATTCACAGGCTGACCTTGTTGTCGTTCCAGGCAGCCTTGGGGCTTGTTTCTTTTCCCAGGACCACAGCAGAGGTGGGATGTGCAACCACTCTCAGCAATGGTTATGTTGAATTACAATAATATGCCTTTCCTTTAGCTGAATCACCCCCAATCTCCGATATGAGACAAATGTGTAGGAAATGGCTTGATTTGCAAAAAAAAAGACTATTTGAGCAAGGTCAAAGGAATCCTGGCATTTACAAAATAAGTTTGACTTCCCCAGTTACTTCCTTCCAAGTTATCTGCTGTAAATAATGGAATGGAATGGAATGGAATGGAATGGAATGGAATGGAATAGAATAGAATAGAATAGAATAGAATAGAATAGAATAGAATAGAATAGAATAGAATAGAATAGAATTATTGGCCAAATGTGATTGGATACACAGGGAATTTGTCTCTGGTGCAAAAGCCGGAGTTACACAATCACAGATTGTAGGATCCTGCCGAGCAGGAGAACGGTAGCCTGCAAATTGGTTTGGCTTCATTTTCATTTTGCTTTGCAAATCACCTTTAATATTCCTCAAGGAAACTCAGACGCACATTGGTAGGTAGAATGGCATTCAATCACCAAAGGCAGTATAGATAGTCCTTGGCTTCACAGCAGTTCATTTAGTGACCAAAGTTGTAACAGCGCTCTGCTTCTGTTTATTATGGAAAAATGAGGTGCTAAAACAATTGGTTCCTACGCAATGAAAATCCCACAGATTTAATTGTTCCTTTTTCATTCCTGGCAGAGCTGTTTCTTTTCCAGCAGGCGAGGGCTGTGGTGGACAGCCAAGTTTTGTATTGTTTCTCCTCCTTCTCTTATCCCTTCTTTTTCCCTCTTTCCCTCTAGGAACCAAAAATGTAATTGAGGCCTGTGTCATGCAAGGAGCCCAGTATCTGATTTACACCAGCAGCATGGAGGTTGTAGGACCTAACATAAAAGGCCACCCTTTCTACAGGTATGAGTTGCTTATTTTTATTATAATAATATTAATACTAATAATACTAATATTAATATTAATAGTACTAATAATAATACTAATAATGATAATAATAATAATAATAATGTTGCGCTCCATTAGGCCAAGAAAACTGGGGAGTTTTTCTGCAATTTTGATAGAGATTCTCAGTCACCCAGGTCATAGTTGTCCCAAAGGTGCTTTTTCAGGAGGTGACTGAACTTTCTCATTTTTTCTTTGAAGACGTTTCGCTTCTCATCCAAGAGGCTTCTTCAGCTCTGACTGGATGGTGGGTAACGGGTGGGTTCTAAAATTTTTTACTACTGGTTCTGTGGGTGTGGCTTATTTTGTGGGCGTGGCTTGATGGTCATGTGACAATTATTTAGGATTTAGCAGAGGTACTGGTCTACCAGGCTTTTAACTACTGTACCAATCTACCCATTTATTTTTGCAGGCACTGATCTACTCATGTATTTTTGCAGGCACTGATCTACCCATTTATTTCTGCAGGCACCAGTCTACTCATTTGTTTTCTTTTAACACTGATCAGCTGTAGGGAGGCCCTTTGAAGCCCAGTGGCAAGAGTTTAAACAGTTTTTTTCCCTCTTGCCATCAGTTGGGACTCAGGAGGCAGCAATACATTGGGGGTGGGGCCAAATAAAAGGTAAGAATAACGCAGGGGGCGGGGGGGGGCAGAACCGGTTCGGGGATGTCATATCGTCACCACTACCGGCTCGGCTGAACCGGCCTGAACTGGGAGGAACCCACCACTGGTGGGTAATGAAAGGATTTATACTCCTTGCAGACAGCTGGTCATTTGCATTCTTGTCTGTGCCCCAAGGGTCACCTGAGTATCACCTGAGTAGTGCACATGGGTGTGGAGCCTTCTTGGAACTTCTGAAAAGACTGTGTTGTGAAGTTGTGCTTTCTGCAGGTTGTTTTTCTCTGTTGTCTGCACCTCAAGCTGACAACACAGACTCATCCCCGACAGCCTGTGCCTGTGTTCAACAGCAAAGGAACACAGGGCAGTGAAAAACATCCTTCAGAAAGCACAGCTCCACAACACAGTCCTTGCAGCAGTTCCAAGAAGGCTCCACACCCATTTGCACTACTCAGGTGACCCTGAGGACCCAAACAAACTTCCAAGTGGCCTCAACTATTCTCTAAAAAGGATGCAAATGACCAGCGGTCTGCAAGGAGTATAAATCTTTCCATTCTCCACCATCCAGTCAGAGCTGAAGAAGCTTCTTGGATGAGAAGCAAAACGTCTTCCAAGAAAAAACAAGAAAAATACAATTTCTTTGAATTTCCCTTGGGATGGACTAGAAGGTAACCAAGTTCCCTTTCAACCGTATTATTCTATGTTTTAATTTGGTCAACTTTGGAGTTTCTTATTCTTTTGAGTCTTCTCCCACTGTTTTAGCTATTGAAGGGCCTAAACATGCATATTTTTAAAAATAGAAGTGAACCCCTCAAGAGTTAACTGAGTTTCAGTGTTGGCCGTAAATAACAGGGAGTTCCCCTGATTTAGGCGAGACGCACATGTTTTGGCCCTAATCAAGGGTTTCCCTGGGTTCTCCTAGCATTGCCATAGCAACAGGGATACAGTTACTAACAGTCACCGTGGAGACAAGCCAGGAAGGAATTTTAAAGGCCTAGCGCTCTCTATGGGTGTGGGCCAGTGGCTCTGCTCTCCCTTCTAAAATTAGGGAAAGTTGACTGTTGTTCGTGGTTAGAAGCTTAGTCACCCCAAGGTTTGCAAATTTGAAAAATTTTCACTGCAGGGTGAAAGGGATCTTCAATCATTCCGTGACTTATGACTTATGGCTGTTTTTCACGCTTATTATGACCGTTGCAGCATCCCCAGGGTCACCCAATCAAACTTTGGATGCGTGGCAACTGGTTCATATTTATGACAGTTGTAGAGTCCCGAGGTCATGGTGATCCCATTTTGCGACCTTCTGACAACCAGAATCAATGGGGTATCCAGATACACTATACAATCATCTTACTGACTTAACAGCTGCAGTGATTCACTTAACATTTGTTACAAGAAAGGTTGTAAAATGGGGCAACACTCGCTTAACAACCGTCTTGCTTAAACAACAGAATTTTTGGGCTCAGTTGTGGTCATAAGTCGAGGATTGCCTGTATACTTGTATTTTTAACAGATGCATATAGGAAAAACCTATTAGACACAACCCTTTCCGTCATGGGGAGTCAAGAGAAGCAACAGATCCCCTCATTTTTCTTCCCCATATCATTTAAGGGTTCAGGAGTGTTATCCTCTCCTATGAAATGCAGGGGGCAGAAGCCACTGTAGAAATTGCACTGGATTTAAATGAACAGTGCTAAAGTGTATTTAATAAGACACATAACTTTGTTAACTGTAACCTGGTTAACTTCTCTTGGTCTCACCTGTTGCAAGCACAGGGTTTTGATAGCCTGTGATGCTTTCTTCCTTGCTTGCAGGGGCAACGAGGACATGAAATATGAGGCCATCCACCACCATCCTTACCCACTTAGCAAAGCCAATGCTGAGCGTCTGGTCATCGAAGCCAATGGGCAACTGGTAAGCTAGAACTTGAGAGAGAAGTTTGAAAGTCTACTGAGTTAACCAACCCATGCTTCTTGGCATCCTTCTATCTCAAACCCTACCTGTCTGTAGCGGTTTCCTTGAAACTGGCACTCTGCAAAAGATTCAGACAGCATGTGGTGACTGTGGATTGATCTGTGCATGACAGGTCACGTTATCCGCAGAGTATGGTGGTGGAGAAGACTATTTGAAGCAGCTCTGCCTACATATATACTTATATGGTTTATTTATTTGGCCAAGTGTGATTAGACACACAAGGAATTTGTCTCTGATGCAGAAGCACTTAGTGTACACAGTATAACAATAATACTGAAGTGCACAGCCAATAAGGAGGAGGAAGTAACAATAATAAAAGGGATAAATAATAATCCTGCAACCACACCCTATGAGTTCATATACATACACAACAGGCAAAAAAAACCCCAATAAACACACTTAGTAGTCACTCTATTTTGTCAGCTGCGAGTATTAGGTATTCAGCAGAGTGAAGGCACAAGGGAAATTGTCTAGTTGTCTTGGTGTACAGTGCTCTATAGTTCTGCTATACTGCCTTCCCTTTGTTCTTTTTCACTAGTCATTTTTGTGGGCTTTGAACCCTAGACCCCTTGATTCAATACTGTTGTTTTGATTAAGTGGTGAAGGAAGGCCCAGATTCAAATCCATCCTCAATGATGGACTTTCATTAGGTGACTCTGGGCCATATGGAGTCTCATATGGAGTCCGATTGGAGAAACCCAGGTGTAGTCCGCTTTCAGTCATGAAACTTCACAGGAGAAGTGATTTTGGGCCTTGGTGTTCCTCTCCATTGGCCCAACCTATCTCACTTGCTTTTTGTTAGGAGAAGCCACAAGGAAAGATGGCTAGATCCCTTGTTTGAATCTCCAGGGAAACCTGGGATGAAAGTCCAACAAACTAATACCTAAATAAAGACTTTGCCACCAACTTCTAACTTTCCCTCAATGGTGGATTGTCCACCCACAACATGCTCAGATGTGCCAATCAAAAAAGAAAATCTTTCTTTTTTGCAGATGCCAAACGGGAAGCGGCTAGTCACTTGTGCCCTTCGTCCAACGGGCATCTATGGGGAGAACCATCTGCTGATGAAGGAGTTTTATGAGAAAGGGTTGAAGACAAAAAAGTACATGATCCGGGCCATCTCAGCCTCTGTGGAGCATGGCAGGGTCTATGTAGGTAAGTTATGATGGTGCCTGGTGCATTCTTAACCCACCTTCTTTTATTTAGATACTTTTACTCTTCTTGGGCATGTTCCTGTACGTATGTATTTCTTTATATCAGGTTCTGAACTTCTTAAGAACTGTGGAGTCCTTGGTGCCCTCTGAGCTTGGTTGTATGCTTGCAGACATTTCATTACCCGACTAGTAGTATCATCAATGCCAGGGAAGATGGAGTTTGCTCCCTGTATGCAGTAACTTCCCCTGCCTTTGTTGGTGGGGTGTGGTTTTTTCCCTTTGGTAGTTCCTTGCTTAGGGTACTGTTTTCTACTTGATTGTTTCTCAGATGTCACACCTCCACCAACACTGGCAGGGCAAATAAATAAACAGGGAGCAAACTCCGCACCCCTTCGCAATGATGATATTATCTAATCAGGTAATGAAATGTCTGAAAGCAAACCAAGTTCAGAGAGCACCAGGAACCCTACAATTCAACCCTAACCTGAAGATATTATATTACTTTTTAAGAACCATTGCCCTACTCTCTGCTGTCAAGTACATCCCAGAATTACCTTTTGGTGGTCAGAGCTCTTGGATATAAATTTCAAACCCAAGAAACAAGCCTGATATGGATTCATATTAATTTGACATGTTATTCAGGTTCTCAAAGTTTTGGGTACCCTGGGCCCTTAAAGGAAAAAATGAATGTATACAAACTTTCCTCTCCCTATAAATAAAAATAATGTTTGGATTATTTAGGCTAGATGAAAAACAAATTCACGCCTTAGTATTTCTCGCAGCATTTCTCAAACTTTCCAAGCCAGTAGCCACCTTCCTTTTGCAAGAAAAAAGGAGCAAACTTTGCAGTGAGTCTTAACGTTGTTTGCATTTTGTCTGCCTGATCAGATTTCAATTATTTTTTTAAAGTGTGCAGCCCACACCAGTTACTTATGACTCCCTCAGAGATTTGGACAGGAAACTTGAAAACCCATGTTGTAAGATTTTTTTAAAAAAAAGAAAATGACTTCAGTTTAGCTGCTGGATTTATTTGCTATTTTCATTCCAGTATAAGCAAAAGCAAGGCCTAACCCAGGGCTGTCAAATTCACACCCTGCAGGTTGGATGCGTCACACGCTGGCCCTGGCCATGCCCCATTTAGTAAAGAGGGAAAAAGTCACAATATGTCACATGACACCTTGACGACGTGAGTTTGACACCCCTAGCTTAACCCTTTCCCAAAAATCCCCATTCCCAGTATGAACTGGGAAATAACAGAATAACAGAGTTGGAAGGGACCTTGGAGGTCTTCTAGTCCAACCCCCTGTTGAAGCAGGAGACCCTAGGCCACTCCAGACAAATAGTTGCCCAATCTCATCTTAAAAACCTCTAGTGTTGGAGCTCCCACAACTTCTGCAGGCAAATCATTCCACCGATTATTGTAAATTTCTCAAAAAATAAACAAACACACCTGTACACAGACACATACACACACACACACAAGCAAAGACAATCCCTATTTCAGTGTGTTGTGTGGTCGGATCTTGTAGAATGTATGAGGCACTGTTTTTAGAAATACATCTGAGATCTTATCCCTGCTGTGTTGGCTTGAGTAAACGGTGTTGCGTTATTGTATCTCCATGTTATCCCTGCATTTTCACAAAAGTGATTGTTGGCTAGTGAAACATCTCTCACTTGATTATCTTTCTGGTATCCTGACTTGCCCCTTCTGTAGGCAACGTGGCTTGGATGCATCTCCTGGTGGCTCAGAAGATCCAAGAGGACCCCTCAACAATCGGGGGCCAAGCTTATTTTTGCTATGATGACTCTCCATACAAGAGCTATGAGGACTTTAACATGGAGTTCTTGAGGCCGTGCGGCTTCCGCCTCTTGGGGTCCCAGCCTCTGTTGCCATTCTTTGTCCTCCATCTGATAGCTCTGCTCAATGCTATCCTACAGTGGCTCCTGAAGCCCTTCCGCATGTATGCACCCATCCTCAATCCCTACACCCTGATCGTGGCCAGCACTACCTTCACTGTAAAGACCGACAAGGCCCTGAAACACTTTGGATACAAACCTTGTTTCACCTGGGAAGAGAGCCGGAATCACACAATCAGGTGGCTCCAAGAGGTCGCAGCAGAGAAGCAAGTGGAGAAGTAGGTCCCAGCAAGAAAGGTCAACATGAATGGAGTAATGCTCTAGAGGAAACCTAGTTGGGGAATGGAAAGCTCCTGACATTTGCAATATCAAACTATGGCCTTATGTTGACTGGTTTGAGACGATGATGTTAGATATTTTTACAATAGCTACCTTTGCTCTTAGGTGACCTTTGGAAGCAGGCCTACAGCTTTGCAAGAATGGGTGGACCTTGTTTCTCCAGGTGGAAATGTCAAATACCAAAGAAATATGTTTTAGATTTCGGTTGAGTATATCAGTGTCTCATTCTCAACTGGACAAGGGCTTTTTTTTTCCAGCCAAAGTCCCAAACAGTTTTCAGAATGACTTTTGATGATAATCTTCACTGTTTCCATCATGCCATACATTCGAACCTACCTGGTTCAATTTCTTACATCTATCCCAGTGTGTTTATTGGTGTTGCATACTTCAAAGATTATCCGGAAGGCAGCAATGTCCAGCTCATCTTCTACCATTCCTTAGCTTTGAAAGATGGATTGTTGATTAATTCCATGTCACTACAGACCAGTTCCATGTTTTTCTTCCTACCTCAATAACCTCTAAGTGCAGTAAGGTTCATGTTTTTGATGTAATCTAACTAGTCACTAGTTATCTGAGTAAGCCGATAGACTCTTAAGTATGAAAGGAGACTAAGATGCTATCCTATGATTTTCTAGCCACAATTATCTTATATGACTTGTGCAATAGAAATGTATGACTGGAAAGCCTCCTTGATGGCCAACAATTAAGTTAAACAAGCAAATAAATATATCATATTCTCATGAGAGCTAGTGTTATCTTTTATGATGTCTTGGGAAGTTTAAAAACTAAGGAAGAGGGATATAGTGGATCAAGAGACAGAGCCTGAGGGGACATATCTGAGTGGGACATGCTGGAAGCAGTGGATGGGAATTAGTGGCCTTGAGTAAAATCTGTTGCTGTATAACCAATAGTGTTACTTAGGCCCTTCACCTAGAAATCTGTAGAGATTCTCAGTCATCCAGGTCATGGTTGTCCCAAAGGTGCTTTTTCAAGAGGCAACTGGACTTTCTGGTTTTTCTTTGAAGATGTTTCGCTTCTTATCCAAGAAGCTTTTTCAGTTGAAGAACCGAAGCACCTGCTTGGATAAGAAGCGAATCGCCTTCAAAGAAAACCCAGAAAGTCCAGTTGCCTCTTGAAAAACTTTTGGGCTTCACCTATTTTGTTAGAAGATTGGATGCTGTGAAGGGTTCTTTTTTTTAAAACCACGTATATCATCTACAGTTATTTTTAGCTTTCTTCCATAATAATGAATTTCTCTGTTTTTTGGCTTCTGTCTATGAAGAAAGTTTCATTTCCATGGGAATAGCTATGGATGGGTAGTTCAAAAAAACAGCAAGGCAACTACAGAATTGTTCGTCTTTTCATTTTATACCTCTTATAAGAGAGCCCTGGATGCAACCTGAAATTATTCCACGTGGTGAACACAGGTGCTGCTCCCCTCCACGGCCCCTTAAGACTCTAAGCCATAGTTAGTTATGGGTTATAGTTTGTTGATTAAACAAGCCTAATTTGTTAAACTATGGTTTGCTGACTGAATTGACATATGTCAGCTTCATTTGCTTCTTAAGGAGCCTCAGTAAAGCACAAGAACTCCACAAAATGACTTAACCAATGATTGATTTTAGCCAGTATTTAAATACAACCTTCAGATTGTAACTAACATCCCCTAATTTCCTCCTCCTTTTAAAGCAAATTGCCTGATACAAAATTCTAGAACACTTTATTTTATTTATTCAATTTCTATAGCTGCCCATCTTAATCAAGGAATCTGGGTGGCTTACAGTTCAAATTTCATGCTTGCCTGTTACTTTGTCCTCTTGATCTTTCCCAGTATAAGCCTACTAGGTCCCCTTTTGAGTCTAGCTCTGGATATATCTGTGCAGCCCCCTTCTAGACCTCAACTGGGCACTAAAGTGAGAAGTTCCTTCTAAGTTCCAAAAACCAGACAGGCCCAAGACCTAAAGGAATTTCCATCTTTTGACAAATGTTACACATTTGGCAAAGCAAAAGTTCCTTTGAACTTTTCCTGAATTTGAGATGATGGCCAGCAACCTGCCATCGGGGATAGTTTAACAAACAGGTGAGTAGAAGGTGAAAATAAAACAACTTTGTCACTTTGGAAAAAGGGAAAAGAGTGTCCAAAGCTGAGCAGATGCTGAGATCCTACACTGATGGATGGAAAGGGTACCAATTCAGATCAGATCAAATCAGAAAGGGCCCAGTTGACCACAACCAAGTGTAGCAAGCCACATTTGACTCGACAATCTAGATCAGAGGTGTCAAACTCGATTTCATTGAGGGCTGCATCAGGGTTGTTTTTGACCTCGGGGGTCAGGGTGGGTGTGGCCAGGGTGGGCATGGCCTGCTCGACATCACTTGTATTGGGTGTGCCTGTGGTGGCCCGAGTGCTCTGCCAGCAAAAACAGAGTTTGGGAGGGCTGCCTGCGGCACTCATGAGCTCCATTTTCAGCTGCAATGGCCTCCTGCAACCCTCTACTAGTGAAAACAGAGCTCAGGAGGGCTGCCCGTGGCCCTTCCAAGTGCTGTTTTTGCTGGGAGAGGCACCATGGGCCAGTCCTTTGCTGTTTCTAGAGTGGCCCCACGGGCCAGATCTAAGTGTCTCCCCTTGAGTTTGACACCCCTGATCTAGATCAACTAAGTTATTCCAGGTCACAATGAAATTGTGATGGATGCTGCTGCCAAAGGATAAAAGCAGCTGTGCAGGTCTCTGGTGGAAGACCCCATTGCCTGAACTTCATCTGTCCTAGTTAGTACCTCTTCAAAACCAAAGCTAAGTTTAACCAGCCAAGCTGTGTGATATTTATTTGGTGTATGGCATATCATACATGGACTTGCAATATATATTAACATTTCGCCTAGACCAAAGAGCACAATAAAATATGAATATTAAAAAAAAATCTATATTCAGATATCAATGTCTATCATTAAAGCGCAGCGTCATTTATACAAAAAAATAATCGGATATTGGATCGGTATATGCCCTCAGTTTATAGCTGGCCGTGATGAGATCTACAGTTTGACGTGGGATCCCATAGTCACACTGAGAGGAGGATACTATGCCACATTTATATGGAGACTCCCGGCAGACACTATGTGAGATGTGAATCCTATCCAGGATTGTCTATTGCTGGTGTGATAGTTCAAAGCCTGGCACAACTAAGAACCCATATTAGGTCTTATCTTGTGGCGATGGAAGTAGCGAAATGTAACTATTTCGCCACTCTCATTGCATCTGCAGAAAATCGCCCAGCAGCCCTGTTTAGAGTGACCCGCTCCCTCCTTAATCAGGGAGCGAGGGAGGACCCCTTACAGGGCTGTGCTGAGGACTTTGCACAGTTTCTGCAAGATAAAATCACTCAGATTCGGACCGGGTTGGACTGCGACTGGACAGAGTCCGTTGAGGTGACAGGGCCTAGTCTCGGTGGAGACATCTGGGTTGAGTTTGAGCCTGTTTCATTGGATGACGTGGACAGGATTATGAGTAGGCTGGGGTCTTCCACATGTTTACTGGACCCTTGTCCCTCCTGGCTTGTTTCGGCAGCCAGGGAGGTGACTGGAGACTGGATCCAGGCTATTGTCAACGCTTCACTAAAGGAAGGGGTCTTTCCCGCTGCGCTTAAAGAGGCGGTGGTTCGACCCCTCCTTAAGAAGCCTAACCTGGATCCTGACGTACTTAACAACTACCATCCAGTCTCCAACCTTCGCTTTTTAGCGAAGGTTGTTGAGTCCGTGGTGGCACAGCAATTCCCTCAATTCCTGGAGGAAACTGACTACCTGGATCCTTACCAATCTGGTTTCAGGCGTGGCCACAGCACGGAAACGGCATTGGTCGCCCTAGTAAATGATCTCTGGCGGGCCAGGGATGGGGGTTGCTCCTCCATCCTGGTCCTTCTTGACCTCTCAGCGGCGTTCGATACCATCGACCATGGTATCCTGCTGCAGCGGCTCAGGGGGATGGGGTTAGGAGGCACTGTTTTACAGTGGTTCTCCTCCTATCTCTCGGGCCGTCTGCAGTCTGTTTGGGCGGGGGGTCAGGGATCCTCCCAGAGGCCTCTCACTTGTGGGGTGCCTCAGGGCTCGGTTCTCTCTCCTCTGCTCTTTAATATATATATGAAATCGCTGGGTGAGATCATCCGTGGTTTTGGGGTGAGGTATCATCAATATGCTGATGATACCCAGCTTTACATTTCCACCCGACCACCCTAGGGATGCCCTTTCCGTGATGTCCCATTGCCTGGAAGCGGTGCGGGTTTGGATGGGGAGGAACAGGCTTAGACTCAACCCTTCCAAGACTGAGTGGCTGTGGATGCCGGCATCCCGGGATCTGGAGGTTCCATCCTTAATGATCGGAGGTGAAACCCTTGCTCCCTCCGATAGGGTCCGCAACTTGGGTGTCCTCCTGGATTCTCAGCTGTCCTTAGATGACCATCTGACGGCCGTAACCAGGGGGGCCTTCGCACAGGTCCGTCTTGTGCGCCAGTTGCACCCGTTTCTAGACCGGGATGCCCTCGCCACGGTCACTCACGCCCTTGTTACCTCTAGGTTGGACTACTGTAACACCCTCTACATGGGGCTGCCCTTGGGATGTGTCCGGAGGCTTCAGCTAGTCCAAAATGCAGCCGCGCGGGTAGTTACGGGGGCGTCTAGATACTCCCGTGTAACAC
Organism: Pantherophis guttatus; assembly: GCF_059756535.1. Taxonomy (NCBI): domain Eukaryota; kingdom Metazoa; phylum Chordata; class Lepidosauria; order Squamata; family Colubridae; genus Pantherophis; species Pantherophis guttatus. Next base: position 24,843,985 of record NC_142066.1, read on the forward strand.
CTCTCCTGCGTGAGATGCACTGGCTACCGGTGGCACTCCGGATACGTTTCAAGGTGCTGGTGCTCACCTATAAAGCCCTTCATGGCTTAGGCCCGGAGTACTTGCAGGACCATCTCCAGCCGTTCTCCCATAGTCCTGTGCGCTCTCACAGAGTCGGCCTCCTCAGGGTGCTGTCGGCCAAACAATGTCGGCTGACAACCCCCAGGGGGAGGGCATTCTCTGTGGGAGCCCCGACCCTCTGGAATGGATTGCCCACTGAGCTCAGGACAGGCCCCGACCTTCTTTCCTTCCACCGCGAGCTGAAGACGTGGCTCTTCCGCCAATTAAACTGATCCGTTTGGGGGTACACTGGTATAATTTTAAATCATTTTTTAATTGGGTTACTGATTTTAATTTGGTATTGTACTGTGATTTATATTGAAGTTGTCATTTTGTAAGCCGCCTTGAGTCCCTAGGGAGAAAGGCGGCATATAAATCGCAACAAATAAAAAAAAAAAAATCTTTTGCATGGAGTCATTTATATGTCTTCCTATGACTGGACATTCAACAACCTATTTGGCTTTCCATTTGGAATCAGTGTTGAGTAGATATTGCGCAAGTGCCAGTGGCAGCTTCCTACATTTGAGTCTTCCATCTGATAAATGAGGAAGGTTGGCATGCATCAGTCAGAATGATAGCAGTTATGGGATAGTAGGCAAGCTATAAGGTAGTCCTCAATTTATGACCACAATTGAGCTCAAAATTTATGTTGCTAAGTGAAACATTTGTGGTGAGCTTTGTCCCATTTTACAACCTTCCTTGCCACCATTGTTAAATGAATCACTATGGTTGTTAAGTTAGTAGCCTGGTTATTCAGTGAATCTGACTTCCCCGTCAACTTTAGTGGTCAGAAGGTCGCAAAAAGGGGATCCCAGGACACTGCAAACTAAGGTCATAAATACGAGTCAGTTGCCAAGTGTCTGAATTCTGACCATACAACCACGGGGCTGCTGCAAAGGTCGTAAGTGTGGGAAAATGGTCATAAATCATTCTTTGCAATGTTGTTGTAACTTTGAATGGTCACTAAATGAACTGTTGTATATTGAAGAACAGCCTGTATAAGTTGTGGGATTCAAATAATTTAACAACCGGTTCTCTGCCCTAACGACCAGCTTGATGGGCGTGGCCATGGTGGGCATAGCCAGGGGTGTGTGACAGGCAGCACTCGGCCTCCTGCACCTCCCATGCCTCATTTTGGGCCTAGTGGGCCTCCCTGCACTTACCTGGGAGCCAAAACGAGGTGCGTGGGGACTCCTGGAAGGGGTAGGGTGGGAAGGGGTGGGGCTAGCCAGAAATTTAACAACCAGTTCACCGGAACTGGCCCAAACCGGCTGAATCCCACCACTGTGTACAAGTCAGAGAAGTCTTCCTTGTATTTTTTTTAAAAAAAGAGCTTTGAATAAAACTATAGAGTTTTATTGCTGCTCAGTCCCAGAGGTTTGTGCTGTTCCAGGCATCAGATAAGGCTATCTTTTCACAGCCACTCCCATATTGACAAGATACAAACTACCAACCCAATTGTAATAGGGTTAAAAAAAAAAAAGGCCATCTCCTTGGAGCTGCATTCCTGTGAAACAACAAGCAAAAGAGATTGAGGCATATATTCTCCAGTTCCGTGCCAACTGACTCAGACAAGCTTGTCGAAACCTTGCAAAAAATTCAGTTCCTAGGAACAACCCAAAGGTAAATTGTGTTTAAGGATAATTGATTGGCGACAAAGTTTGGGAATTAAACTAGGCTGATAATCTGCAAAGAATCGGTGGACAAAGTGAAGAGAATCTGGCAAAAGAGGGATTTTTTGAAAATCTGGGGTTTCAGTTTAAAAAAAAAAAAGTTCTGAGCTTGTGGAGTTGTGTGAACAGCCACAAAACAGAACAGAACAGAACAAAATATTTTATTGGCCAAGTGTGATTGGACACTCAAGGAATTTGTCTCCGGTGTATAAGCTCTCAGTGTACATACAAACCACAAGGTAATATAATCAGTGTACATGCAAACCAGTGGTGGGTTGCTACCAGTTCTCCCCGGTTCTTGTGAACCGATAGTGGAAATTTTGAGTAGTTCGGAGAACCAGTAAATACCACCTCTGCCTGGCTCCGTCCCAAATCTATTCGCTGCCTCCCTGTCTCCCAGTTGATCGGTTAGAAGGAAAAAAATCAGGGCTCACTTGACAAAGAAGAGGGGAAAAAAACAAGACACCATCACTTTAAATTGAGAAGCCAAGAAGCCTCCCAACTGATTGGCTAGAAGGAAAAAATCAGGGCTAACTTTTCAGCCAGAAGATCACTTGGCAAAGAAGAAGAAGGAAAAAAGGAGATGCTGTCGCTTTAAATTGACAAGCCAAGAAGCAGCTGCTAGAAGGAGGTTTTTACTTGCAAAAGCGAAGTGACATTCAGCAGTTCATTTCTGGGTCAGCTGAACAACAAACTGGATAAGAGGAGGGATTCTTATATGGTTCTGTTTTTGAAGTTTTGGGGTTTGTGCAACATAGGCTTTGTGTTTCTAAAAAGGTTTGGGCTATTTCCATTGTGAAATATCCTGGCTTGAATAAGTTTTCTGCCTGCTTGTAAATGGAGCCAAACTTCCGGCTTCCACCTTCAATGATCTCTAGGCACCGGTAGCTGTTTTCTTCTTACAAAGTTTTCTTTATGCAGCTGGCAGGAATGTGAAATGAGTATCAGGCAGGTTCCTTGTTAGCAGCTTGATTTTTCCTTGCTTTTCTGGGAGCCTTTTCTTATGAGTAATATTTTATTTGGGGAAATGAAGAGGGGGGAGTTTGATTCCTTCCCAGAGCAGGTTAGTGGGGTTGGGAGGGAACAGGGATTTTGAAGTAACCTTCCCCTGTCACGCCCACCAAGCCACACCCACAGACCGGTAGTAAAAAAATTTAGAACTCACCACTGGTGCAAACATGCAAACACCATGTACATAATGGAGGCTTTGTTCTCCTGCCATAATATATCCCTAAGTGTTGGAAATACTTTACACACACTGAGACTCAGCCTTCCATCCTTTCGAGGTAGGTAAAATGAGGACCTGGATTGTGGGGGCAATAAGATGACTTTGTATAAAAAAAGAACACCACTGGGGGGGGGGCAAAAGCCTTACTAAGCAGGTATATACAAAAGTATGAAGGCTATTGCTTAACGCATTATAAGCCGCCCTGAGTCTCCGGAAAAGGGCGGCATATAAATTGAACCAATAAATAAATAAATAAATAAATAAATAAATAAATAAATAAATAAATAAATAAATAAATGTAACATCAAGGGGTCAACTTTTGGAGCAGTTTTTCTCAATCTCAGGGACTTCAGCACTAGACTAGACTAGAATAAAATAACAGAGTTGGAAGGGACTTTGGAGGTCTTCTAGTCCAATCCCCTGCTTAGGCAGGAAACTCTATACCATTTCAGACAAATGTTATCCAATCTCTTCTTAAAAACTTCCAGTGTTGGAGCATTCACAACTTCTGGAGGCAAGTTGTTTCACTGGTTAATTGTTCTCACTGTCAGGAAATTTCTCCGAAGTTCTAGGTTGTTTCTCCCCTTGATTAGTTTCCATCCATTGATTCTTGTTCTGCTCTTGAAGGCAGAACAAAAAGCCATGGATGAAAACTAATCAGAGAGAGATCTAACCTAGAACTAAGGAGAAATTTCCTGATACGGAGAACAACCTGTGGGACAGCTTGCTTCCAGAAGCTGTGGATGTTCTAGCACTGGGGGCTTTTAAAAAGGGACTGGACAACCATTTGTCTGAAATGACAGTGGTTTCCTTCATGATAATCTGCAAAACAAAGGGTTGGCCTAGAAGACCTCCATGGCCACTTCCAACTCTATTATTCTGTTATACTGTTACTCTGGGTCAATCTCCCTTGCTCCTGCTCTGGCTATCTCACATACACTGCCTTGAACTTGTAAATAAAAAGAAGATAAAAATCAAGGGCACCAATAAATCCCTTCATCACTGCTAGTTGTGAAAAAAGCAAACAAACATTGTAACATTCGGTCAAGCTTTAGAACTTGAGGGTGGCTGTGGCCTTGGTCTCTCTTTGCCCTGTGAGTCAGAAGGGGGAGTATTTCAAAATAAAAATATATCCGACCACGAACAATACAGAATTTGTGGGCAGTTCCTGCAATAGCTGCCAAAAGAGAGATCTGCGTGTCTGAGCAGTTCTAGGAATAATAATTTTGTAAGATTTAGGAGAAAGAAAAAGCCAGAACTCTTTCTGGGTTTACAGAGGTCAAAAGGCCTCCAAGCCAAAATCTCAGAATTTGCTGTCTGCTGGGTTTAAATAAACAGTAGTGTCTTGTTTACCAGTTGCCCTAACCCATTCCATAAATCAGGACATAACCACACCTGCTAGGTTCAAATGTGATCGGTTAGTGTGAATGTTTGCACAACACCTCAAAGCACAAATTAAAGGTAAATTTGCAGAAATATAGGTGTGGGGGGCCATGAAAGTCAACTATGTTCTGCATGCAGGAATCTTAATTAAAGCATGTCCAGGTGATTGTCCAGCTTCTGCTTGAACACATCTTACCATTAAACATATCTTATTAAATAAATATTTCCAAGCATTCAGTTCAAAGATGTTTCCTGTACTTTATATTCATTGTTCTGACTCTCGAACTCTGGAAAGACAGAGGTTTTGTTCTTCTGTGAAACATCCTTCAAGTATTTGGAAAGTCCACTGCCCTTCATTTATTTATTTTTTCAAGAGTCAGCATTTTCAAGATTCTTCAATCTCTGTAACATTTTCTAGACTGCTATTTTCCTTTAGCATTCTCTGAAGCTGTTCCAGAATGTCTGATTCCTTCCTTAATGTCATATGCCCAGAACTGGACACACCATTCAAGGTGGGTAATGACCCTGAGAATGCCTGGAGAGAAGAATGGTCCAAGTTACCTTCTTGTGGCTTGGCTATTAGTGATCCCTCTATCAAACCAGCCAATTTAAACCTGCCTCGCTTTGTCTGGATGAAACTGAATTAGATGTGAAACTGGAAGAATTGCCTCTGCCCGGTATCAATGGGGCTGAAAAGATTCCCTTTGCTGTGACTGTGGTGCTGATATGCAAACTATTAAACATATTGTGCAAGACTGTGTGTTCTCTGATTCCTTAGAAGATCTGCATGAAGCAAGGCCAGAGGGGATGAGGCCACTTCCATACCCCTGTAGCTTTGTATATAACTACGTGGATTGTGTGCATGTGTTTACTTCTCTTTGTCATGTTCTCATCATGTGGTAAATAATACATAATAACCAACACAGAACAAAGTGGAGTTGTTAGAAGCATGCCTTGGCTTTAATTGGGATATGTTGTACTAAACTGTTCTGGGAATTAGGAACAGTGGGAGGGTGTAGTGATTTATCTTAACAAATCTTAGGTACACCTTCTCCTAGATTGTTATCTGCCAAAATTTCCTGGAGAAGAGGAAAAAGTTCCTACATTTTTCTAAATATAAAGCAGGATGCCTGTAAATAGCACAAATCTTGTGATTCCATAAATTGATAATCCATCTTGGATCCATCCAACTCACAAGCTCTCTAATTTTTACATTGTTTTCAGCAGGCAAGAAAAAAAAATTGAGATCTTATTTCAGATGCGAGAAAGGAAGTTTGTGACAATTCTTTTCTCTGATACGATAAATCCTGTTGTCTGCATTTTCCATTTTAATTTTTTTCTTCTTTCAACTGTAGCACAAACATCCTGTTTTCCAAGACTTTGTCCGTTTCCCTCACTTCAGGGCACTGCAGAGAAATCCAGCTCTACCAGCTGGTGAAGTGAGGTAGCTGACTTTGGCAGCTGGCTTTGTTCGAGCTATTACAATATACCAATTTTCTTTTTTCCCTTGCTGGAAAAGACATTTCTGGGAGTTTTCTCTTTTCCAATAATCTGAGGGCTATTTCACAAGCTGGAAAGTCATTTTATTGTTACATAATAACTTATCTAGTTCTGAATCGGACAGATGACCGAGAATGTCCAGTTGAATGAGGCCACGCCATCGACCAGTCCCAGCTGTGTTCTAATAGTACTTGACGTTCTCTTCTGGCTGCTCTTTGTTGCACTTTTCCGGAAAGAGTGCAGAAAAGAGCAATGAAGATGATTAGGGAACTGGAGGTCAAACATGAATGGTTGCAGGAATTGGGTTAGTCTAGTCTAGAGAAAAGAAGGACTAGGGATGATACGATAGTGGTGTTCCAATATCTGACAGGCTGCCACAGATAAGAAGGGAACAACCTATTTTCCAAAGCACCTGAACACAGGACAAGAAGCAATGGATGGAAATTTATCAAGGAGAGAACCAACCTAGACTAAGAAGAAATTTCCCAACAGTGAGAATAATTGATCAGTGGAACGGCTTGCCTTCAGAAGTTGTAGGTGCTGGGGGCTTTTAAGAAGAGACTGGTTAGCCACTTGTCTGGAATAGTATAGGGTCTCCTGCTTGAATAGGGGGTTGGACTAGAAGACCTCCAAGGTCCCTTCCAACTCTGTTATTCACATAATAGGTAGGGGGAATGGTGTGCTACGGGCCAATCTTTGCCTCATCTGACACATTGATAGGAACTTGAACTCTGGGCCCCATCCAACAAAATGCAATTCAGTGGTGAAAAATGTAAGGTTGAATACATGGGCAAGAAAAAAAATACACAGATATAGAATAGGTGGTACCTGGCTCATCAGCAGCAATTGTGTGAGGGATCTGGGTGTCCTGGTAGACCACCACTTCAGTATGAGCCAGCAGTGTGCTGCAGCTGCCCCAAAAGCTAATGCAGTCCTAGGTTGCATCCACAGAGGGATAATTTCAAAGTCATGTGAAGTGATAGTACTGCTTTATACTGCCTTGATGAGACCAGAAAGGTCTAGGAATGATATGATAGGAGGCTTCCAGTACTTGAAGGGCTTTCACAGAGAAAAGGGAGTCGAAATATTGTCCAAAGCACCTGAGGGCATGGCAAGAAACAACAGATGGAAGATGATTAAAGATAGAGCCAACCTAGAACAAAGGAGAAATTTCCTGACAGTGAGTACAATTAATCAGTCAAATGGCTTGCCTCCAGAAGTTGTGGTTGCTCCATCACTGGTGATTTTTAAAGATGAGACTGGACAGCCATTTTCAAGAATGGTATAGGATCTCCTCCTTGTGCAGGGAGTTGGATTAGAGGAGCTCCAAGGTCCCTGCCAACCCAACATGACTCTATGTTCTCTCAGGACACTGAGGCCAGGATGGGAAAACCATTTTGACCTGGACACACTCTTCTCCTAGCTGTATAGTTTCCCAACTTTATTTACAGCTAATGAGATCTTGAAGATGTTTGATGTGTCTTGGTCAACTTGACTGAAGGGAACAGTCATATCCTGACAGTTACAGTGTTGGCTTGACAACAAAAGCTAACAAATATCAAGTGGGCTGCCAATAAGGCGTAACCCAATAAATGAGAGTCACCTTTGGATGGCAGTCAAGTAAGATGACTCAATGGTGAAATGTTACAACAGGTGCGGTCACCACATGTTTTTTCCTCCTCTCCACCCATTCCTTGGGAATCCTTCACATTTTGGCATGGCTAGCTAGAAGGGCCTATGAGGCATATCAGGGCTCTTTTGCAAAATTTAGCCTGGAAAAAAATGGCCTTCTGGCTCACTAGTTTAAATTACGGTAAATACAACAGTCCAATTTCTAGACCATATGAACTCAGGCTGTTGGTAACTTGCTAACTTCCTTGAGTTGAAGCTGTAATGTTCTCTCCTGCATCTGTTTACTTAGAAATAAATTTCACAGAACCTGTTGGCTCTTTCTGCTCAGATTATATACAGAACATGTGTCCATGCATAAAATGCAGGCTTCAAAAAGTTTCCCAACTCAATGTCTATGGAAGATGCCCCAAAGGTGCTTTTTCAAGAGGCAACTGGACTTTCTGGTGAAAAGAAAATCCAGTTGCCTCTTGAAAAAGTTTCCCAACTCAAGAACAGCCGATCTGCCAAACAAGATGTCATACCATCCATTGTGGGAAGAGCTTCTCCCCATACAATCTAATGGGGAAATTGCCCCAAATAACCATTTGTGAGGGTACACAACATTATTTAAAACCCAGTGCAACTAGAACTTCAACTTTACTTTCAAGAGTATGAGGGCTAGAAAGTTATAAGTAGCCAAATTCCATGTTCTGTATACTTTGTTTATGCTCGATAAGCTAACGTTGCCCAGACTTTTGTATAGGTAATTCTCAGTTTACGACCACAATTGAGCCCAAAATTTCTATTGCTAAGCAAGACAGTTGTTAAGTGAGTTTTGCCCCATTTTGCAACCACTGCCACAGTTGGTAAGTAAATCATGGCAGTTGTTAAATTAGTAACACGGTTGTTAAGTGAATCTGGCTTCCCCATTGACTTTGCTTGTCAGAAGGTCACAAAAAGTCATTATATGACCCGGGACATAGGGTCATATGATGAGAGAGTAGGAGAGTAGGTGTGCCACTAAGAAAGCTCCAACAGGCTCAGGTCTCCCAAGAACATGACTGTGACTCCACCAGCTTTTCTTCTGATTCAGATGAAATTTCAGATGAAATTGCCTGAACCAAAAAGGCTTCTGAACTACAGAACAAAGGTCAATTGGGCTTGTGGCTTTCAAACAAAATAAACTCAAAAAACATAAGAGTGCTTTTTTCATGCAGGGAGATAAGCTTGATGAGAGCTGAAGAGAGGGATGGGTCACCCTGCAATCAATTTCGAGGAATTCTGGTCAAGGTTGATGTGAAAAAAATTCCCAGGTTTATCTGGAGGGCATGTTTTAAGCCCTTCCTCTCCAAGAAGTGAGCAGAAGACAGGGGCTACAGATTAGAAGGGGAAACAAACTGGCAGGATAGCTTCATTTCTAAGTGAAACCCCTCTCCTATTGCTTGACAGCATGGCTGTCATCCATTTGAAATCTCAGTCTCTGGGAATCTGTTCCTTGTCACCTCTTGCCCAGAAAAAGCTGGGATAAGAGAAGATTTACTTGATTTATGTACTGAATGATGACCTACAGTTGTGTTTCTCAAGCTTGGTAACTTTAAAATGGGTGGACTTCCAACACCTAGAATTCCCCAGCCAGCAAGGGGAATTAGAGAAGGGATTCCTTGTATTTGTGAAATGCAAGGCCAAAGACTAACTGGCACCATTGGTCTGGGCAGAAATATTTCCCCTTATTTTCCCCAAAGCTAGGCTCAACTCATCTGTTCCTCCTGAAAAAGGAACTAAAAAGTTGTACAGATGCAGAGGTCTGAGAAGGAAAGCTCTCATTTTTTTGTTTGGTAATGGTGCTCACCAACCAAGACTCATCCCACTGACATCAATGGAGTGTCCACATCCTTTCTTTTAACAGAATAACAGAATTGGAAAGCACCTTGGAGGTCTTCTAATCCAACCCCTGCTCAAGCAGGAGACTCCGTACCATTCCAGACAAATGGCTATCCAATCTCTTCTTAAAACCTTCAGTGATGGAGTACCCACAACTTTTGGAGATATGTAAACCATTCCACTGGTTAATTCTTCTGTCTGGAAATTTCTCTTCAAGTTCCAGGTTGGATCTCTCCTTGATAGGTTTCTATCTGTTATTCTGTAATTCATGTATTTCGGTTGGGAGTAGCTTCTTTTTCATGCAGAACTTGTAATTTTTTTTTTCTTAGGGACATTCCACTCTCATTCCTTTTCCATACATGAATATGGATGCTTAAACCACATAGTCAGAATGGATTTTTTTACTTTCCTGAGCAGAACCTATCCAAATAATTGCCATTCTTGTTCATTCTTGGATTCTTGAATTGTTGGTCACTATTTTATTTTATTTTATTTTATTATTCTTATGTCACATTCTCACCACTAATTTATGTCACTTTCTTACATGCTAACATGATGCTGACATTTTAGTCATATCAGATATAATTATGCCTCCATATTTGCTTCCCTGCATGTATTTGTCAGCGCCACTCTACCTTCAGATTTATTGTCCTTCCACCTTCCCTTAACTTCCCGAACATACAAGACACCTGCTATTATTTTTTGTACTTAATTACCTATTTCATGCTGTTTTCCATGTACAGGTAGTCCTCACTTCAATGATGGTTCAAAAAAATAGGGGAAAATGACTTACAACCTGTACTTGTATGCTTGCATCCATGGTCACATGATTATGATTTGGATACTTGGCAATAGTTTTGCATTTGCAACAGGTTGTTCTGCAGTTACGTGTTTGCGATTTATGATAATTTTTTATCATTTCTAGCCAAAAACACCCATTGGGAAAGCTGGATTCCCTTAACAACCACATGAATCATGGTGAATGATCACTGTAAAAATGATCATAAAATCAGGTATGACTTGATTTATGACTTATAATGGAAGTTCCGATTCCAATTGTGGTCTGGAGTTGAGGATTACCGGTATCTCTACTCCTCTTTATCTTCCAAGCTGCAAACTCCCAAATACCCTGGCCATTCCTAGACGGATCCATACATTTTTATTGCCATGGCTTTAGTCAATCAATACTTTTCACTGATAGTTAAGATATAAATTGCAATCCCTTGCAGAATGTCCTTATGGATATTTTGCAAAGGAACATTAAGTTTCCCAGGCTGATCTTATCTGGAAAGGAAGTGTTCTTAAGAAATCATTCTCTAGATGGCAACAAAATGAGCCATACATATTCTTACCAAGGCACCTTGTGGCTGTGGTCCCCTGCTTCTTTTATTTCTATTTTATTTTATTTCATTTTTTAAATTTAATTTTATTATTTAGAAAGTTAAAATACAAATAAAAAAAAAAGCAACCTCCAAAAAATTACAAACAAAAAGAAAGCAAAAATAGACAAAACATTAAAAATGTACATTAAAAAGGACAAAAATCAAAAACACATATACATATTATTATCCCCCTGGATGATTACTGATAACTATACTGCAACAATGTTAGTTTCTCCTCCTTGCAAAGCAAGCCCACAATTTATAAACTTCTACATCTCTTTAGAACTGACATGGCCTGTATCTACTACAGAGGTAGAGAGATGTCTAGATAGATAGATGTTTCTACTACAGAGCCATGGCGGCTCAGTGTTTAGAATGCACTATTGCAGGCTAATTCTGCCGACTACCAGCAGTTTGATCCTGACTGGTTCAAGGCTGACTCAGACTTCCATCCTTCCAAGGTCAGTAAAATGAGGATTCAGATTGTTGCGGGGGGGGGGGCGCAATATGTGTCAAACCCATCGTTTTGGAGGAGTGGTGGAGAAAGTGGACCTGCCTGAATGCAGAGTGGGGTGTCGTTTCACAGGGTGTGGTGATGGTGGCACTGGGTGTAGGCGGTCGGAGCCGGGAGAAAGGAGAACGTCAGAGAAAGGAGCGGAGGGAAATGATGTCGATAGGGGATGCTGTCACAAGACTGACGCAGAGGAACGGCGGCTCATTGGAAAGTGTTTCACAGCTGAGGAAAGCCCATATGATCGTCGGGGGCGTGGCGGGTGGCACGGCATGGCTCTACAAAAAGCACTGAGAGGCAGATGCTCTCAGTGCTGACTTTGAACTGTTTGAGCTCAGCGTTTCCTCAGATCTAGCTTACAGCAGCATTAAAATATTGTTACCAACCAGGATATTACTCATTTCAGCGTGGTTTGTTTCTGCTGACAAGGTTTGTCCAGTAAGGCTGAGAATATGCTGACTATGTAAACCGCTTAGGGAGAGCTGTAAAGCACTATGAAGCACTATGTAAGTCTAAGTGCTATTGCTATTACTACTCTATGTAAAAAGCAAGTCGTTAACAGGTAAACTACCAAAGTTAAACTTCAAGGCCCTCTGTTAACAATATGTTGCTGTAATTAACTTGTAGAAAATCTACAGCGGCTTCTTATCCTCTGCTCTACTCCTCCCACCCTTGCTGGGAAAGAGAGTGGCAATCACTTTCATTTCCTCACTTTCAGTCCTTGGAAAAAATGTACTTTTCATTTACAGCCTCTCAGTGTTATAAGAATCATATAGTTGGAAGTGACCTTTGAAAATAGAGGCACATTTATGTTGAGGGAGAATTGACAGGGAAAAGTGCATTTTGCAACCCTCTTCATAATGCCCTTCCAGAAAGATAGGTGAGATTTGCTTACTTCCTTGTTGTGTCCTCCTCTACGAGCAAATCCATGTGCACGCATGCACATTACACACATTGTACAGGCATACACCAGTGGTGGAATTCAAATTTTTTTTACTACCGGTTCTGTGGGCGTGGCTTGGTGGGCATGGCAGGGGAAGGATACTGCAAAATCTCCATTCCCACCCCACTCCAGGGGAAGGATACTGCAAAATCTCCATTCCCACCCCACTCATTTTACAAGTTTTCATGACAAAGTAGTTAAGTGAATTGCTGCAGATGATAAGTTAACAATCCGGTTGTTAAGTGAATCCGGCTTCTGCATTGACTTTGCTTGTCAGAAGGTCGCAAAAGGTGATCACATGACCTTGGGACACAGCAATCGTCGTAAGTATGAACCAGCTGCCAAACGTCTGAATTTTGACTACATGATCATGGGAATGCTGCAAAGGTCATAACTGAAAAATGGTCATAAGTCACTTGTAACTTGAACAATCACTATACGAACTGTTGTAAGTCGAGGACTACCTAGACATAGATAAATCCTTATTACATCAGTGCCTTGTGAAATCCCCCCTGCTAATGTAAAAATATAATAGTTGCCAATTGTGACATAAGCTGGCTAATATAAGCACTACCAATGCCTGTTTACTCCAAGCACACAAATGTTTTTCTATGCAAACCAGGATGTCTATTTTAGAGTCTATTTTGTGAGTCAATATTATTATCTTATTTATTTGTATCCCACATTTAATATCTTTACAAATAACTCAAGGCAGGAAACATATCTTCTTTCTCCTATTTTCCCCACAACAATTCTGTGAGGTGGGTAGGGTTGACAGAGAGTGACTGACCCAAAGTCACCGAACTGACTCTCATGGCAAAGGCAGGACTAGAACTCATGGCCTCCTGCTTTCTAGCATGGACCCTTAACCATCACACCAAACTGGTTCTCAACATTGTTGCTTTTATCCTATTATTCTTGGACAGTTGGCGAACCTTTTCGGTACTGAGTGCTGAAATGGGACAGCACACACACACATATGCCAAAAACTGGAAGAGCAGCCGCCTGCTGCACATGCATGTGCTGGGCAGCTGCTCTTCCAGTTTTTGGCACACACATGTGCACCAGCCACCTGATCTTCCAGTTTCTGGTGCATATGCATGAATGAAGACCAGCTGGCCAGTGTGCATGCACACACAGAAGAGTAGTTGCCTGGTGTGCATGCGTGTGCCATGAAGATGATTTTTCAGTTTCCAGCATGCACATGCATACTGCACAGCTGGTCCTCGCCCACGCATGTGCACCAGAAACCGGAACACCCGATGGCTGGTGTGCATGCGCATGTCGGAAACCAGAACAGCCACCCAGCACGCGCATGCTCACCAGGTGGCTTCTCTTCCAGTTTCCTGTGCTCTCGCATGTGTGAAGACCAGCTGGCTGGTGCACCAGAACCTGGAAGAGCAACAGGCAACGGCTCTGCATGCCACTTCTGGCACGTGTGCCATAAGTTCACAATCACGGCTCTAGGAGGAACCTGCAATGTATTGGCCAAATGTGGGATACACTTCCTGTTTCCAACTTTTTTCAACTTTTGAAACTAGTTGAGAAAGTTTAGGCTTGGGATTTCTTTGTGGTCGTCCATTTAAATACTTCAACTTACATCCACAAATTGAGCCCAGAATTTATGTTGCTAGTGAGAAATTTGTTAAGTGAGTTTTGCCCCTTTTTACGAATTTTCTTGCCACGTTTGTTAAGTGAATACTAGCAGTTGTTAAATTAATAACCCGGTTGTTAAGCGAATCTGGTTTCTCCATTGACTTTGCTTGTCAGGAGGTTGCAAAAGGGGATCACATGACCCCAGGATGCTGCAACCATCATAAATATGAGTCAGCTGCCAAGCATCCAAATTGTGATCACGTCACCATGGAAATGCTGCAGCGGTCATAAGTATGAAAAATGGTCATAGGTCACATTTTTGGGTGCTGTTGTAACATTGAACAGTTACTAAATGAACTGTTGTAAGTCGAGGACTACCTGTAATGAGGTCTGCAATCAGTGTTGATCAGTTTGATCACGGAACTGAACATATGCAAGAGTTACTTTGCCTTGGTACTTTCCCCTAGAATGCTGCTATTTTCCCTTTTCAAAGCCGCTCCAGTAATTTAGGTAAATAAAAGATTAAAAATGTAGGGCTTATTTTGAAGATGGCTCCTTCTGCTCACCCATCCCCAGAGACAGACTAATGCACAAAAACATCATTTTTGCATACTTTATTTAATTGACTGCTCCTGACCAGCAGAGGGCAGTAAAATAGCACCTAATCACTGCATTGCAAAAGAAAAAAGAAAAAAAATCCAAACAAAACAGCTTTCCAGACCTTGGAGCTAAAAATAAAACAGATAAAACAGTCTGAAACGAAGGGGGAAGGAAGAATATTTTTAAACTAGATTTAAGTCAAAATAGATGAGAATGGACAGAGCACCGCCTGCTTATGATGGGAGAGCTGACAGGTCAGAATGTCCTGTGTGTGTGTGTGTGTGTGTGTGTGTGTGTGTGTGTGTGTGTGTGTGTGAGAGAGAGAGAGAGAGAGAGAGAGAGAGAGAGAGAGAGAGAGAGAGAGAGAGAGAGAGAGAGAGAGACGTGACTCTTTAAAGAACTGCCCACAAGGTGGCCTTCTTGAGAAAAATCTTATCACTGATAAAGCGCCTGCCTCATCTCCATTTTCATTTGGATTTAGGTGGATTTCAACCCAGAAGGGAATAGTGAAGAATCAAAGCAAGGCCGATGGTAGAAAAAAAATCACTGCTGATGTTTTTATCTGCTGAGAAAATGTGCTATTTAGATGAGAATTTTTTTTTTTAAAAAAAGATGTCTATTCAAGTTTTGACAACATGATGGTTAGAAATGCAGAGGATGGCATTAGGGACCCTAACATTCAAAAGGATTTCGCCAGATTATGATGTTTTAGAAATATACCACTTTGGGGAATTGGAATAATCAACTAACTGGGGTGGAAGACTGAAGGGGCATTTTTTTTTCTCTTTCTCATCTATCTATCTATCTATCTATCTATCTATCTATCTATCTATCTATCTATCATCTTCTATCATCTCTGTCTATCATCTCTATCTGTCTGTCTGTCTTCTTTCTGAGCCTTGAGTAGAAGGCACACATTACCAAATGTTTTTTTTCATAGCATGAAAACCTGCTCCTTGCAGCTATGGGGGTGGGGTGCAGGGGAGAGGTGGAAAGACCAAGCAACCATGGAGATGGAGTGCCTAGATAGGTCTTTCTTGGACTTCATCTCCATCTCCATCTAGGTTAACCTCATGTTTCCCATGACACAGCTGGCCAATGTAGTTAATTTTAACCCTATGTACAATTGGGGCTATTTAGGCTTAAATATAATTTCTTGTTCATTGCCAATATAATTAGTTTTAACCCTGTGTATCAGTAGTGGGTTCCTCTTACCTTCGTTACTGGTTAGGAACTGGGAGCACTTGTGCACGGCGTTTCTGCACAGATCCTTCTGCGCATGCGCAAAGCATCCGTGATGACGTCTGGGCAGGTAGGTGGAGCCTCCCGCTGCTGCCACTACCAGTTCGCCCAAACCGGGGCAAATCGGTAGAAATCCACCACTGCTGTGTATAATTGGAGCTATTTAGGCCTAAATCTAATTCCTTATTGATTGCCAATATAGTTAGTTTTAACCCTGTTTATGATTGGGGTTATTTAGGCCTAAATCTAATTCTAATCTAAATCTAATTCCTTATGGGGTAGCTGAATCAATTTTCTACATTGAAGTTCCCACTTATACATTAAATGACTCAGTGAAACACATCCTGGAAACAAGGCTGCAACAATCATAAATGAAGCCATCTGAAAAACATTGAAGTTGGCTTCCGGTTTGGCTTCCGTCGCCGCCAAATGGTCTTTCGGGACCGCCAGCCTCGTTGCCTGTAAAGAGCCATCTCTACAGCTGAGAGATGGCTCGAAAAACTCCGTCTCCTTGAGGAGACGTAAGATAGAGCCGGCGAGGACAGGTAGAGCCCTCTGCGAATTCCCCAGAGTTTTTTATTACTCTTGGGGAGGAAGCAGAATGTGGCTCCCTATACAGCTCGCCGCTGCTCCGGGCTTCGAGGGAACTCTGCTTTTTGCAGAACCAGGCGATGGGACCAATCCAATTAATGAAAACTAACAGATTGTCCAAACAAACAGGATGAAATCCAGATTTGGGACCCTAAATTGCAAGTATTTCTAACAATTTTATAAGTGATTTTTAAAAGCGAAGAAAAAAAGTTTAAAATGGTGACTGGCTGAGGCTTGAGAAGAAGAAAGCTGAAAGCGAAAGTCCTTCTGTTTGAATAGCTTAATATGTTACAAAGTATCTGAAACAATAGTGCTGGCTAGAATTGAAGAGAAAAATTGCTATTTCATGTTTCTTCCTTCTTAGAGACTTGATATTGATATTGTTTGGAGAAAAGTCCTTTAAAAAAAAAAAGAGTTTGTTTGTGTGGCAGGATGGCGTTAAAAATGACAAAGCCAGATAAACAAGCAGTGGGGGGGGGCTCCCCCATTTACAAATCATATGAAAAGTTTTGAGCTTGCAGATTCAGAAGAATGGCTTTAAAGACCTAAAGGAATTTGTTTTGGAGGAGATGGCAAGACATGATGAGATTGTGAACCAGAATCTTGAAAAATTCAGGCAGGAAATTAAAGAGTTGGTGCAACGAAAATATGCCAACCTGAAACAACAGATTGTAACAGCTTTGAAAACTTTTTCAGAAATAGTTATAAAGATGGATAACGATACCAACCTAGAATTAGAGTCTAAAATGAAGGAAGCTGATAATAAGTTTTATAATTTGGACAATAAAATACAAAGAATTGAAAATGATTTGATAAATATTCAAGACAGTAGCTCAGAAGTAAAATCTAAAATAAAGGAAGCTGACCACAAGATTTACAATGCAGACAATATAAAACAAAGGATTGAAAAAGAAGTCATAATGATGCAATACAGGTCCATGGAATTTGCGGTCAGAATGAGGGGAATACAGGAAAATAACAGAGATGATTTGAGAAAGATGTCTGCTGAAGTTCTGGCTGGGATTTTAAAGGTTAGTCCTGAAGAGGTATCCTGCAGGATTGATAAGGTCTACAGAGTGAATTCTTGGGTTGCAAAGCAAAGGCAGTTGCCTAGAGATGTGGTGATTTATTTTACTGATAGAGTAATAAGAAATGATATTGTGCAAAAAGTCTTTTAACTCCACTTTGGAAAGGAATGGAAGGAAGATTTGGATATATAAAGAGCTGCCGTCCAAGATGTTAAAAGATAGAAAGGACTTTGGATTTTTGGTGACTGAGCTAAAGAAACAAAACATCCCATTTAGGTGGGATGCTCCAGTTGGTATAATATTGAGATATCAAGGAGAAAGATATCAATTAAATACTGTTGAAAAAGCGGAAGAATTTTACTACAAGGTTTTTAAAATGGATCCATCAGTGTTAGGAATACAGGAGGGGAATAAAGAAAAGCAAAATGAACAAGAGATTGAAACTCAGGCTAAGCAGATGGCGATGGAGGCAATGGAAAAACAACAAGGTACAGAGGCCCTTTTGGATGAGCCGCTTTTGGATTCTCCTTCAGAGGTTATAGCTGGATTACCTATAAATACAAGAGAGGCGGCTTTGGATTTTAATGTGATGTCTTATCAAGTTACAGACCAGTATGGAAATCAATCAGCTGATATGCAAGTTCTAGAAAGGCAACTAGGATGGAGATCTAAACCACAAAAGGCCAAGAAAAGAAGAAGCAGGTCCTACAAAACTAAAAAATTTTAAACTAAAGAGTCTAGTGCCAGTTACTTAAGAGACGATTAAATATAATAAGCGGGATTTATAGAAGGCTGATACATAAAAATATAATTGAGGCAAATTATTGACTTATACTATTTTGAGAAGAATAACAGATCTCTCCAATGCTGGTGCTTTTGGGATGTGGAAGGTAGCCTCTGATTGAGTGGATCGGAACTTTCTATCTTGGACTTTTTGAAAAATGGATTACGTATATGTTGAGTTATGTGGCAAGAGATCTATGGGATTGGGGCATGCAGAAGACCTGGTTGTTACCCCAATGTGGTGGTTGGAATTAACAATCTAGATAAATGACGTTACAGAAGATACTGCATGGAATATAAATATAAAGTCACTCGGGTGGTTTTTTATATATGAAAATACTTATTATTGATGGGGGCAGATGGTAATTGAAGATACTGAATATACTGTTGGAGGCTGAACCTGATATTACCTTAACATGGGTGATGGAATTAATAATCCAGTTGAAAGACATTACAGAAGATATTATATGGATTACAAATTTAAAGTCATTTGAGGATTTTATTTATATATATGGAAATATCTTTTAGTGGTGTAGTGTGGGCAGAAGAACAAAGATATTGAAAATATTATGTATGTTAGACCTGTAGGAAAATGGGTGGAGATAGGTTATTGATTGTTTAATTTAGGAAAAGGGATGTTATGTTTAGATATGAATATATGCAAAAGATTTGAATTAAGAGATATATGTTTGGGGGTGGAGGAAATGGGTAGGCTATGAGTTGAATAAATGCTAAATCAGGATTTATTATATAGTTTTATAGCTGAAGGTTGTTTTGAAATGTATAGTATAGTATAGGGGGGATATAATAATAATGTTAGAAAGAAATGGTTAGCATATAGGGGGTGGTGTAAAAGAATGGTAAAGTATTATATAATTTGATGTTAATTTGGATTTTATTTAGGAGAAGCCATGGGAGGAGGGGAGGCTGAGGGAGGGTTAGGGTGGAGGGGGGGAAAATGGGGGGGGGGAATCTGTATTTGAAAAACTTTTTCAATAAAAAAAAAAAAGAAAAACATTGAAGTTAAAACAGTCAGATTCCAAAAACTTTCTGTAATTTAATTGAAGTCCATTACAAAAGCCTTTCAGTCAAACCAACCCTTATATATGTTTAATTTACCAATTTTTTTTTCTAATGCTTTCCCTTCCAGATAACTGCAAACCATTTCTAAGTGGTTTGCTGCTAAAATACAATCCAGTTCTTCAATTTTTTATAAAAAAAGGAAATCAGGAAACAGTGTGCAAAAATACAGCAGCGAAGGGAATGCCTCCAAAATTAAGTATTTCAGAAAACTGATTCCAGAAATTTCTGCACAGGTAGATGAGGATGGGGAAGGAATGCATGCAAATTTATGAATGAAAAGTGTTGCTTTTCAGCTTTCAGTGTATTATCTGTCTCTTTGAGCCTAAAGACCTTGCTCAAGGAATAGTAAAGGGAGGAATGAAATTGGCAGCTTTGCAAGCATAAAGGCAACAGAACAGGTCATCAAGCAACTAAGGAGATAAAGGCCAAGGTTCAAATCCCCTGCAGAGACGGCAAGGCACTGTCTAAGCCTCATCCAGCTGTTACAAACATTTGAAATGAGATCAGAATAACAAGATTTCCCATTCACAATCCAGGATTATCTGCCCCACCCGATTAGTGGACAATCCGATTAGATCCCTAATCGGTCAAGCCTGGTCTGCCAACTACTGGCAATTCTACTACAGGAGGGCTGTAACGGGAATTCACTGAATTGTGCTGTCTGTGACACTCCTTATGCCAGAAAGTAACTGGGTTTACATCAAGTCATGGTTGCCTTCCAGATGCAGGGTAGATCTCTCATCATATGGGCTTTCCCCTTGTCTGGAAGCTGCATTTTGTGTGGTGTGGATGTCAAGAAAGAGATGCCATTGCAATTCAAGGAGGAATGAGGTTCTTGTGTCTAAGGGTGCTTGGATCAGGGAGACAATGTGTGAATGCCAGAATTGGGGAATGGGAGGTCACTAAAGCAAAGAAACAATTAAGAAAACCCACCAAGGTTGACAGTTCCATTTCAGAAACGTTTTAGCCCCCTTTAGGTTTGCTATTTTTGTTTGTTTTCCTGTGGCAGAGAAGGAAAGATAACAATCTGTTATTCTACCCATATTCACCAACACACATAGATGTTTTTAAGTTTTTATTTTATTTTAATTGAAATATGCACATATTCTCCTCCTACATCCCCAACGTATTAAGAAATAAAAGCAGAAAATACATCTCATGGATAATCTGGGACTAAGCCCTGAAAACTTGTGAGGAGCATAATTTGTGGATAGAATGAGCTCTTCAAATATTCATAAAGGTTGCCTTCTGTGAGCATTTAAGTTAAAAATTACTTCCTAAATATACTCAACTCTCTTATAAAATCAGTTTGGACTCTGTGCTTTAACGAATATAATACACCCAAATGGTGAAGTGACCAAGATCTTGCAAGGGTTGTCTAGACACTTACATCCATTTATTTAGCAGCCATTCAAAGTTGCAACCGCAATGAAAAAAGTGACTTACAAGTGGTCCTCCACTTACGACCATCGCTGGATCACCACGTGATTCACTTAACAACTGCAATGATTCACTCAACAACCATGGCAAAAAAGATCATAAAATCAGGTGTGACTCACTTAAACAACCTCTGAGTCAATCTCAACACCGACCATGTAATATTACAATACTATCATATTCTAAAAGGCAAGACTAAAAACTAGGTTGAACGGTTAAGAGTACCAGGTATTTCTAACCTAACAAAAGAGAAGGATTAGGGGGACATGATAGCTGTCTTTCAGGACTTGAGGGACTGTCACAGAGGGCATCTGAGGGTAGGATAAGAAGCAATGGGTAGAAGTTCCTTAAATAGAGATCCAACTCAGAATGAAGGAGAAATTTCCTGACAGAACAATTAATCAATGAAACAGCTTGCTTCCCAGAGTTGTGGGTGCTCCATCATTGGAGTTTCAAGAAAATATTGGACAACCATTTGTCTGGGATGGTGTAAGTTCTCCTGTCCTGGGAAGGGGGTTGGAATAGAAGACCTCCAAGGTCCCTTCCAGCCCTATGATTCTGTTTCTTCTTAGAACATTATATAGGTGTTTGCTCTCCTGGGGTGCCTTTTTAATCCCAGACTAGTTTACAACTATGGGATCTAGGATCTCCCATCCAAATTTTAAATAGATTCAACCCAGGTTTATTTTTCAAGATCAAGCAAGGACGTTTTAAAATCAGCAAAGTGAACTAGAGGATCAATTTACTTTTTTGACCCCCTCAAATGTATTGATAAAAAAGGGGTATTTTAATGATGAAATGAAGCCACGGCTGAATTTGACCACCTGTCAAATTCTTAGAAATCCAGTTTCCATTCTGCTAAGTAGAAAGCCAGTGGATGAGAAAGAAGAGATGAAAAGGAAAAGTGGAAGGAAAAATTGGTTGGAAAAAGGGGTGTTGTTTAGCTATGGTATCAAACACAAACACACACACACACTTGTAATGAGAGACACAGTGTGAATTGCAGAGAGTTATTGATTTATGACCACAATTGAGCCCTGAATTACGGTCATAAATCGTGACAGTCATTAAGTCAAGGTAACCACTGGACTTCATCTAATTTTACAACTTTTTTTGCAGCGGTTGTTAAGCAAATGCCATGGTTGTTGAATGAACTCTGCAGTCATTTTCACCAATGGGCATTTTTCTGGAAACCAAAAATAAACAGAAATGGGTAAAACAGATCGAAAATCAGTCATATCACTGCGGAATGTGGAACACAGCTATAAATGTAAGCTGATTGCTAAGCACACAAAATGTTAATCACTTGACCACAAGGATGTGTGTGCAGTCATAGGAACGTCTAAAACTGTTCATAAGAAACTCTGGGGAGGCCCACCATAACTTTGAACAGTCATCAAGTAACAGTCAATAATGAGGACAAACTGTACTCCAAAAGTAACTCTTACTTCTAGGCCAGACATTGTAATGAAAATGGCCAGGATATCAAGACCTTCTCTGGAGGATTTACTGTTGTTTGAAGATGGGACTGGAGAATTTTTTTTTCCAGAGAAGGCCTCAGAGCTGCCTCTAATAGTTTTTCCTCAGAGGAAGCCTCTATGAGATTCCTCAGTGACTGTTTTCCTGGGACAAGGGATAATTTCCTTTCCGGCTAAGATCAAACCATTATGTTGTTCTATTTTTTCACATCAATGTCTTCCATACCATTTGAAAAGGATACCAGGCATCTCACCGACTTCCAGGCTCCATTTGTACTCCAATCTTTCTTCCTCCATCCTGATGTTCTTTCTTCTCTTCACTGCACATGCTCCTGAGAAGCTCCCTCTAAATTGCAGCATCCAAAATGCAAGCCACTTCTTTGCATCACCAAACTGCCCAGTACAAACCTTAACCAATTCTATCCCATGGTCTGCTTT
Source organism: Pantherophis guttatus (assembly GCF_059756535.1). Classification (NCBI taxonomy): domain Eukaryota; kingdom Metazoa; phylum Chordata; class Lepidosauria; order Squamata; family Colubridae; genus Pantherophis; species Pantherophis guttatus. Next base: position 24,866,472 of record NC_142066.1, read on the forward strand.
GGCTCTGGAGTCCTTGCCTTTATGTTCCTTTTTTATTGTTGTTGAAACTCCAGTTAAATTACAGAACTTGGCTATTTGCCTGACCCTTTCATCCAATTAATTATATCGAAGATTATCTTTATGAAAAATAGCAAAAATAAAATCTCATCATGCCTGTAAGAGAAAACTGTAAGACACTTGCAAAACCAGCCCAATATGGTGTGGTTTTCTTCAACTTGGTGCCCTCCAGATGTGCTGGACTTTTGTCAGATAAAACCAAAACATCTGGAGGTCACTTCACTTCAGTTGGGAGCTGAAGGGTTGAATTCAGGCTTACTGTGTCTAATTTTCACACATGTAGCTATTTTTCTTTTTTTTAAATCAAACCGTTTCAAATTTGGAACACCCTGTTTTGAGTTCCAAACAATTCACTTTCAAAATGAGACGTCTCTGTCATTTGGGGATGGTTTCAAAGGAAGGTGAAAAATTCCCCTAGACCCAATTTACAAATGGAGACCCCACAATCTGCTTGAGCCAAGTTTATTCAAGCAGTGCTAAGGAAATTCTACCAAAGATGGGCACAAACCACCTTTTATATACTCACATAATAAATGCTGACCAATAACAATGCCAAATGACCATCATAATAGGGGTTAGATTTTTTTTGTTTATAAAGAGATAAGGAGAATAATAAGGTTGAGGTCGATATGGATCAATTTTTGTGGTTGATTACATTCTGGTTTCCATCTAAAAATACTGTACCTTTGCTGATTTCAAAGATACCTTGTGAGCCAGTATTTGCAAATGCCTAAGCAAAAATCTTACTTGAGTTTAAGGGGCTTGTTAGTTTGACAGACTTGCTTCAGGTATTTGCTTTCATTCCCTCACAACCTCAGCAGGACCTGTTTCCCTCAATTTGTGATAGTTTGAACCTCAGAGGACTTTCAAACTAATTGAAATAGCCCGGAGAAGTTCACAAAAATGGCGCTGAACCCAAAACAGGGTGATTTTGAAAGATTTTGCACAAGCCTGCAAGGAAGATTTAGGACCCCTTTAGGGAAGCCGTTAGCACTCAGGTCCATTTATCTCGCTCCGTTTCTGAGGATAAAAGAAGGGAGAAGGTGAGACTAAAGGTGTATTTCTTTGAATTCTTTGAAAGAAAGCAAAAGAAAATGATGAGAAAAAAGAAAAGAAAAGCTAAATTTTCTTTAGGGGCTGAGAATTTTTCTTAAGAAAGTGAAATCTTGCTCTTTAAATGGCCCTATGGGGAAAGGAATTGCTGGCTCTGTTCCTTATAAAGATCGCAGAACACATTAAGGGTGAAAACTTTGTTAATTTACCCCACTGTAGAGGGGAAGGAGATGAGAGTGAGAAATTCTCCTACCTCTTCCTGTTTTCCCAGATTTCAACCAAGAAACTTCAGCATTAAACATTTAATTATGTTACAACCCTCAGAAGGAGGATAGGCGCAAGTGAGAGGGAAGGGAGAGAAAAATACAGAGATGGTTGGTTCAACACACACACACACACAGACAAAAGGTGATACCTTTTTATTAGACCAACTTGTGTTGGCGAGAGAGCGTGCAAGCCATCGAGCATTTGGAAAGATTTAGCATTTAGTCACTGGCTTTAACTAAGCACATATGGACAGACATTGAAAAAATAAACCCAGAAACAAAGAGTTACCTTTCAGAAAGAAAAAAATGGAACAGACCTTTTCTTAAAAAATAATAATAATAAATACTTTTTTTAAAATGAGAAAATTAATAACTTGCTATACAAACAAATTCAGAAAGAAAAATTCCCCAGGCGGGGAAAAAACACTCAGACCTTCCGAAGTCAGCCAGTTAAAGCGCATTCAGAACAAAACAAACACAAGGTTTTTTTTCCCACAAAAAACAAGGGGAAGGAGGAGAAAGAAGAAGGAAGAAATCACCCGTTACACACAGCAGCTGGTATTTACACACGGAGGAAGGGAAGGAACTAAAGAGTGAAAGGGGAAAAAAATCTTGAAAAAGAGGAGGAGGAGGAGGAGGAGAAGGAAGAGGAAGAGGAGAAACTAAAGATATGAGGTGAGGAAATGTTTCCTTTACATATTTGGGCCCCAAATGCTGCTAAGATTCATATGGCAATCTAACTTGGATTAAATTCAACATTGATCCTTCTGACACATGCCAATCTCACTTATGACCAAGGCAAGGGTAGGCTGGACAAAGACAAGTTCTGTGCCCACATTGAGTAGTACCACTACCATGTGGTTGACATTTGCTGGCACCAGCACAAATATACCTGATTGGATCTCTAAAAATCCTGTGTTTTGAACATGGATGTTCTGTTTATTGCAAAAACGCTTACCCTTTAAAGCTAGGTCAGCCCTGTTTAAAAACTTGGCTTTTCTTTCTTTCTGCCTCAGATGTACACTGCAAATAGAAGGCTGTTCCTTCCAACTACAGAGACATTTTTCAAACTTTAACCCTGCAAAATGGAACCGAATTGTCTAATGGGGAGTTCTCAGCATGATCCATGTCACATCAAACTACATTCCCCAGGATGCTTTGCACAGAAAGCAAGAAGCTAATCCAAAACCAGTTGAAAGATTAGGAATTTGTGTTTAAGCAAAATATGAAACAACAACAACATTCTTCTATCTAGAAAGTGGGGCAAACTAAAGATCTAGTCAGCTTGAAATGCCCAGAGGATTCTGTCTTTGAAAGATGCATGGATTACAAGGAACAGTTAATGTTTTAAAAGGCTACCAAGGAAGACTTTTACAACTCATGATGCTCAGATGACACCCTCCCCCCCCTTTTGTCATTTAAAAGTATAAAGCTGTTTGAGGAAATGTGGCAGATCTTTCTTCTAGTTCAGACTGGGAGACCCTGAAATAGTTTGGGAATAGATTTGTCTGTCTGCCCAGGATATATTGATACATTCCTCATATAATAGTAGGATAATTTATGTTCTTATGTTATTTGTGTACTACAAGCCTACTTTTTCCATAAATGAGGGATACAGTTTTTTGAGTATATCCATTACTAGATGGATTGGCACATGTCTTGTCCAAAAACTCTTTATGTTCTTATGCTGCCTCCATATATATCAACGGGATCCAGGCTAAACAATGCACATTTCTTTCCCTCGCTTTCTCTGGAATCCTGTGGCTAAACTGGTTTCTAAACAAGGCTGACTTTGGCCAAGCGTTTTTGCAAAGGGTCTTGCCAAGAGTTTTAAACCCAGATTCCCTCTTTCAAGTTAAATATCCCCACAAATCTCTGCGCACTCGAGGGCCTCAAGCCCTTCTGTTTCTTGAAAGCATCATATGAGAGGAAAAGAGGGAGGAGGAGAGGGAAAATATTTTAATTAAGAGATGAATATATATTTCTCTTTTTTTAAAAAAAATAAAATCCCCCTTTTCTTTGGATTGAGGGAGGTCTTCTGGATGCAAAAAAAAAAGAACGCAAGAAGGCAGAATGATTTTTTTTTTCTGGTCTAGAGTGAATCATATTTAGACTACTATCAATGGAACTATTTTAAGATTTTATTTTTTAACCAGTTCCAACCCTCTGTTTTTAAATATATTTCAGAGACAGCTGGAATTTTATTACAACTTCTGATTTGGAAAGGTGCTCTTTGACCACAACTGCCCGCTTTCGAGTTTCACGTCATTCCTAAATCAAGGAAGCAACTATCTATTCACATGTTACAAGAGATGCATATTAGGGTTTTCATCTCTGTTAAGTGTATGAATTTTACACTGCACTGGATTATGTTGTCCATAAATATTTACATTAAATTGGGGGGGAGGGGGAGGAAGCTTTTAAAGCTGCTGTCTCATCATCTGGGGCACTAGTTTTAGTTGACCACAATGTTTTTAATGGGTTAATAAATTACATCTTATGTTATATCCATTACCCCAGTGTTTCTCAATCTTGGCCACTTTAAGACATGTGGACTTCAAGCAAAGCTGGCTGGGGAATTCTGGGAGTTGACATTCACATCTCTTAAAAGTTACCCAGCTTGAGAAACATTGCTTTACCCTATCCCTGTCTGGTTTTCCTGGGTTAATTGTTCTGTAGATGAAGCTTTTTCTGTGTGATGTTATCCACCTTTCTTGGCTGGGAGAAGGGTGTTCCAAAATTAAGGCTGAATCATGGCTTGCGTCAGAGAGTGACAATGTTACCCTAGTTCCACAAAAGGGGTAAGGGCTGACTTCTTCAAAAAGCCACCATTTGAGATGTCTAGACAGCCATCTCCAGTAGGTACAAGGTAGAATGATCAAGAATTCTTGCATGCTGGAGACATAACTGGGTGTCTTTATAAAAGGGAGACTTTAAACAAATGCTCCCAGGCAGGAGTGGCAAATAGGAACATTAATGAATGAATATGTAGGCCACACAATTATCAGAGGAACATATTCCCTCACTTATGAATTGGAAACATGAAGGTTTATCTTTAGAGTGGACATAAGAAACTCCTGCTATCATTTTAGGCAGATGGTATTTACCAGGGAAACCCATCACTTTTTAAGCTTCTTTTCAGAGTTTTGTTAGAGAACCTCAAATTTGCTAATGAGGGAGAGGAGAAGGACACCAATCATGTCAGATCAAGACTATTCTGTTACACATCTGCAGTTACGCAAGAGAAACCATGTCTCTGGTAGCTTTATTCCAACTTAAGTATCACAGCTGTTTTCTGTCCATTGCTTCCTGGAAAGTCACATAGTTTGCAATAATGTTTTCCCTCATACTGATGGGACAAATTCATGAAGGACTGGGGTGCCATATTAGGAATGGTGTGTCACAATGTATACCGGTGCTGAGCATCTCCAAGGGCATGCTTAAATAAGGATGGACTTTGGAGTCAAAGTCCATCCTACTTTTGATTTCAGAAAGAAAATCAGCCAGTGTTTACTCCATCAGAGACTGCTATAAGCATCTTGGTTTAAAAAATTTAGAGCCACCCTCTTGACCATTTTATAGAATGTCAGCATAAATATGGATTGCTTCCTGTGGAACACCCTGCTCCCAGTTGGTAAATCAGTTCCTATTAGCAAGATCAATAGATCTCATTAAATCAGGAAGTGGGAATTTTTCTCAGGCCCCGAGGCTACATTTAATATTTTTGAGATGCTTAGGAACTGGGATGTGCAGGGCGATTAGCAAAATTTTTGGTCAGTTTGGGGAATATCTTGGTTTTTCCAACTCTGTTAAGCCTGACAAGATTACAGTAGGGTTTCTACGCCATTTCTGTTAAAGAAAGATGGGAAATTGCACTAAACAATTTTCAGCAATATTTTCAGAGGAACTTCCGAATGCAATTGGAGCTACGTGTGACACTAATGCTCCAGATAGTTCATCCCAGCACTAAGCCAGTTATTCACCATTTAAAGAATGGGGGATTTTTTGCTTCCAGAGAAGAAAATCTCAAGAGAAGAGATGCAGAGTGGCTTCATCTACAGAAAGTGTCCTGCTAATTTTTGACATGTGCAAAACATAGGCTAAGGGTAAAGTTACTTTGAAATGAACAAAGTTCCCTAAAAGGACTTTTGCTTTTTTAAGCTCCCTTGATCCAAAACTAAAAGTTATCATTATGTGATTTTTAGATAAGGGGGAACAAGAAAGAGAACTCTATTGATAAAATAATTATATATATATAAATTTCTATCCATAAATTAGGTTACGTGATAAGATGGAAAAAATATGCTTGAGTTCGTTCCCCCATTTTGTTTGGGGGTTTTTTCTTCTTAATATTGTAAACTTGAGCAATAATAATAATAATAACTGAAGGGGAATGAAAGAGTAAGGGAAAAGAAAGATATGTCAATTTAAAAAAAAGAATGATTTTTTTTATAAAGAAAATTTTGTGAAAAGTTGTTTTAGCAAATACGCCACAGACTACAATAAACCGCCTACATTGAAACAATACACAGATCAATACCCAAAATGGAGAGTTGAGGGGATTTCAACATGTTTGCAGGATTTGTCTTTCGTCTTTGCGATGCAGTTAACTTTTTTTTTTTCAGAACAGTTGCTTTTGTTGGTTTGTGTGTGATATTGGATACGTTTTGTAAAAAAGATCAAAAAATCTAAGTTTTTTTTGTTCTTTCTTTTCTGGAGTTTGATCTCTTATGCAGAGATGACGGAATGAAGACTTTATAAAAAAGAAAAATAAGAAAAGTATGTACATATATACACACAAAAAAAAGAAAAGAAAAGAAAATCACAAAGCTGAATGGTTCTGAAGTCATTGCTGCAGTTACCCCCCTCCAAGATATCCCCAACGTTAATATGAAACAATTAATAAAACAAAAACACTTCATGGCAAATGGAAAGATGGATCTGAACCTACGGATACCTCCTGAAAGTGTCTTAAGGCATCATTTAAAAATAATGCTTTCCAAAACAATGTGGAAAAATAGTCAGTTCACAGATGGTAGCTTTTGAGAAGAAGTCATATCTCGACTATGTCTCTTACTGTCCAGCCAGACATGGATGAGCCAGCCCCATGAACCATGTATTTCTCTTGGTTGAGGGTAATTACAGGTCACATTTTAAGAAAGTATCAATATATGTGTGTATACATGAGCTAAATTATATCCCAGGTGTCTGTGTGCTTCCTTAATTATATCTATGTGTGTGTGTTTGAATGCAAACACAGACACATATGCTCAAATAAAGATGAATGGCATATTACTCACCTTAATAGAGCACTCTTGTGTGTTCAATCTATACACTACAACCTACATCTTAATATACTGATATAGTGTAGGTTCTGAATTTACAATAGCGTATATGTGTCCCAACAGACTGATTTATTTCTAAAACATACCAACTTTAAAATTAAGTTTTTATAATTTATAAATAAATCACTTTGGAGACCACTGCTGTATTAAGTGTTCGAGTCTCGCCTTCTGCTCATAATTGGGAAAGGCAGAAACAGGCCCCTAAATACCCATTGCATTTTACTAGTCTGCTGCAGATCAAACTCGTGCGTATACCAGTATATAAATAAGCGTTATTTTGCAGGTGTCCAAGATATAACATAGATAAATATAAGACTATCAATTGATACCAGAGACCAGTTGTCCACCTGCGGATTCATTAAAGCAGGAAAGCAATGGGAATTTTTCCAAAGGAAAAACCAAAAATATGGGTGGGTCTTTGGACCTTCCAACCCAATTGGAAAAAAGAGTGAAGGCACCCCAGAGGGGATCCATCTGTCCCAGCAACCATTCATTTAGACTTGTCTCACACTCTGAGAACCAACGAGCTAGTCACACATGCATACAAAGACACCAAGTTAGATTGCATAATATTTAGGCACATTAAAAGCTACACATAGGTATCAACGGGACCACATATGCAAGTAGGCATACTGACTCATGCCAACAATACAGAATAGACATTTGCCACACAGTGTACTCTGGTCCTATTTCCCCAGGGTTTACAGGGATTCACATTTTTAACTTCGTTATGAATTTGACTGATAAGTTGATTACATATCAGACTGATTTTGTAAACTAGTGTTTTTGAAACCTGGCCACTTTAAGAAGTGTGGACTTCAACTCCTAGAATTCCCCATTGGCTGGGGAATTCTGGGAGTTGAAGTCCACACTTCTTAAAGTTGCCAAGTTTGAAAAACACTGGACTCATGAGGGGTGGCAATGTACCACTTCGGTTGCAAAGGGAGAGCTGACTGAATACATGTTTGAATATAGTGTTATCTTCCAGGAGGTGTTCTGTTCACACATATGATTAATGTGAGTGAAGTCTGTAAAACAGGATCTCTAGTTCTGAAGTCTGATCCCCTGCATCTAATCTAAAGCAGCATAATTCAATGGGAGATATGGCACATGAGCCCAAAGATTTGGGTAATGGGTTTCTAAGCAGTCATTCAAAGAGGGGTTTGGCCCTGTGGAGGGCCATCTTAATCCGACTTTCCATTAGGTGAAATAATTCAATACCCAGACTTGCATTCACACCTGAAATTTCTGGGCATGGTAGTATATACTAAAGGATTTAACTGGCAAATTGGCAGCCACATTTCTTCATAATGGTGATCCAGCCCAGATTATAAACAGCTTTCCTTCTAAAATCTGTTTTCAACACAATGGTTAATATTACAAGTGCATGATATCCAGGTGTCTTAGAATGTATTTATTACATTTTAGCATTTTCTAATCACCCACTGGGTAGTTTAAGACAGGATAGTGAAATCTCCCCCCTCTTCTTCTTCAAAACATGTTTATGTAAAGTCCCCTTATTTTCACACCTATGCACTTTATTTTTGGCTTGTTTTCAATAGGTTTCATTGCCAATTACACATGAACCTTAAAACAGTGTTCCAAACACTTTTTGGAAGAGACAGCTTTGCTGAGTCTTTTGTGGCAAATTTATTCAGATATAGGGATAGGGTCCATGTCCAGAGGGAAAGCCTGGCACCAAATGAGAGCTGCAGTTTATGAAAGGATGCCTGCAGAGAAACTGTTTCAGTGGCTTTTTAAAAAGCTCTTCCTATACAGGGAAGGATAATTAACAAGGATAATGTAAATGATTTGGGGGTCTTCCAAACCAAAATTAGGGGGTAGCTTTTCTGCAATCTCAGCTGCAGTGAATTGACTTTGCTCTAGGGTGAGGGGGGGGATGCATTTGCCACCATGCCATGCACAAAGCCAGCAGCAGAGACAGAAAAGACCTACATACTTGCCTATCGCTTGAAAGAAACTTGACTTTTGTGTTTCTGTAGTCATACCTACATTGCCACCAGTACAGTTACCGATACACCCACACTGAATATATGTAGCTTACATATATTCCTTATCACATATATAGAACATGCAAGCAGGCACACATACACACGCCTTCATTGATTTTGCAAAGTCAGAATTAAAGATGGGAGCAGAAATAGCCAATGGAGAGTTTTGGAGTAGAGAAACTGTCAGGCACCACCACGGGAGAAAAGGGTAGTTATGTAAACAGGGCCTTATGCTTAGGGCATCAACAATAGTAAACTTTTGGAACAGATTTGGAATGGCCACATTTCAAGGATGGATTTCAGGATGGAAAGAGCAAAGTTCAATCACAATAGAATTGGAGAAGGAGAATTTCTATGGAATAGCTGGCCAATGCCCCTCTAAGTCAGGGGTCTCCATATTTGGCAACTTTAAGACTTGTGGATTTCAACTCCTAAATTCCTCAGTCAGCCATGCTGACTGGGGAATTCTGAGAGTTGAACTCCATAAGTCTTAAAAGTTGCCATGTGTGAAGACCCCTGCTCTAAGACTTCATTCTGCTCTCTTAACTAGTCTGGAACCACAGCTTGCTAAAGGTAATTTTCCATACCCAAGAGGGTTTTCTTCAAGTCTTCCTTGCTAGTTCATCACCAACTCTGATTTTGGATTTGAAGGGCCTTCATTTTTCTTTTCTTTTGTTTGTTTTGTTTTCATACTAATGAATGGAATCCTGTATTATCCACATCTAAAGTTTTGGGAACCAGTACTGATGCTACTACTACTACTGATGCATCAGTCTTCTAGCTAGCTAGGAAATGTTTGGGAGGTGTCTATTAGATAGGAATGCCCTGTCATTGTCTATAGGAAATGCAGTGTCTTGACTGAAGTGGATAGAAAAAGATAAGCCCTTTTCCTGGGCTCTGTGTGTCAATTTAAGGGTCATTTAGAGAAGAGCAAACTGACTCATGAAACAGGACAAGCTTCCCCAAGAAAGAGACTATGCAAAATGAAAGACATCCAGTGAAGTTGGAATCACTTTTGACATAGATGGGTTATGCTTTTGATTACTGTTCACATATTCCTCAAACAAACCACATTCTGAACTAGGAACACCTTAATGTGCTGTTAGAAATTATTTAATGGGCACTCTGTTACCAAGCTTCAAAGTAGTTGTTCATGGGGTCTCTGTGTGTTTTAATAGCCTCAGTTTTTCTCTGCCTAATCAACCTTATACTAAAAATAAGTAATTTCAGCCTCATCTCTGCACTTGAACTTATTTAGACTGCCAACACTGAAGCTCTGTAGAATTACCTACCCACCAAGAAGACTTGTCCAGAACAATACTTCATGCTGGATAATTCATGATAGGTCTTCATTCTTAGCTACACTCCAAGAAAACTTTACAAAGGTAAGAAAGCAGCATGCATTGGAATTGCCCTATAAGGTCTTAAAGAAATGGAATATTCTGTATAGACAAATCTCCAAGCTGCTATGATTGTGCTAGCATGATTGTTTTGTTGTTACATAAAAATTTCAAAATGACAATTCCACAACACATCCACTGCTTACGGTATATTAAACAATAGCTGGTGGTGACTGTGGACGTATTGCATTGAAAATACAGAAACTCCTTACATTTCAATCTGGAAATGACCAATGTTTAAGTCATCGCTAAACAATTTAAGAATGACTCTCGGTGTTTATAAAGAGAGGAATGAGCATGCTCCATGAAATAACTGCATAGTTATACCAAAGTTAAGATTGCTGGCAGATCTGCATCACGCCTTGTATCAGCCTAGTATTACAAATATCTCTTTTTACTAAATGTTACAAAGGGGCACAATAAATTACTGCAATAATGCCTCTGGCCAGTGGGAAGGGGCTTCATTTCCTACCACTGCAGACTACTCAGCAAGGGTTAGTCGTGTTCCCTTTGATTGCTTCCTTCTTTCATAGTACATTCACTCTATACAGCCTAACTCAACATGCAGCCTTCAAGACATATTGAACTTCAGCATCTCGTAACCCCGTGCTGTGTAGTCCAAACTTGGATATTCTGAGAATTAAAGTGTGTTTGGAGAGCACCAGGTTGGGGAGGGTCACCTTAGGATTCTAAACTACAGAGTTGAGCCCATGTGGCTGGGGAATTCTGGGAGTTGGTCCACAAGTCTTGAAGTTGCCATGTTTGGAAACTCCAGTTCTAGTAGTAGAGGGAGGTTTCTTGTGGGGCACTGTGTTAGAGCACAGAGCTTCCTTTGGATAAACATACCCGACTCTGTTTTTTGTTTGGAGTGAAGCCCAATGGCATAGCATAATTAGCAATAGTTGATTAATATGTTGTGTTAATGTGTGTGTTTGCGTTGTGCAGGGTGCTTTCCGGTGCATATGAATTTGAGATGCATATGGACTTGCATTCGGATGTGGATGGGCTTTGGGTCTGTTCCTGCATCAGTTACATTTTGTAGGAGCTCAAGAAGATGGTCTAAGATCCCCTTTTCCTAGCCAGAAGTCACAACTGTTCTTGTTTTCATGAAGGAAAAAACAAGCAAGGGCTCATGTTTTCCACAGGCAGCGAAATCCCGTAGCACAGTCCACTCCCAAGCCGGTGGCCTCAGGTCAGGAGAAAGCTGCCCCAACAGGTTGCTTGCATAGAAGAGCTGCTCTGTGGAGCTAATGATGCTCCATGCATGAAAAAGGAATAGGGAGGGAAGGCTACATGGGTGGGGATGGGTGGAGACATAGGTATAACAGATTTTAAACCTGTGCTGATAAGCACATGTATTTGGAATTAAGAACCAACTCTGGCATTTAGTTGATTCAAGGGGCAAAACACTTTATGGACTGTACAATTTGGGAAAGAAGTGGGAGATAGTGGAATGAAGAAGAAAAATTCCACAGAAAACTAGCATATGGGGATGGGCTAACCACCTTGAAGAAAACAGATTTCTTCTTTCTTTCTTTCTTTCTTTCTTTCTTTCTTTCTTTCTTTCTTTCTTTCTTTCTTTCTTTCTCTTTCTTTCTTTTTCTTTCTTTCCCTTCCTCCATCCCTTGCTCCCTTCCTTCCTTTCTTTCTTTCCTTCCTTTCCCTTTCCTTCCTTCCTTCCTTCCTTTCTTCCTTTTTGTTTCTTCCTTCATTTCCCCTCCCCCTTCTCTCCTTCCTTCCTTCCTCTGCCTGCCTGATGCAAACATGTATTCCTTCTTTTCCATCTTCGAATGTGGAAGTGTTAACATTTATCTAATTTGGCTGAATGTAAAGACTGTCAAGGTACGCACACACACATGCATACGCACACACACATAGGCAGACATACAGTAAAAATAAAAGAAAAATGGTGTCTTACCAGCACCCAGGCTATCAGGAATGGTTCTAATGGTAGTTGTCATAATGTATGAAGCAGCACCTTCTAGATGATCTATTGGGAGCTATCTACAAAGTGTGGAATCAATGGATCACTCCTCTACATTTGTGGCCATCATATTTTGCTGTGAAAACAACAGAGGCCGCAGGCCTTCCTCTATCTCTCAGTTTATGAAAGAACACATAGCAATCATACATTGTCAAGTTTAGTGAGTTATCAGAAAACAAAGAGTTTTCCTAAACTGTTCATTGTTGGCATCAGAACCCCAAGAGGTCTGACCTATTTCTTAGTTAAGCTGGAATTAATGGTAGCCTCGAAAATGCCACACGATATAGGGCCTCTAGAGAATGAATTGCTCCAACTAGGAGCAAATTAGTTGAAGGCAAACCTATACTTTTTAATGTGCAAAGAAGTAAAAAAAAAATAGAAAAACATAAAACATGAAATTGTAAGTTGTTCCTGAACTTGTCATATTTCTGAAGCCCAAAGCTACTTCTTTTGGTCCTCAAGAAACCAAACTGGATCTGAAGTTAGTCATGTGGTTGACCCTGGTATATACATTTTTTTAAAAGATTAAAGGCAGAGAGAACAGAGTGAATTCAATTGGGTCTATTCAAGAGGGCAGAAGACACCCAACCTTACTGTGAGGTTCATAAGAATCCTCACATTTGGCATTTGAAATGGGAAATCCTTTCTTCCTAAAATAATAGGAAGCCCAAGTCATAATTCCTTCTGGCATTTAACAATCTCAAATACTCTAAATGCCAATTCTACCACCCTCCTCCCAGTCCTAATCTGACCTAGTTCACCCCACCCTTCTATTGGTGTTAAAAAAACAACAACATGCACACCAGGACAACCTAAGTGAGTGACATCACATCTGGTTTGGATCTATATTGAAGGCTGGGTTCGGATTTAATTTCTATTTAATTTCTTGCATTAGCAGTGAAACAAATTGTTCCTTGGCCCCTAGGTGCAAAGGCTGGAATAAGGACAATACGGCCTTGCAACACTATTCTGAACTAACAGAAATTCAGAATTTTATACCAGTATGTCCATGGATCAACTGGGTGCCATGATCACTGTCTCTGAACACTTAAATATATGAGTCTCTAGTGTTCTGGATAAGATTTTAAGTCATGCGCTTGCTATCCTGAGGACTTGGTGTTGAACTGCTGAAATTTCTATTCCTTCCGTCACAATAAACCAGATGGTTGCAGTATTGCTTAACAGTACCACGTTGAGACGGATACAGTAGTCATCTATCTGCTAAATCTTGCAAATGATGCTTAAGCACGCTCTTTGGGGAAAAGGGGGCTGTGTCGGTGCACCCAAAGTCTCCCAGAGTTACAGTCTACCTTGTGTATCACGGGAGCCATCACTGAGAGCACCTGGGAAATTGAGTCACAAGAGTTCTCAAGGATGATGGCATCCCTTGATATCTGAGGAACTGAGTTGGTCCCTTTGATGTGATATCAGCCTTAGCTAGCCTCAGAGCTAATGCAGATTTCTGCCAAGGGAAGATGAGGCTGGTTATACTAGGGCAGCAAAATCTGCATATGGAGGAGGGTGCAGCAGATGAGTAGACTGTGCCCTGAGAACTGACTCAATTTTTTTTCCAGGTACCTACGAATGAAAACGTTGACATTTCTGAAAAGTCTGAATTTTAAAAACAAAACAAAACACTTCTTCTTGGAAATCATGTGCTATGTTGCCCTAAGGAACACCAGCACATGCCTTTTCCCATTTCATTTATGGAAAAAGAAAGATCAGCATTGGTTGATGGTATGGATAACCCTTTCTTTTCCCTCCACAAGGACTGGTGATCTGAGCAATTCGCTACTGCTATGTGACATTTAAATGATGGTGGGGGGAGAATGTACTAGTGGCCCTAAGCAAGTGCTTGATATACCAGCGTGAGTACTAAAGTATTTCACATTTTTTCCTACCTCTCTGCATTGTAAATGATGGCCTGACAAAGATGAATGCTTGATTCATGGCTATGCTCTCTCCCATGCCACGTAGGAAAAGAAGACCATGAGCCATTCCTTCCCACGGGGTTAACCGCTGAGATGAAAGGGGAGAAAAATCTGTGGGGCAGGCAGGAATCACACAGTTTGGACCATGGTGCCGTGGGAAGGACAGTGTGACAACAAGGCCCCTGGATGAGGCCCAGAATACCTGAATATTCTGGGTGGTACCCTGGTGCCCAGCAAATGAGTAAAAATGGATGAAGAGATGGATGCCGAACAACAAACTTAGATTTGCTGACCCAATAAAGTTGTTTTTATCTATAGGTAGCTGGAACATGTGCTGTTATATCCACTGCATGTACAATTTTTAAATTATTATTATATTATTATTAATATTTTTTTGCTTTAATTTACAACCCAAGAGTGCCCCCGATGGAGGAGGCCAGTACTATACCAAGAACCACACAACAAATTATAATCATTATTTTCTTCTACATTACCCAAGAAAATCCACGGAGCAAGACAGAGAAAGAGAACAGAAGGGAAGCGCGGGGTGGGGGGGGGGAGGAGACAGAGAGAGAGAAAGACAAAGGGAAAAAAAGACAAATATTAGTAATGCTTGGAATAAAATCTATGAAGATTGACCACCAAAAGGTGTTTCATCATGTTATTAAGACAGACTCACCTTTGAAACCTAGAAGTTGGCACATAAAAGTAACCTGGTAAACCATAGGAAGAAAACATTTTCATTTGAGCAGATTCCTGCCTTGTATTTTATCAACTACAATCTGTGATTTAAAAATGGCTCAATAAGCAAACAACAGACCATTATCCTTCTCCTCACCTTGCTTTGCTTAGTGATCTAGTGGTCTGCAAAACAATTCATTCCCAAGATATAAAAAGTGAATATTTCTCCCTGTATATATTCCATACCAAGGTCCACTGGATTACCATCCAAGCCTCTTTGCTTTTCATATTCTTTTCCTTGTCCTTCTTTGATCTCCTTTCCTAAACTTTTTAGCCCTCCCATCTGTCTTACCTCCAGATCACCCCTTTGTAAGTAAGTGAAAGTACCGTCCCCTTTTCCAGCTATACAAATTCCCAAATTCCTTGCTTTTTCTGATAATCAGACCCACTTACTCACCCTTCGAGCCTTGCTCTGGTATTTTACAGCTTTCTTGGTGTCAGAGACGGCTCTTTCCACATAATCCACAGAGTGCTCAACATTGTACTCGATGCGGTCAATCATTTCACCCTGAAACAAGGGGGAAAGGAGTCAAGGGAGAACCGTTGTATGTTCATGTTTGGGTGGGTCAATATTCTCAACAAGTGTAGGAACAGCCTACCAAACTTTAGCTGAAGGACACTAAGGCTAAAGACCAGTGTGCAAACCATCCCTCAGCTTGACAGCCAACTGGGAATATGAATCTATGGAAGGCCAATTCTTTCTGTAAGGTTTTACTTATTCTTATTTATTCACTGAATAAATAAATGTAATTTGTAGTTCACGGTAGTTCAGAGATGTCCCAAAAGACAACCGGACTTTCTTGCTTTTTTTCTTTGAAAATGTTTTGCTTCTCATCCAAGAAGCTTCTTCAGCTCTGCCACCTTTGGGACTATCATGATCTGGATGATTGAGAATCTTCATAGATGTTGTAATTCATGATATTCATCCATTATGTTGGTGTAGTAGTTTTTTTCATACAAGTTACATTTGAGCCTAAAAGGACATAAGCATTTTGTGCTTGAACATCTCTCTCCTCCCCACCTTCTTTCCCTGCCTCCATCCATCCCTCTCTCTCTCTCTTCTCTCTCGCTTCTTTCTGTTTTCTCTCTCTCTCTCTCTCTTTCTTCTCAGCACTGACTAGTTGCAGACCTCCCCACTCATTAGAGAATTGAGGGAAGAGTTTCTAGCATGTGTGGTGGGGGGGTGGGGGGAGAGAATGAGGAACATTGCTTTCAGGAAGGCTTGAATTCTGAGAAGTGAAGAGATGTTGATGATTATGACTCCAAGCCACAATCCCACAGTGAAATTTTTCTGCACTGGTTTCAGCACATTTTCATTCTTTGTCTCATCACATGTGTGAGGTATCTGCAAATGAATGTTTTCTGGATAATTCTTCAAAATCTTCCAATCTAATCCCTGTCACTCTGCCCATTAGAGGCAATTTATTCTGTACTCATCTATAATGCTTACTCCTCACTAAGCCCTCTGTGCGTGTTTTTGGAGTTCTACAAACTGATGAATGCTTTCCAAACCTGCTAATAACAGCCCTTGCATTAGATAATAAAAGTTTAGACACAAAAGGATCAGTAATTTTTGCATACTGCCCCTGCTTAGAAGTGGCCATAGAAAAATGGGTGGTCAGTGCATCAATCCCTCATGTATAGATTTGAAATACAGGCAGTCCTCAACTTACCATTTATTTAGCAATCATTCAAAGTTATAACAGTACTGAAAAAAGTGGTTTATGACTGTTTTTCACACTTACAACTGTTGCAGTATCCCTGAGGTCACGTGATCAAAATTACTGTGCTTGGCGATTGGCATATATTTATGATATTTGCACTGTCCCTGGGTCTTATAATCACCATTTATAACCTTCCCCTCAGCTTCAGACAATCAAAATCAGATTTGCTTGAAGATTGCATAATTGTTTAAAACAACTGCAGTGATTCACTTGACAACTGTGGCAAAAAATGCCATAAAATGAGGCACACCCCAAATAACAACTGTCTTATTTAGCAATAAGAACTTTGGGCTAAATTATGATCATGTTGAGGACTACCTGTATGTCCTACACTCCTGGAATAGCTTAGCAAAAACAAACAATTTAAAATATGAGAATGAATTAGTTTACAAAGAGACAAAATTAAATAAAATAATAGCACAGGAGAAGAAAGAATCCAAATCAATAATATTTTAAAAGCGTTAAAATGATTTTTAAGATGTAGTACTTAAAGAGCTCATTAACATAAACTAATTTTCAAAGTTAATATTATGTAAAATTAAAGAACCTTGGCTCTTTAAAACATAAAAATGTAAAGATTATCATTTTGACTTTTATCTTGGTGGCAAACAAAAGTCACTGGTGGGTCTCACTAATGATTAAAACTGATCCACCATTTGCCAACACCTGACTTCCAAGAAGGGGCATTAGCCTTAGAAACAGATCTCAGTGCAATGAAGGAGATACCTGGCTACAATATTATGCAGGATTTTAAAGGAATAGCCTGGCATTAGGAGACCTGTAGAGAACAAAGAATTATTGGAGTGTTTCTGAAATTATTTGGTCTAATCTCTTGTTCTGCCCCCTCTTCCCCAGTTTCCACCAATCTTTGAACAAACTGAGAAGTCCAGGTGATCTTGAAAGATAACCTGACATTGCCATCCAGCTCTTTCTACCCTTCCGTACCTGACTCTCGACCAACATAGCCATGTCCACAAACATGTCATGAAGCTCCCGAATGCTGGTTTCCAGTTTGATGATCTCGTTATGCCGGGTTTCAATCTCGTTCAGGGCCTGTTTCGTCATCTGTGAGTCCATTTTGATCTGGAAAAAAACACACACACCATGTGGGGCATGATTAGAAGACAGGAGAGAATCTAGCAGTGATTATCAATCCAACAATTGCTCCTACCTACTATATCTGTCATTCCTTTGGTTAGTAATTTGGAACATAGAAAGTGGACATGGACACCAATATGGAGGGAGGGAGGGAGGGAGGGAGGGAGGACAGAAGGAAGGAAGGAAGGAAGGAAGGAAGGAAGGAAGGAAGGAAGGAAGGAAGGAAGGAAGGAAGGAAGGAAGAAGATGATAGGATATTTCTGTCCTGCTCTCTTCCCCCTCCCACCCCACTCCAGATCTCCCTCGCTTCCTTGGATTCTGGCAACTGGATTCCAATCACCAAATCAGTTGGAGAACATGGTAAAAAAAATATTTCTTTCCATCCCTCAAACACTAAAACCAGGAATCATCCAAGGGGAATGAGTGAACCGAACTGACAAGAGAAAGTACTTCTTGCACAGCATGTAACTTGCCTGTGGGAATAATTGCCACAAGATGTGGTGAAGGTCGCAAATTTGGGAGGCTTTCAAAGAAGACTGGGTAAGCTCATGGGGGAAAGGTCAGTCAAGGGCTCTTGGTCTTGGAGATTTAACACTAGCCCTGTATTAGGGACACAATGGCTCCAAATTGCAGGAGGAGGAGAATGGGACAGGACAAGTCTCCATCTCCTGATTGTAAGGACCTGTGGTTGGTTAACAGAAGAAACAAAATACTGGCGTATGATGGGCCTTAACCTGATCCAGTAGAGCTATTCTTACATCCTTATTCATAGTGTCTACAAATTCTTTGAGATCTTGCTATTGCAGCCACCTTTCTACCATGGGAGATCCATCTTTGAAATGCTCAGCAACTCCACATACTTTCCAGGCTACATTCTACCTGTTCTACTAGCCAACTGAGGCCCCAGATACATACATCGTCAGTGAAAATCGCCAACTTTCCACTCTCTAGCATGTCTTCTAACTCTTCATTGGTTGTTGTCCTGCCAGCTACAAGAAGGAAAAACAGAGCCATGAGGAACAACTGTATGGTGTGATATAACACTGTCTCATAGGATCCAGCTTGCTTTTGGACTAATTCTCAAACTGCCTTGCCTCCCCCTCTGGTTAAGGAAAAATGCCTGAATTTGTCTTTCATTCAGCTTGTTTCTAAGATGTTTAAAACCATCACTTCTAAAAAGGAGCTTCCCATCAATGGCTATACAAGGGGAAACTATGTTGCTGTGAATTGGCGTAGGAACCAGCCCTCATTTGGACTACCTTCTCATAATTTGTTCTGCCTGATTCAGAAGATTTTGCGGAAGGGGCTCACTTTAGGTCCCCTCACCTAGATTCCCCAAACTGCAAGGCTTGGGAGGAGGCATTTTCAAATGCTATCCACCTTCTTTGGAGCAGCATTCCTTCTGAGCTCTAGATGGCTTCTAATCTGCTGGGTTTCAAAAGACCATCAATATTGCAAACATTTCATTATCTGACAAGGTAACATCATCAGTGCTAGTCAGTGTAGAGTTTGATTCCTGTTTATGTTTATTTTTATGTATTTCTATTTCATGTTTCTAAACTGCCTAATCTCCCTCAAAGAGGGCCTCACTCGCCTACATACTCACACTGATGATGTGACATAGCTGGGTAATGAAACGTCTGCAAGAAAACAACCAAGCTCAGAGAGGACCAAGGACCCTACAGTTCAACTCTGAGCTGCCAATATTCTCTTCTGTAGATTCCAGACTGCAGTTATTTATGTGCTTGCTTGTTTGTTTGTGTCAGAAGCAGAAATATTCATGAGCAGCTCTCATCTTTCTTACAACTAATGTCACAAAGATTTCCCCCTCCCCTTCCAACCTGGATTATCCATCTCTTCTGGGGGAAAGCATTTAATAGTTACCATCTAAGAAGAAAGCGAGGGATGTGTTTGTTTTTTTAAAGGCACTGCATTAGGCACCCCCCCCCCTTTTTAAGCCAAACATTTAGAAAGGTAAACAGACATACTTATCTCCAGCTGTCTCTGGATACGATCTTTGCATCGATCTCGATATTTAGACTGAGTTGTGTTGTATTCTGTCATCACCTCCACAAATTTACGAGATAGAGTGGAATGCTAGGGAAGAAAATGAGGAGATGGTTACAGAGGCAAAGCAGAGAGAGAGAGAGAGAGAGATAGGAGAGAGCGATATGATGGATGGATGGATAAATAGATTGATAGCTGGAGTGATAGCTGGCTGGATAGCTAGATAGACAGAGACAGATAGAGTTAGAGATAAAGATAGGAATTAGAGATAAAGATAGATAGGCAGATAGAGATAGAGATGTGTGTGTGTATAGAGACAGACAGACAGACATAGAAAGACACACAGACAGACAGACAGACAAAACTTTCACTTATTTATAATTCTTTTTTCAATCTCTAGGCCTCATTTTGCCTATTTGCAAAAGTGGATGGATGGATGTAGAGAGATAGAAAGATATAACCCTGCTGAAGGTTAAAAAAAACCTTCTGTCTCATCCTCTGTTTCAAGGAAGATTTGATTCCATTGAAACTTAAAGGAAGGGAAAATGGGGTTTATATTGTGTATCTTTTTGAGTCAAATTCTATGCCCCAAAGTATGATTAAGGTGTAAATCAGTATTTTTTATGATCAGATTTTTTTAAAAAATCTTAATTTGAAAACCTGTTGCATCTATAGTGTTTAAGGGAGGAGAGGGGATAGGGCCAAAGCATGGAAATTGATCTTAGCTAAGCAAAGGAAATGATTACAAAAACAACCCAAACAAACCAAAACAAAACTCACATATAGATTTAGTAGTTTCAAGGAAAAAGAAGAAGAAGATTTCTACTAGGAAAAAAAAAACCATCCAGAAAGTCAGGGGGGAAAGAGAAGGAGAAAGACCCCATGGATGGGATTACAGTTTCAATTTTAAAAGTGTTAAGATACTTAATTTAATACCTGGAACAGTAAAGTATATTCTGTAATGGGCCACAACACACAGTTGTAGTTGATTGATAGAGAGTGTGGGCGCCTGCATGAGGCAATCTATGTTATAATTGGTTGTTGGGTGAAAAAAGGGAGTTTCCCTTTTTCCCGCCTTTTTTCTTCCGGTGTGCTCTGCATGCTGTATGCATCATGTGATTTACTTCATGATTTACCTCATGATCTTAGTCTGTACCCGACCACCTTGTCTGCTGTAAATATAGGTGCTAAATATATGTATTTATATAAAGCTACAAGTTTGGGTCAGCGTCTCTGACTTCATTTGGATGCCAGCTGCGCAAATTCCCTGACATAAAGAGATTGGCTAGAACAGCTGATTAGGAGCTGTTGTTGCCGAGGATCTTAATAACATGACTGCAGTTTTTAATTATTAATAATGCAGCTGATAAACTGTATCGTAACTTGGGATTCGTATGTGCGTTGCTGAAAAAAATAAAACATTGTTATTCTTTCTCATACTGTAGGCAGCTGTTGTTTTAGATAAGACAGTCTCTTAAGTGTGGAACAGCACTGTGCACCTTTGAAGAATATGCCCTGGGAGCATTACTCAAAATCAAGGAAATTTAGAATAGTAAATAATCAGATGGAAAAATATATAAAGCTTTATTGACTGAGAAAAGTCATTTGCCAGGGGCAAATAATCAGGAGCATTTATTGAGTTCAATCCACAGAAGAGTTTATCACTGCTATCTATACACGAGAGTCTGGTCAACTAAAGGTCAAAATTAAATTGGCACTAGAATTCACAGGGATCTGTCTCTTGTGACAGCGCAACGACTCCAAACTAATGACATTTTTAACTCCGCTTTCTAGCTCAACCTGCTCTTCTCCTACATCAGTGTTTCCCAAAGTGTGGTACGCGTACCCCCAGGGGTACGGAAAGAGTTTGGTGGGGGTACGCGTTGCACCGGAGTTTGGTGGGGATCACGTGGGAATATCCACTGCACTGTGCTTAGCTGCGCCCACAAAACAAGGAAAGAAATAGGCGCGTATCGCAGTTTTTACACGGGAACTGGGGCCATCGTACATCGTATCGCAACTCATTATGGCGGGAACTTCTGCGCATCCTTCGCGCAGCTTGGGTTCGGCCATTTTTAAACTGCGGGAACATTAACAGTTGACGTTGAGCCACGGAGCTGTTTAAACATCGGAGAATTGCAGTGTTATCTAAGTGTTTCCCAAAGTGTGGTACGCGTACCCCCAGGGGTACCATATGTTTTTTATGAGGGGTACTCAGCGTTACGAAAATTATAGAAGGGGTACACATATGTCAAAAGTTTGGGAAACACTGTCCTACATCATCAGCTCAAAGAATTAATTTTGGCTGCTTACTGGATGGCAGCTGTAATTGTGGTCATGAGTTGAATAAAGAAAAGAGATGGCAAAGGAGTGTCACATCTGCAATATAAATCTTGCCTTTCTAACATAGGATACCCAACTTATGTTGGCTTGAGGACCACACTGGCCTTCACCCAGCATGTCAAGAGCCATGCTAGAAGGCTAGCTCTGCATTTGGTCCTGATTAAAGGATTGTAAAAAGTTAGGGAACCTCTTTTTTATAATACGGGTGTCCTTGTGGATTTTAACTCCCAAAATTCCCAAGCCAGCATGGCTAACTGGGGAATTCTGGGAGTTGAAGTCCACAGATCTTAAAAGTTATTAAGGATGGAGATCCCTGCTTTATACTATAACTCCGTTGCCTCTATTCTGCAATCACTACCTCATTTCAATCTTTTTAAAAAGAACTCTGCCCAATTTGGAAGTTGTTTCTGTTAGGTTCAGCTTGTAGCTTACTCCTAACCTGTTGGTCAGGCAATATATCTGTTTTTTTAAGAAACAACTGAGCCATGTAATCAGGGTTTGCTGAACCCTGTAATTAGGCTACAGTGCATAAATAAGCAGCGCAGAGAAGCATTCTTTCTTCCTGATTGTTCTTTGTTCCTGTTGCTTCCTGCGTCTTTCTGCTGATTGGTGTTAGACTGAATTGTTATATGGTACTGTATACCAAGAGTTACTAAAGTCTGTTTGCTTTGGTAAGGGAAGATACTTACTGGACTGATATTACTGTTTATGACCTTGGACTGTTTTACCTACACCGAGACTGCTTATTATCTTGTATATAAAGTATTTTTCTCACACGAGCTGCACGTTTATCTCCTTCCCTGTGTGTTTCTGCTCTGCTTGTTGCACAAGCAACAAATACTTTTTACACACACCCTAACAGTTTCAAAAGAAAAATAAGAGCGTACATAATTGCTAAATTCCAATTAAGAAACTAGCCCAGGCAAGATTATGGAAAAAGCAAAAGAACATTGGAAAATGAAGAAAACAACACAAGAAGTAGCTATCGGAGGAGATCCAAGACAGAGTACCTGTGTTTTCCGGATTCTCAAGTCAGCGGAGGATCGGTTCTGCACTTCTTCCTGCTCAATTCCCTGCTCAATCGCTGGAGAAAGAAAATAGATGAGGAATCAGAGTTGTAGTACAGAAATTAAAAATCAGTGAGTTAGTGCAACCAACATCTGAATTGTTGCCCTTAATGATGAGCTGGTGAGCTACAGATAAAGTCTTTCAGGCTAGTTATCAGCCCCACTAATAGAAAGGGGCTGCAATAGTATGTGGGAAAAACCTTGTGAAACCGTGGGAAGAGATGCTACCTAGAGAATAGTCAGGTAACATAGATTGTAGCTGAAAAATGGACAGATTTTGTTAATAGATTTTGTGTATAATTTTACAATGTAGTACAATTAGTTTATCTGGTTGTTTTCTGTCTGATCTACCTGGTAAGGCTGACATCAATTAGCAAGTCTGAAAGTACAATTCTCCCATGATCTCCTTTACAGCCTGAAAAACCAGGGAAGGTTTCTTTTTCTTGCCCTACCCATTTTACAGCTGCCAGCTATGCTGTCTCTTATCTGACCATTTCCTAGGCAGCATCTCATTCCCCTGTCTCCCAAGGTCTTTTCCACCTAGCACTACACCATGAAATCAACTCCATTAGGATGTCTAAAACTACTTTTTATTGAGATTGCTAGAATAACAGAACCTTGCAAATCTGATTGTATTGCACCTCCTCTTTATAGTTCATTGAATTAGAGCAGTGTCTTGTCTGAGTTACTTCTGAATGTTATCTGGATGTTCTAAATCTGAAAAGGCTTTGCCCTGCTTTGCTTAGGTAATGGAGTTGGAATATCTCTGTCAAGATCATCTTCCTTACTGTGCACACTAGGACATCCTCCCGCAGTTTAGAGTGTTTCCATCTATCTGATCCCTTCATAAACAAAGCCATGAAAGTTTCTAGGTCAAGACAGGCACAAAAAATCAGAACCATAGTTAAGTTCCAGTTAAGAAAATTTATTTCTCAAGCTTATAAACAAAAATCTAATCAACTAACGCTCAGCACTAAATTAGCATTAGATAAGAATCAATGGAATTCAAGGGTGACAGCTAGACTTTAAGTATTCGTGGACACATAAGGATTATAGGCTGCATCCTCTCTTGACTCCGCCTCTGCCTCTTCTTCTCCTACATTACCTGAGAATTAATCATCCTTTGCTGTGATAATATAACTGAAGCTTTGCAAACTATCTTAGGTTTGTAACTCGAGAGTCAGTGTGTTGTAGCGATTACGATTAATTTAAAATTTATTAAATAATTCATTAAACTTGCTATTAAATTTGCCTTAAACTTTGTTCTCAATGATGCTCTCAACCATCAAAGAAATTACAACCAAATCATTAAAACATGAAATGTAAAAATAAAAGATGCCAAGCATAATGAAGTGCAGGATCTTACACTCCCTTGCCAAAGGCCTGGATGAAAGATGCTAGACTATAAAAATCCACATTCAAATCCAAATAAGCTTTGAACTGACATTGGACCAGTCATCACCTTTCAGAACAATCTTCCACAATTGTTGTGGGAATAAAAATCAGAGGAGGGAGTATGACATATGTTATCCTGAGTTCTTGGAGGAAAAGCAATATAGAAACATAACAAACTCATTCACTGGACAAGTATGTGTGTGAGAGAAAGTAAAATGTGTACAGGTGGTACTTTGATTACAATGGCAATTGGGACTGGAATTTTCATCACTAAGTGAAGCGGTTGTAAAACATATCATATGCCCACTTAATTTAGCGACAACAATCCCAACAGTCCTATTGCTGTCATAACCTCAGGACTGCATAAGTAATTAACCAAGGACTTCCTGGGAGCATGACATGGGAAGAGATAGGTGTCTCAGACAAGCAGGCTAGCAGAAAATTATAGTGAGTATGGAGGTGACATGGGCAGGTGTGTGGATGCTGCAGGCAGGTGCTATGGGGCACAGGGGGGTGAGTGGTTGCTGTAGATGCCATAGGCAGGTGCAGATGGGTACATGGTACTGTGGGCAGATGCTATGAAGTGTGGGCAGGTATGCAGGTGCCACCAGGAAGCTCTATGGTGCAAGGTGAGTGAGTACGAGAAGGTTGAATTCAACTCCTTGTGACTTTACTAACAGATCAGTATAGTTGTCTTTGAAATAATTCAAGATAAGAGTAAAAGTGGCCAAATTTAAAAGGCAATTTTAAGAATCAACATGATGCTGTTAAGTCATGCACTTCACTGAAAGCCCAATAAAGATACATTTTATTCTAACAAAAAGAAAACAAGACATAAAGCTGCAACTTCAGCTCTTACCTTTTAACTTGGAGCGCACCTTGTTAGCCGTCTTCTTGATGTCAGCTGTGAGGTCCTCCAATTCCTGCTTAGTTTCTGCAAGATGAATAACAATAAGAGGCACTGAAGCTTAAAAACAAAAGAAAACTATGCTGAGTCAGGTCAAGAAGACATCTAATCCAGCATTCTGCGTTCCACAGTGGTCAATCAGCTGCTACAGAGAGGTATCCCCTCTTTCCTTGTGACTCCCCAAAATTTGGTATTTAAGATATGCTGTCTATGATGCTGGAGGTAATAAGCAGGCATCAAGACAAGTACTCTCTAAAATAGTCTCCTTTTAAAAGCACCTACATTGGTAGCCATCACTATACTTGATGGCAGAGAACCTCAGTTTAAGCATAGGTAGTCCTTGGCTAATGATGGTAATTGGGACCAGAATTTCCACTGCTTAATGCACTCATAAAGTCCAAATTCATGTGACTGCATCATTATGTAAAAGCAATCCTGACAGTCCCTACTGCTTGTTAAGTAAGGTTTGCAGGTTGTTAAATAAGGACCTCCTAGCAGCTTTCTGCCAGATTCCAATAACCAAAGTCAATGAGAAAGTTGGCAGGAAGGCGCAAGTTCCAGGCAACTCACAAGCAGACAGACAGGCAGATAAGTGGAGGGAGAGCACAGGGGTGTGCAAGGGGCTGTTGCAACAAAGGGCAAGGCTTGAGGCGGGTGGGGGGGTAGACTTACCAGAGCGATTTGCAATCTTCCTGCTGGCTTCCCCATTGCTTTGCTTGTGGGAAGCTGGCAGTGAAGGTCACAAATATTGGTCATGTGACCGTTGAACTCTGTAACCATCTTAAGTGTGAGCTGGGTGACAAGCAACTGGATCATGATTGTGTGACTGCTGGAGTGCTAGCACAGCCAGAACTTTGAGGAGAATGTGTGATTGTTAACTGAGGACTAATAAAGGAGAATATTTGTAGCTCAGGGTTGAAATGAGAGATCCTTGGTGCTCTCTGAGTTTGCTTGTTTTCTTGCAGATGTTTCATTACCCTAACTAGGTAACTTCATCAGGACCAGTACTGATGATGTTACCTAGTTAGGGTAATGAAATGTCTTCAAGAAAATAGGCAAGCTCAGAGAACACCAAGGATCTCTCATTTCAACCCTAAACTACAAATAATCTCCTTTATTAGTCCTTAGGTCTGCCCTTTTACAGATTCTAAATCTCCAGTCTGAAGCTTCTATGAGTGACACCATTGCTAGCCTTGTGAGAAAGGGAGAAAAAGCTTTTCCCACCCCTCATATTCTGCATGATGTGATACTCCTCCATCATGTCTCACCTTATCCACTGCCTACGTTCCGAACATTGCTGTCTTTCCTTGAACAGGAGCTGTTCTAGCTCTCTAACTCCATCTATTGTCTTTTGCGGCCACATTTCCAGCAATTTGGATAGATGGTTGAAATGATGGCCTTACACATGCAGTCCCTACCTCCAACCTCCCACAGGATATGGTGAGAGAGCACTGGGCATCTCCAGTGTTTATGTATGAGTGGCTGAGGATGCGTATGCAAGGGCCTCTAAAGAAGCTTTTACTCACTCTCATCTGGGTTGGGGGCAGCTAAGATGGCACTGTGCTGTTTCTTCACCAGCTCCACATCCTCTGAGAGCTTTTCAATGCAGCCACGAATTTCCTCTACCTGGACAAGAAACACAGAAGCATGCATCAATTCTCACTCATATGGTTTGCTTTAAATCTCAGGAATTAGGGTAGACGGAGGTTTTCAGAGTTGCCACCAGAGTTGTAAGTGACCAGTTCCCTTGGGGTTTTTAAGAATCAGAGCCTGGGTTCATACTATTCAGCAGTAGCTGATTCAATAAACATCTGCTTGAATTCACACAGGAGCCAAAGACAGAAATAATGAGATAGCTGCAGCTGCAAAATACCGTAAGATAAAACCAAATAGACTACAGGAAGTACTTGACTTATGACCACAATTGTGGGACCAGAAGAAATTTCATTGGGAACCAAGGCAGTGGTTAAGTGAGTCATGCCCAATTTTAGAACCTTTTTTGCCACCGTTGTTACAGTAAGTGAATCATGGTTGTTAAGCAAATTCTGCTTTCACCACTGACTTCGCTTATCAGAAACCAACTGGGAAGGTCACAGATGGCCATTATAATACCCCGGGATGCTGAAAGCCTTGTAAATACATGTTGGTTGCCAAATACTCGACTTTTGATCACATGACGTTGGGAATGCTGTAAAGGTCATATGTACAAAGACCGGTCATAAGTCACTTTTTCAGCACCCTTCTAACATTGAACAATCACTAAATGAATGACTGTTAACTCAAGGATTATCTGTACATTATGGCATGAAGTAGGGTGTGAATCCCTACTTCAGAGAGTTATCCAAGACTTGAAGCTGACTGCAGAGTCAGGAAATGAAAAGACTAAGACAGGCCCAGTCCATCCAACTGCAGCTATTTATTGCAGCCTTCTCAACCCTGAGTTAGCCATGTTGGCTAGGAATTTGAAAAACTGAAGTCCCAGTACCTCTAAAACAGCAGCCCCCAACCTTTTGGGCATCAGGGACCGGTTCCGTGAAGAGAGGTTTTTCTGCGGACCAGAGGGGGTGGGGTTTCATGTGCTGCCTGCATCCTACAGATGGGGTTTCATTTATTTGCCTGGCCTGATTTCTGGCATGCTGCAGACTGAGATCCATGGGCCGGCGGGGGTGGGGTGGGGGGGGGGGAGGTTGGGGACCCTTGCTTTAAAGGTGTTAGGCTGGGGTGATATCTTGTCTCCCTTCCTCTGCAGCAGATCCCACTATTGCAAGTTATCTCCCTGCTTCCTTCAGATGATTCCTGATGAATCCCTGATTCCTTCCACCAATAACAAGATTTCATGATCACCTCCAATAGGTAAGAAAGGATGAAATTGCAGAAAAGTGCTGCTTCTTTGCTCATAAGCAGTCATGCAGGAAACACAACCAGGATATATTTCTTTTATAGGCAACTAGCTGGATACCCGTGCTTCACTACTTGATGATCTGTCCCCGTACCCACACATACACAAACACAGCCAGTCGAGGGTTAAGGAAACACTTTGGAACGCACCCAGGTCTTATCTCCCACTTGGCAGCGATAGACACACCGTCTGCCAAGTGACTTTATTTTCAAAGTAAAACAGAAAGATAAATACTCAAGAGTCCAAATGTCCGACACTTTAAATCTTTCTCTCAGCAGTTCCGGACGAGGCTTTAGTGACTATCCAGGGTTTGCTTTGTTCGTCACAAGGATCCTTGACCACTACCCTCTATTATATAGTCTCTGGGGTGTGGTCCAATGACTCATTTCTAATCCCTAGCACGCCTCCTAAACTGCTGCAAACGTTTATCACGCCTTCGGAGGCGTGCGTCCAGGAATGATGTTTCTTCATCACTCTGATTCGAATCAGCTGTCTCCTCTCCCTCGGCCGGCACTTGAGACAATGCCAGAGGGGAGGGGCCTGGAGAGGGAGGCCTGGCTGACTCCTCTTCCTCATGCTCGGAGCTTTCTTCCTCCGATGGGACAGGCTCAGAGGGCGGGGCCACAACACTTATGACCATTTTTCACACTTACGACCATTGTAGCATCCCATAGTCTTGACAGACTCTCATTGTCATCATCACCAACAAAGTTTATCTGGAGAAACGAAGGCTGCTGCTGAGGCACCACCATAATACTCCCTATCCTGTGGTAGACCTGCCTCTGTACTTTGGATGTTGGCATAAAATTTCCCTCCTTCACCTCTCTGGTTCCAAAAGACGTCATTCTGAAGCATCCGTTGTACTTCCAGGCAGCAGAAAGACAGTCTTTTCCCTTTAACTGGTGTTACAGTAGAAAGAACAGATTCGTCTGAACTGAGGAGGTCAGGGTAAGAAGTGAGTTGGGGCTGGGACACTATGCAGGAGAAATTCGGTTCACAGTCTGTTGGCTCAGTGGTGGTCGGTGATTGAAACACATAAGGGAATATCTCTCCCACCGCCTTGAGTCCCGAAGCAGTTCCATAGGTGGAAGGCGTAGACATTTTGGACAGGTAGCGACATTTAGTACTGTAAAGAGCCCCAGAGCTCCCCTGAGTGAAGGAGTGGAACGTCTGCCAGTTTGAACGGAGGGAACGGAATGTGGGGCAAGTGGCAGTTGGAACTTTTCAGGTGGGGAAGGGGAGTAGAACGTCTAACTCCTCAGCATCAGAGCATATTAATATATTGTCTATGAATATACTGTATATGAAATACTAATGATCTGATGGTCATTTCAAAAAATTCTTTCTTAGCGAACACCTAGAATCCAAGAGGAACGTCCATGCCAAATTTCAAGTTTGTAGGCTTGGATATTTCGTGATGAGTGAGTGGATTCCGCTTTTACATATATAGATTATTTAAAAATAGTTGCTCAGGTATCATTTTTATCCACAGAGGACGTTCCAATGCCCAGACAAAGAAACTACAGTTAGTCCTCGATTGACAACAGTTCATTTAATGGCCGTTTGAAGTTACACCGGCACTGGAAAAAGTGACTTATGACCATCCCAAAGGCACTTTTTCAAGAGGCAACAGGACTTTCTGATTTTTTTTTGTAGACATTTCGCTTCTCATCCAAGAAGCTTTTTCAACTCTCTCTCAGAGAACAGTCTGCAAGGAAAAACCAGAAAGTCCAGCTGCCTCTTGAAAAGAACCTTTGGGACAACCATGACCTGGATGACTGAGATTCTCCAGTGACCTTTAGCAATGACTTATGACCTCTTTTCACACTTACGACTATTGCAACATCCCCATGGTTACTCGATCAAAATTTGTACACTTGGCAACTGTCATGTATTTATGGGTGTCCCGGGCTCATGTGATTCACCATTGCGATCTTCGGACAAGCAAAGTCAATGGGGAAGCCAGATTTACAACCGTGTTATTAATTTAATAACTGCAGTGATTCACTTAGTCAATGTGGCAAGAAAGATTGTAAAATAGGGTAAAATTCACTTAACAACTGTTTCGCTTAGCAATAGAAATTTTAGGCTCAGTTGGGGTCGATAAGTCGAGTCTGCATTACTATTAGTCTTCTCATCGTTCCTATCACCCATCTCCTCCCACTTATGACTGTATGACTGTAACTTTGTTGCTGGTATCCTTACGATTTATATTGATTGTTTCCTAGTATGATTCGATTGCTTATTTGTTCCCTATTACTATCATTAAGTGTTGTACCTTATGATTCTTGACGAATGTATCTTGTCTTTTTATATACATTGAGAGCATATGCACCAAAG
Source organism: Pantherophis guttatus (assembly GCF_059756535.1). Classification (NCBI taxonomy): domain Eukaryota; kingdom Metazoa; phylum Chordata; class Lepidosauria; order Squamata; family Colubridae; genus Pantherophis; species Pantherophis guttatus. The sequence goes on from NC_142066.1 coordinate 24,897,041, forward strand.
ACAAATTCCTTGTGTATCCAATCACACTTGGCCAATAAAGAATTCTATTCTATTCTATTCTATAGTTGTGGAGGCTGTTCAGATCATTTGTAGAAACACACACACATGCACACACAATCCCTTCCTTGGTTTAGTGGAAGAGATGAGAGTGAAGGAGTGTGTGTAATTCCCCCCAGTGCATACTGGGAATGCAAGGGCTTTTTTACTACCTAAGGAGCTCTCCTTAAGCTGAGTGAGCCATCTGCCTTGGGACCAGAAACCCTGTGCCTCCTTCAGAAGAACAGTGGGCAGCAGGACCCTGGGGAAACCAAAAACAGGAAGGCTGAAGCAAGCTGGCTGCTGATGTCATCAAAAGGCGACATCCAGTCGAGGGAAGCAGATATACATTTACAATTGGAATTATTAAAAGTAGATTCTAGGACATGGCTCTTATCCTAAGTGTGATCATAAATACATACTGGGAGGAAGGTTTATTGGTGAAAGATGCTCAGTGTGGGTGCCGCAAGGATGTGAACTCCAGTTCAATAGGGGGCTTTTATTAGGAAAACCAGTAAAATGGGGAGAAAGGAGTGTTTTCTATTCTTCCACATCAAGATCAGATTAAAAAGAGAACTTTTCCAAGAGAGGGTTGTGTTCCTGAGCATCTCTGTGGAAACATATGAACAAAATATTTAAGCACAGGTAGTCCTCGACTTACAACAGTTCGTTTAGTGACCATTCAAAGTTACAATAGCACTGAAAAAAGTTAATTGTGGGCATTTTTCACTCATGCGACCATTGCGGCATCCCCACAATCACGCAATCCAATTTTAGATTATTGACAACTGACTCATATTTATGACGGTTGCAGTGTCCCAGAGTCATGTGCTCAACTTTTAGGACCCTATGATAAACAATGTCAGTGGGGAAGCCAGATTCACTTAACAATTGTGTTACTAGCTTAACAACTGCAGTGATACACTCACCCACTGTGGCAAGAAAGGTTGTAAAAGGTTGCAAAATTCACTTAACAAATGTCTCGCTTAGCAACAGAAATTTTGGGCTCAATTGTGGTTGTAACTCAAGGATTACCTGTATTTCTCTTTATTACATTTGGAAAGAGACGGGACTATTGAACTGGGAAAGGGGTTATTGTGAAGGTTGCATTCCCTTGCAAATAATATTCTGGTAACATGGATCCATATCAGGGGTGAAATCTACTTACCTTCCTTACCAGTTCGGAAGCGCATGCGCCACACATGCGCAGAAGGTAAAAAACACATTACTTCCTGGTTAAAACCAGGAAGTAATGACACCCAGGCGGGTGGGTGGAGCTTTGCTCTGCCATCGCTACTGGATCACCGAACCACCGGCCAAGATCATTACCGGATCGGGCAATCCAGTCCGATCCGGGAGCATTCCACCCCTGATCCATATCCATTATTAACTTCCCCCTTCCCATTTATCACAGTCCATCCTTTCATCCATACAATTCTCTTCATATTTAAAGAAACCCAGAAACAAAACTAGAAGCTGTAAACTTAAAGGTGATTTTTCCAAAAGGCTAATGGACTTTGTTTTTTTCCCTTTCGCTTCTCATCCAAGAAGCTTCTTCAGTTCTGACTGAATGGTGGAGGATGGAAAAATTTACTGCAAGGAATATAAATCCTTCCATCCTCCACCATTCAGTCAGAACTGGAGAAGCTTCTTGGATAAGAAGCAAAACATCTCCAAAGAAAAACAAAGTCCAATTGCCTTTTGAAAAAGCCCCTTTGGGACCTTCAAATTATTGAAATGCTCAACATGGTTTATTCTGTTAGAGAGCAGCAGTAACGTTAACTCATCACTAGAGGGTAGTGTGAGGCAAAGTGACTTGAACCATGTTTGTGAGCTGATTCTAGGAAGCCCTGTCCAAGGTCCTGAAATATTCAGCCTCACTCATAGATCGCACAGCATTCTTTCACCAATACCTTTCAACTGAATCATCACATCAGCACCGACAGGGGCTTCCTTCCATGGTGTATTTGACACATTACTTTAGTGGATCCAATCAGCATTTGACACCTTAACTTAACATGAGCAACGTATGAGATTAAGAGGCCTATTTGCCTAAATCCAGGTCAACAACCCGCTGCTCCTATGATGTAATTTCAAAGAGCAAAATTTCTCCAGACTGTAAGACTGCAGAACATAATTACTGATGTCCTTTGGGAAGAGGACCAGACATGCAAACACCAATTTCACAATTCCTATCCCTGCATTTCTCCATCCCCAGCAGCTGTACATTATGGAGGCTAAAATATGCTCTTGTATATTAAATACCTGCCATTTGAGGACAGATTGGCTTAATGCGGATGAGAGAAAGGTGTCTTGAGAAATGAAAGAAATGCAGGCAGGATTCAGATTCTCTCACCTATAATTCCCCCCATTTATTTTCCCATCTTTAAAATTGACTCTCCATCAGTATGGGAGGTTTTTTTAATTAAAAAAAATGTCAATGTTCATCTGGATTTAAAGCCACAGATTGTTCCCATCCAACAAAAATGCTGAAAAATGTATCTCCTAGCTTTCCAGTCTGAAGACTGAACCATTCTTGATATAATAAAGGAAAATTTTTCCAGCTGCATCCTTGTGAATCTAAGAAGAAGAGTCTTCTACTACTAGAATCAGGGATACTTCTTCTCTGGAGTGTGCTTTAGAAACTGAACCAAATATGGATTTGGACCTGCCAGATCTCTGCAATGCATTGTACTGCCAGTATCCGGTTAGCAGAATAAGCTTTATTTCACTTATTTGTTGTCACAAGCTAAAATACCAAATTTGGTGTCTAGTCAAAAGTTATGGATACTGACAGCTGTGCCTTCCACTTCCCACAAGGCCAGCTTCTCTACCTTGTGTGTCTGGAATTATGGCGGTATGTTATTATAGTCATAAGTTGAGGCATGACATTTTTTGACCATATTTTGGTGATTGTTAAGCAAATGCCATGGTCCTTAAGCAAATGTATTTTCCCCAATTGGGCATTTTAGGCTGTACACCGCCCTGAGTCCTCCAGGAGGATGATGATGATGATGATGATGATGATGATGATGATGATGATGATGATTATTATTATTATTATTTTGTTCAACATTTATGTAAAGCCGCTGGGTGAGATCATCCGTGGTTTCAGGGTGAAGTACCATCAGTATGCTGACGACACCCAGCTGTACATCTCCACCCTGGACCACCCCAATGATGCCCTTGAAGTGATGTCCCGGTGCCTGGAAGCTGTACGGATCTGGATGGGGAGAAACAGGCTCAGGCTCAACCCATCCAAGACTGAGTGGCTGTGGTTTCCGACGTCCCGATATAGTCAGCTGGTGCCATCGCTGACTATTGGGGGCGAATCATTGGCCCCGATGGAAAGGGCTCGCAACTTGGGCGTCCTCCTGGATTCACGGCTGTCTTTAGAAGAGCATTTGACGGCCGTGACCGGGAGGATTTTTCATCAGGTTCGCCTGATCCGCCAGTTGCGTCCCTTTCTAGATCGGGACTCTCTACACACAGTCACTCATGCCCTCGTCACCTCTCGTCTGGACTACTGCAACGCTCTCTACATGGGGCTCCCCTTGAGGTGCACTCGGAGGCTCCAACTGGCGCAGAGTGCAGCCGCGCAGGTGGTTATGGGAACGACGTGGAGCTCCCATGTAACACCTCTCCTGTGCGAGCTGCACTGGCTCCCGGTAGTCATCCGAGTGCGCTTCAAGGTGCTGGTTATCACCTTTAAAGCGCTCCATGGCTTAGGATCTGGTTATCTACGGGACCGCCTGCTACCACCAATAGCCTCCCACCGGCCAGTACGCTCCCATAGAGAGGGGCTTCTCCGGGTGCCATCGGCCAAACAATGTCGACTGGCGGCCCCTAGGGGGAGAGCCTTCTCTGTGGGGGCACCTACGATCTGGAACAAGCTCTCCCCGGAGATACCGAGGATCCCGGATCTGCGCACCTTCAGTCACGCACTTAAGATTTTTTTATTTCATCAAGCTGGCCTGGCCTAAATCCTTTCCCCTTTTAAATGTAAATTTTAATTTGTTTTAAATTATGGGGTATTTTAAATTCAGCCAAATTATTTAATTCGTTTTTATTTGATTTTAAATTTTTGTATTTATGTGTTTTTATCTTGTGGCTGTTCATTGCCCTGAGTCCTTCGGGAGAAGGGCGGTATAGAAATTTAATAAAATAAATAAATAAAATAAATAAAATAATAATAATTATTATTTATTGGTTAATCTTTAGTGAGATTCACAGCTTTGAGGCTGGTTAATAGCTCAGCAGCTCGAGTCCTAACCAAGGACCTAGGAACTGTTAAGGTATCGTCGGAGGATGTAAGCTGTTCCGAGTAAGGTGGTTTTTTGTAGAGTCAAAATGTTCAAGTCCGGCAAATTTAGAATTTCTAAATAGCGGGGTAGCCCTTTGGGTATTGCTCCGAGGGCTCCAATTACAATCGGGACAACACATGATTTCTTTTTCCACAGTCGCTCAACTTCAATTTGTAAGTCCCGGTACTTTGTGATTTTTTCTTGCTGCTTATCTTCAATTCGTGCATCACCAGGTATTGCAATGTCAATGAACCATACCCAGGTATTGCAATGTCAATGAACCATACTATTATTATTATTATTATTATTATTATTATTATTATTATTATTATTCTTTTGCCAGAAACTGGAAATAAACACTGGAAACTGTAAAAAAAACATTACAAATCATGGTTATATGACCATGAGATGCTAAAATCTCTTTGAAGGTAAGCCAGTTGCCAAGTGTCCCAAATAGGATCATGTGACAGCAATTGTAACTTCAAAACAGATCATAAGTAGCTCTGGGGATGTGTGTTGTAACTTTGACTTTGTAAGTGACTGGTCATAAGTTGAGGACTACCTTTATGCAGATAGGTTGAAAAATATATGACCAAACCCAGGTTTCATTTCAGAAGCCATAAGTGGAACTTGTCTGAGGCAAGCCTTCATATCCACTTCAGTCTCTGATGAAAACCAAATAAATGATAAATTATTAGCCTGGGAAGATCAAATGAGATCTGCAACATTTAACTAAAATCTTGGTAGCCTGGAACCAAGCTATCTGTAACAGTGGCCAGTTAGTAGCCCTTGTTTGGGAGGCTTCCAGAACAGCTTACCTTCATCTATGTTCAAAAGTAACCTGCATCTGAACAGGGAAGTACCATCTACTAAAACTTAAAATCCCAATCTGATCAAATGTTTTCTTTTGTCTATTGCTTCCTTGAGATCTGAATCTAAAATATATTTGTGACTCTAAAATGAATTGTCTTCTTTCTTTGATAAGACTGAATGAGCAGTGAACTAGTAATTATGAAAGATAGACAGACAGACAGACACAGGCAGACAGACAAATGGATATTCTCCTGAAACATTAATTATTGTTAGAAAAAGGCATTTCTGACAAATTTGTTAAATATAAACCAAGTATATAAGAACTGCAATGTCCAATGTTAATATCTTGACTCCGTTCTTACAATCCGAATTCCTTATCTTGTTTTGCAAAAAGCTTCAATGCTATCTTTCATCTTACCTGCTCAAAGAATTCATCCATGAAATGGTCTCGATCCACATGTACCACCTCTTCCTCATCATCACTGTCTTTGGCCTATCCAAAAAACAAAATTGATACAGGTTAGATCATAATTGGGCTCTACCTTAAAAGCAACACTGATCCTTGCTCTCTTGCCTGTTTCAAACAGTAATAAATATAGTGGCAGTGTAAATGTTAGGAAATGATATGCCACTTCTTGGGAGTAACAAATAAAATCCCAATTTTTCTAGACAGAAACACAAAGGAAGAATATTTAAAACTTTGGATCAATTAGAATATTGTCCTCTCTGGCTTAACAATGTTTACAGCAATTGGCAGATTTCAGTTGTTTTCTCTATGTTTCCTTTCTTCACTGCACCCATAGACACCACTTCCAGAATCTGCTGATTTCTCTAAATTTACCAGCATCTTCAGGGTGACTTAATGATTCTTTGCATATAGAAAAAGAATCACCCCCCCAACCAAACCCCCCCAAAACAATAGAATTAATGATGCCATGCAAGAAAAAATATTGTGAGATAATGGGTTCTTTTAAGATTTTTCCATTGTTGCATAAATCTCATGAAATTTGGGGCATAGTTGTTTTTTTTTTAAATCTTTCAAGAAAATGATAGTGCCCACACATCATGTGAAATCACACTAAAGTGTTTGTGACCTGAAAATATTATTATAATTAGCTTTTGCCCCCACGTAGCTAAGGCACCCAACCGAAAGACCTAATTTCTGAAAACAAGCATTTTCATGCTTCTTAACAAAAGCTTGTAACATGAAATCTGCCACATTTTAACAGCAGAAATCCAAGACAATCCAGACTCCAGTTGGATGCATTAATATGATTGGCAGAGGGAAACCTAGGAAAACAGCCAGGAAATCAAAACACATCCAACTACACAGGCAGATGGGAATGTACTATATATCCAATAAAAATATCTTTCCAGACAAACTTTGCAATGAGAAAGATAGAGGCTCTGGACGCTGCTAGTCATATTTACAAAACAGGGTAGAAATTCGTTCATACTAAATCATCCAAAAAAGCAGGGAGGAGAGGTTGTTATTATTTGATGTTTTGGGTGCATATTAGTCACAGCTTATTTATGCCTTCTTTTTAATGGCAACATGTAGCCAAATATTAAGCATAATAATAAATTCTCCGTCATGTTGAGCTCAAATTGGAAAAAGCGATGCTTGGCTATCGCTTTCTTAGAGAATGCTTCTGAACTCCCCAGTCTAGCCTGCATCCCTGGGATCTCCCAGTGGTCTCCCATTCAGATCCTCACAAAATTTGACCCTGCCTTGTGTTTCCAGAGCAGCCACAGTCATTTGCTGTCACAAGAATTAATGCAGTAATTGCAGGTGCAAGAATCAGAACCATCGGTTAGGTTGCAGCATAGAATATTTACTCAATATTTACATAAGAATCTGGTCAACAAAAGCTTGATGCTAAATTGGCACCAGATTAAAGGTCAATGGAATTCAGGGAGGGTTGAACTTGGAGCGCTTGGGGGAACGCAACAACTCCAAGCTGATGACATGTTTAACTCCACCTTCCCCAACACTGCCTGCTCTTCTACAGCAACAATCAATAGAAGGCTGTAACTGAGCATGTGCATAACTTTAGATATTTGAGCTTAGACATAAATCCTCCCTTACCTACAAACACAAACACACACCACTGGGTAGACTTAAACCCTGGTAATTTATGTTCTAGAAAATTAAGTATCCTCTGAAGCCTTAAGAGGGAGAATTAGCAGATCTGTTCATAGATGGGACAGGAGACCTTCCTGCAAGGAGCACAAAATTTGTATCTCAGCTCCTAAAAGGGGGAGAAATCATCCTTTCTTCATTCTGTAAGTAAGGAAAACACAGAGTCCATGCTTCTTCCTTTTTCTTCTTCTAACCTTCTAAGCTTGATTTCTCTTCTAGGAAAGGGTTGGGGGAAAGCCACTTAAAGAGTCCTCCTGGCTGCCTCCATTTTTCCAGCCTGGGGCTGAATTCAAAGACATAATAAAGCCACCACCCGATTTGGGGAGCAGAGGTGTGCAAATGAAGGTCATAAGCCAGAAGTTTCCCTTCACTTAAGAGTTCACCAAAAGCTGTTCACTGATGGACATTAAATTGAGTTTAAAATGAGAGAAATATTACTGTATAGGTGTGTGATTAGAGAATAATCATATTAGATATATTTCACTATAACGGGTATGTTAAAGGGGGTCAAAATGGTGCCAAAACGATGTGAGTAAAGCCCCATTTCTTCCCTTGTGTCCACCTGTTGGGATTACAATATTAAGAACTCTGTCTAGGAATCCTAAAATGTTTAATCCTAAAATATCATAAAGCTGCTGGGTTGAAGAAATTCACTTTGAAGGGTTTGTTTCCAGGTATAGCACCAGAGGTGGAAATTCACAGCCCTCTGGATTTTATAGAGTGGCAACCAGCAGAGCAGCTGTTACCCTTTAATACAATCTAGAATGGAGGAAGAAAGGGGGTGAAAAGGACTATTCAGCATCTACAGGTAGTCTTTGACTTACAATAGCTTGTTTAGTGAGCATTCAAAGTTACAATGGTACTGAAAAAAGTGACTTATGACATTTTTCACACTTATAACCATTGCAGCATCCTCATGGTCATGTGATCAAAATTCAGATGGTTGGCCACTGACTCATATGTATGACCATTGTAGTGTCTTGGGGTCACGTGATCCCCTTTTGTGACCTTCTGACAAGCAAAGTCAAGGGGGAAGCCAGATTGACTTAACAACCATGTTACTAACTTAACTGCAGTGATTCACTAAACAATTATGACAAGAAAGGTAATAAAACGGGACAAAACTCATTTAGCAAATGTCTCACTTAGCAATGGAAATTTTGGGCTCAATGGTGGTCTTAAGCCGAGGACTACCTGTATTTACTTTCCAATCAAAAAAATATAGCCTGAAGCTGACCAAAATAAAATAAAAATAAAATTAATCCTAGGTGATAGCCACATTTTCCATTAATCAGCATTTTCTCCTTGTCCACCAGTGCTTGGCAGGTCCTTTGGGGGAAATAACTGACAAGGAACCTTGAAACTTCTGCGATGGGCAGCAGCTAGATATTACTGTATGACAAATGCCTTTCATTTTCTGTTTGCTTTATTAGCCTTATTTGATTTTTATTTCCTTTATTCTGCCTCCCAGGGTTGTCTTGTAAAACCCAGGAAAGCCACATTCAACGCCAAACATTGCCGCATCCTAAGCCAGCAAGCCCCACCTCACCCAATCATTCCTAACTCTTGATCCCCTCTATTTGCATATGAGAATTGTACAGCAAGTCTATTGACTCCTCCAATTATTTCTCTGCCAGACCGTATGGTTGGCTGTCTCATTCACGATTGGCTGTTCTCCAAATCTCTTTGCATTAGCTCTTTATGTTACTTTCAGCTGGTTCCGGTAATTAAGCTACCTTAAGTCTGGATCCCTGACATCCTCTTATTCTCAAAAGTTATTGGTTGCTTCGCTGGCTAGTTTGCATCATGGCCTGAGAGTCAAGACAGGCCAAGGTCATCTTGTGGAACAGAGGAGTGACCCTATCTGGTCAGACAAACAGACTATCCATCTCTGACAGTGGCCGTCAGAAGCAGCCAGAAGGGGGCACTTATGAGTCTATCTATCTACTGTCAATCAGTTGGTGAATGTTGGCAGTCTAAGAGTTTGAGAACACTCTGCTCACGATGCTATCTCTCTCCAGTTTCAAGGAATGCTGCTAAGAAAAACTATCGGAATGATCAAACGGAATCTGATTATATACCAAAACACGTTTCTGCCAGGAAGGATAGGCGTGAGGTCTTCCCCTTGAGAATGAGATGCAATTTGCTGATGATGCAGAGAAGGGAGGGTTCGAAGCTGTGTCTCTTTTGTTTAAGGATCCAGCTTTGGGTGCTAACTGCAGATAATAGAAATAGATTTGAGTCCCTCTTTGCATTCCACTTCTCAGCAGTATTTCCCATCAGGCTACTCAAGCGTTCCTCGGATAGTCTAGAGGGGGTTAAGACCTGCTCGTCTGGAACAATAGTCTAGGGGAAAATGCTTTCCTGGATGTGAATGGTTTCAAACATAGATGGGAATAGATCTGAGTCAATTAGGTTACTAAAAGAATGACAAGCACACACTAAGCACGTGGTTACAACTGAAAATACGGAATGGAGTTTTCTTTCGAGACATCCTTGCAGGTTTGATTAGTGCTCTTCGGCCCCAGAGACATCTTTGCAAACTCTCACACATAATAAAAGTCCACTCTGCCTTATTTCCATGTGTGGATGCTCCTGCAGTTTGCCCTTCCGATGTGATTGACTTCTTCCAATTTCCCTTCTTTGCATGACTCAAAACCTCACACCACCTTATTCCTCCAAGAGTGACTGGCTATCTGGCCTATCCGGTTCTCTCTATCCAGAGTGACTAAGCTGTTTTCTAGCCAATAAGAAGATGCTAGTAGAAGTCGGGTACAAGATTGGTAGCAATGTTGACTAAATGGGGTGGGGTGGGATGAGGGAGGAGGTAATTATATAATTTATGGTTGCCCATTTTTTGTGCCTCTCCTCCTGCCTGAACAAGAGCAGGGAAGGAAGAAATTCAGAATGAAAAACTTTTACTCTCTCTAGCTAGTTCACTGTGGGGAAATGAAGCTGCCAAGAGTAGTTATCCTGGAGGATGCTTATTGATATGGTCAGTCAAGAGTCAGCATCAACATGAATGGCACATAATTAATAAAGCTGCAAAGTTATGGACTTGGAACAGAAAATGTCACAGAGAGGGACAGAACCTGTGGGATATATTAAATTAAAAATACATTCTGTCTGGTGAGGAACTGCATGATTAGAGATTAAAAAAAAAACCCAAACCCAAGGGTTGTATTGTTAGCCTTTAGATTCAGGAACCAGTGTTGGGGGGGTGGGGAGGGGGCTCCTAGGTCTTGCTACCCCAAATTCTCAGAAGAGAGAAGAAGAAAGAGATAATACCAGCGACTCTTCCTATGCTTTCTTTATATAAGTATGGTCTGGTTTGTTAAGAGGTGGAATGGCTGAATGCCAGGATCCCGGGGTCCTAGCTGCAGCCGTAGGAAATGGGATTTGAGCCCAGAGAAGCCAACGAGGAGAAAGGGCATCTTGATTTCCTCCTTAAGACCTACAGCAGCAATGGATGAATTGGAATCTGGAGAGATTATTACAATTAGCATTAATCTTGCACATGGCAGGCAGAGAGCAGAGACTACAGGCAACCACCGTAGTTGGTATTCCCCGTCTTCTATTCTCCTCCTCTAGCTGAGGAAAATCAGTATGGCAGTGACAAAATAACAGGCTAAAAAAAGATGCTGCCGTTCAAATGCTGAGCCAGTTACTTTAATGGCTTATGCATAGCTCCTTCCCGTCTCCTCTCCAGCTTCATCAGCTCTCACAATCCCGTCTGATTGCCGAAGATGAAAAGCAAGGCCGATCTCACCTCTCATCCTGCCTGACCTGTTCCTCATTTACAATCTTGATCACCTCTAATGGGTGTCTGCAAAATATACAGAAGCTGGGAAATGTAGGACTTGGCTTTCCCAGATGTGGTAAGCAGTGGAGGACTCTAAAAGAAATCAGTCCTGTCAAAACTATTCCCCACATCTGATTTAGATACTTGCTGGCAATATCAACATCCAGCTTGAGTATCCAAATAGAAGTCCAGGATAATTTCATTTCTGAAAAGCTTACTGTTTATTGAATATATTGCACAATCATGGCGAGCTAATATTAACTCTTATAGAGTAGAGTTTCTCAACCTTGGCAATTTTAAGATGGATGGATGTTAACTCCCAGAATTCCCCAGTCAATGTCTTCGACACATCTTACAGTTGCAGAGACTGAGAAATACTGTTGAGATACCTTTCATTGACCCCTTGAAGGTAAATCAGCTCAGAACAAAGGGACTTCAGAACTTCAGTCCCTGCAGTGCTGCACTTCTTGTTAAATCATCACTTCGAGATCATAAAAAATGAACCATGAGCAGACCAAAGTGCTTTCAGCGAATGGGAAACCCAACTGGCAACCCTTAGCAGTTGGTAAACTAATATTAAATTAAATAATTCACAATTTATCAGTGTTTAACATTGTCTCAAACAGGAAGATTGAAGCAAATAACAAGCAGGTTCAATATTGTAACGCTTAGGAGAAATGGCTATTCTTGACGCTGGCATGCAACTTTCGAATGTGTGGCTAAAAAGTAAAGTCATGTTTTGCAGTGGTTTTGAAATGCAAAAAAAAAAAATGCTAAGTTTTTCTGAAATTTATAGGATGTTTTGACCCCCAGAGTCAACTTGTTTGGATTGAGCAGTTTTATAAATCTACTACATTAATAAAAAAATAAGTGGGATGAGAACTTGGTTCAGCAAACGAGGCCTAAGACAATATATCTCTTTTTAAACAAAATGTTTTTAAATGAGAAAGCATATGATAATCTTTCCCTGCGTTTCTTTTAAGAATATTTTAAAAATAGGAGCATGGATGGAGATTAAAAATAACCACGTTAGTCCTCATAAAATATCATATAAAATGCATGAAATTAATCTATATACTGTAGTTGGGCTTGTTTTACACACTTAAGTAGGTTATTTTCTACATTTGCACCATAAATTGCACCATAAACTAACCAACAACCAGTTTTGGGCAACATTCCAAAGGGCTTTCCAAACTTGGGAACTTTAAGACTTGAGGAATTGTGGGAGGTAAAGTTCCTAAGTTTGGAGACCCCTGCTCTAAAGCCCAAAGGAAAACAGTCAAACGTAGCATACCGGATAAATCACTGCTTGGTTTTTAATCAACCTGCTTAAACATATTATATGAACCTAGGCCATATGGATATAGATAAATTTGGCAAGCCTGAATTTTTAAAAGAAGAGCTTGCTCACAGCTGCTGGTTTTTGCCTGCAGGATGCAGCTGCAAGGATTCTCCCCCATACTTTGCTCACATAGAAAATGGTGAGTCCCCAAAGGCTGGTTCTTACATATACAGCAGTGATGGTGAACCTATGGCATGTGTGCCGGAAGTGGCACACAGAGCCATCTCTCCAGGCATGCCAGCCGTCACCTGTTCCGTCGCCTGTGTGCCAGCCAGCTGATCTTTGCACGCATGCGCACCAGAAACCAGAACACCAGGTGACTGGTGCGTATGTGGATGCTGGAAGCTCATCTTCCCAGTGCACGCATGCATGCTGGGGAACTCTTCTTCCGATTTCCAGTGCTCCCACACACACACGCTCTCATTTCAGCACTCAGTGCCGAAAAGGCTTACCTTTTCGTATAGGGCATTCTCCCTAAAAGAACCTTTAAGTTCCCCAGCGACCCAAACCCATACGATGCTTCTAATCTCACCAAGCAAGAGATGCCAAAAGATTCCCTTGAAGAGGGAAAGAGTGAAAGCAGCAGCTGAAACCAGAAGGAAAGTGTTCTTCCTATGCCAGACATAGATGATGGAGACTCAGAATGTTCTTCAAGACATTTCTAGCCAGCTGATCTCAGGCCAAAAGGTCAAGCTTTCCAGAAAAAGCTCTATTTGCTTTCTACAATGTATTCAGAGCCGTCCTCTCTTATTAAAGACCTCTGGACAGACTTTGGAAAGAGTGCAGGGAAGAGCAACAAGAATGACGGGGGTGGGGGTGGGGCTGGAGGCTAAAACTTACAAAGAATGGTTACAGAAATTAGGTATGTCCACTCTAATGAAAAGAAGGACTAGGGGTGATATGATAGCAGTGTTCCAATATTTGAGGAGCTCCTACAAAGTCATGGGGGGCAACCCATTTTCCAAAGCACCGAAAGGCAAGACAAGAAACTATAGATGGAAACTAACCAAGGAGAGAAGCAACCTAGAACTAAGAAGAAAATTCCTAACAGTGAGAGCCAATCAATCAATGGAATAGCTTGCCTTCAGAATTTATGGCTGCTTCATCATTGGAGGCTTTCAAAAAGAGACTGGACAACCACTTGTCTGAAATGGTATAGGGCAGCGGTGAAATCCGGCCGGATCTATCCGGCTCGCACGAACTGGTAGTGCAAGCGGCGGTACCCACCTGCTGGGACATCATTACATCCTGTTTTTTACCCTCTGCGCATGTGCAGAAGAGGTGCGCGCTATGCGCATGCGCACTCCCATTCCCAAACCAGTAGTGAAGGTAAGTGGATTTCACCGCTGGTATAGGGCCATGATGGTGAACCTGTGGCACGCATGCCAGAAGTGGCACACAACGCCATCTCTCCGGGCACGCCAGCCATCACCCGTTGCTCTTCTGGTTTCTAGCCAGTCTCTGGCCAACTGGTTTTTGCGTGCACATGCACACCAGAAGCCGGAAGCTCAGCTTTCCAGCGCACACATGCACGCCGGGGAACTACTCTTCCAGATTTGGGTGTTCCCTGCAGTCGTGCGCTCCCATTTCGGAACTCGGTGCTGAAAAGATTCGCCAACACTGGTATAGGGTCTCGTGCATGAGCAGGGGAGTTGGACTAGAAGACCTCCAAGGTCCCTTCCAACCATGTTATTCTATGTTCTACGTTCTACCAACTGTGGGGGCACCTACCCTCTGGAATCAGCTCCCCCCAGAGATAAGGAGAATCCAAGACCTCAGTGCCTTCCGTCGCGCCCTTAAAACCCATTTATTTAAACAAGCCGGGCTGGCTTAAGATGAAATTTTTAACTGTTTTTAAATGTTTTAAACGTTTTTAATTGGTAAATGAGTTTTAATTGGGCCAAATTTATATATCTTTTAATTGTTTTTAATATTTGTTCTGCATGTTTTTTAATCTGGCTGTACACCGCCCTGAGTCCTCAGGGAGAAGGGCGGTATAGAAATCCAATATAAAATAAATAAATAAAATAAAATAAACTCTTCAGGCAGAAAAAGAAGAGGAAGGATAACCAGCAGCAAGAAGTGAGATGGGCGGCCTATAAATTAGATGGATGGATGGATGGATGGATGGATGGATGGATGGGACTCAAATACAGCAGCAATGGGGACACTTCAAGTCAGGCATCCTCAGAAGGATTCTTCAAAAGATACTGCACCAAAAATCATATCAATAATAAAAATCTCAACTCATCAATTACAAAATGCTGCATTACATGTAACAAGGCATGTGTTATAATGATATTTTTAATTATCCTACGGTAGATTCTTAGGAAGGATATGACACAGGTGGTCCTCAACTTACAGCCATTTGAAATTAGAATGGCACTGAATAAAAATGACATATGAGCATTTTTCACACTTAGAACTGAACATTTTCCCCAGACTGGTATCTTTGGAGTGGTTAGATTCCAGGGTTCATGCTTGTTGAAGAGTGATTGGATGGGAGCATAAGAAGATTTTTGGGGGGAAGATTGCCTTGTGCTTTGCAGGAAGGGCATCCATTGTACCTCCACTACAAATGTATTAGGGGACTTCCATAGCAAAGTTGCTTTTTGAAAGACCAAATAGCCCATCTTACACTGAATGTTCAGCTAGTCACAGCAAGAGGGAACTCTTAAGAGGGAGACACAGGTAGTCCTCGACTTACAACCATTTGTTTAGTGACCGTCTGAAGTTACAACGGCACTGGAAAAAAGCAACTTATGACCATTGTAGCATCCCCATGATCATATGATCAAAATTTAGATGATTGGCACTGGCATGTACGGTATTTATGATGGTTGCAATGTCTCGGGGCCAGGCGATCATCTTTTGCATCCTTCCGACGAGCAAAGTTAACGGGGAAAGAAGATTCACATAACAACTATGGCAAGAAAGGTCACAAAGTGGGGGGAAAACTCACTTAACAACTATCTTGCTTAGCAATGGAAATGTTGGGCTCACTGAGTCATCATAAGTCGAGAACTCCCTGTACTTAAAATACCCCAATCCTCTTGGAATTATCTGAAAGACTGTGTAAATAAGAACAATGTCCACCCTAATCCATTTTAGACACCTTTTCTTGAGTATCGCCTATAACAGGGATCCCCAATCTCCGGGCTATGGCCCAGGATTGGGCTGTGATCCATTTGGTACCGGGCCATGGACGCAATTGGTGAGTGTGCACAAGCACAGTTCCACTTGTGCGAGCAGCGGGCAAGATGTGCACAGCTCTATTTGTACAAACGGTGGGCAAGCGCACACACGAGTACCTGCTGCTTACGTGGAACCACTCCTCTTTCCCCGCCCTCCCCCCCCCTTCTTGATGTTCAACAAACTGCACATTGGGGGACATGCAGATAGACTGGTAAGGTAAATTAATGCTTTCCTTCTTATGTCTTCCACTAAACAGGGCTGCGGCTGGAAAGAAACAGGCCAGAGATGGTGCATTACATAAAAGAACTTGTGCACTTTGTTTTGTCTCAAAACAGCTGCATAACAAGGGTTGGAGGGAGCATATGGTAGGAACAAGGGGGAATCTTGCAATTATTAAGATGGCGAATACTTGGGTGTTCGCAGTGCTTGTTTTTTGTTTTTGTTTTAAAAGGAAATTCATTTGAATTTGAACATATATTAGGACTCTTATCAAGTCCCCAGAATTTATCATTTCAGATTCCTTTTTTTTTTTTTTTTTGTCTGAAAGGAATGCCCTCTGCACATGATTAGAGTAGTCAGATGCTAGGGAATATCCACCATTCAGTAAGAATGGAAAATGCCTCCCGTGTAGACAAAGGTAGGCTACAGTGAGTGGGGAAAACAGATCGTTTCCCACCTTCCTGCTTGCAGCTTAATTATCAGGGTCACCATTGTGCTGTCCCTTGGTCGATAAAATAAATAAAATATGCCCAAGCCATATAAATGCGATCAATTAAAGGTTTAGCACTGAGAGACTTTTGAACCTTTAAGCTTCCTCAACTCATTCCCTGGATGGAAACAGCACTGGGGACAGGAGAGGACTACCTTGAAATCTGCAAAATACTTTATTATCTCTTTCCAGCATTAACTCCACACCAGCACCAAACAAAGGTGTTCAGGAAAGAGAGAAAGAAAGAGAAAGAGAAGCTTGCAAAAGTACATAATGATATCCTATTATGATTAATTATTGCATGATAATTCTGGTGTTGCATGACAGAAGCTAACTACTGAGAAATGGCTTCAGAGATACATCTTGGTTTAAATTAAGCCTCAGGTCTGCACAGGAGAAATCTGGCCTTCTGAAGCCAGCCAGCCAGCCAGAGCCCCGTCACCTCTCACCCCACTATAGTCAGTCCTCCTGCCTGCAGCCCATAAACTACCTGAAATGACATGACTTATAGCTTTTGTTGGAAATTGAAAGAGAGAAAAAGAGAGAGAGAGAGAGAGAGGGAGAGAGGGAGGGAGGGAGGGAGGGAGAGAGAGAGAGAGAGAGAGAGAGAGAGAGAGAGAGAGAGAGAGAGAGAGAGAGAGAGAGAGAGATTGCAAGCCCACGTCTGTCTCTACCACTCAAAGCCTGTTCCTGCATTGCAGCTGTTTGGGGAAGGAATGCAGATATTGAGAAAAGGAAGACTCCCCACGCAGACATGGGCTCTCCAAGCCTTGAGAAGGACCCCAAATATAATTACCTCAAACTTGTGGCTAAGAGGGAAAGGGAGGGGGGAAAAAAGAAGAGATGCTCTTTGGTGAAAGCAGCCGACAATAATGTGAGAATCCTCTGATGCAGATACAAGGGGTAAGAATTCAGACAGAGCCTGGAGGGGGGTATAAAAGCTGGAGAGGTTTGGGGATGAGGAGGGGACTTAGGGTGAAAGATGCAGCAAGAGATACTGATCAGAGTATTGGTAGGTAGCAAGTACCGAAGATAGGTGTAAGTAACGAGTAGCAACCCACATGGAAAAGATGTGCGGAAAGAAGGAAAGAAAACAGGAGGAACAAGAGTCTGGGGGCTGCAAACCTCCTGCCTTTAACGTGGTAAATTTAACTTCTGAATAAGCATACACAGATGGATCTGCAACGAAATGTTGCCGCATAAAACATTCCATCCCATTCTCTTTTAATTTTATTTATTTATTTTATTTATTGTTTTATCTATATATAAAATACAAAGAGAAATAGAAATGGGAAATTAGGGGAAGAAAGTGGGGGGGGGGGAGGAATGTAAGGTACTAAGGGGGAAAAAAGGCATTGACTTCCGACTCCCTTTAGCTAGTACAGTACAAGTTAAAAACACTCCAGCCTTAACTTTTTGCTTTTAAACATTAGTATATACTGTAACTAGCCATTTCTATAATGACAAATCTAATTGACAAAACCAAAGTCAAAGCTTCATTTTTTTTCCCTCACAAGCACAGAAACCAGAAGTGATATCCAAATGAAAAACGTACTTAAATATATTCTCTTCTAATAAAATAATCAATTTAAACACTCCACCCCCATTCTGTAATGCCCCAACCTGACACCTTTAACCCTTCCTGGTTTCTCAGCCAGTCGTCAATGGACTTCAGAGTGGATTTCAGAGAGGTATTGTAGGCAAGGGAAGCAAAGGCCCACAGTAGTTAGGGTCCCTCCACCCCCACCCCCAAGGTTGATGTACTTTTTAAAATCTTGGGATGCTTCTCCCCAGGTGTGCTGAGTGGAGGATGCTGTTTGGATACAGAAGGAACAAGAGGTTGCTATTAGTATACAGACAGGAAGGCGGGCTGTACTCTATGTAGGTAGCCAGGTGGGTGGTTATTTGGATATTTAATTAAAACATTTATCATTTGCACTTCAGCCAAAAAGAATATTTACTCCTTTAAGGACAGACAGTGCAAATGAAAATACTTCTTGTAGCTTTGACTGGATTTTTTTTCTCTCTAATAGAAACTGCACAATGCCAAATTAGGGCAGGATGATAAAAGACAAAACTAATTGTCTATTGGTATTTTGACAAGTCTAGTTACATGAATTGTTTCTTTCTCTTGGTTTTGCATACACAAAATAGTAGCCACTTTACACCTATATACATTCAGAGCCTGCAATTTGCACTTTTGTTCAATAAAAATCATGTCTATGGTGTCAATCATCACTTTAAATCCAATTTGAAGAAATTGAAACCGATCGGCTGATTGCCACCAACCTGTATCACCACAAACCCAATATTATTGCCAGCTTAGGCAAAAGTTACAACTTGTTAAGAGAAAAAATACTGTTTTCAAAGCTCGCAGCTGCATTCCTTTCTACAGCTAAGAAACTCTAAGAGCTGATGCCCTTAAATCATAGGTTGATCAATTAAAATTTGCAGTCATTGACAAACTGAACTGAGAGTAAGTTGCGATCAAAGCTTGAGTTGATTAATAATCTACCAATTGAATCAATTGCAACTCAGAGTCCTTGAGATTTACATAGAAAAATTATTTTACATTATATATAATTTAGTTATAATATGATTGTAAATATATGTTACTATCCAGAGCATAGAAAAATTCCAAGAAGTAGTGTAAGATTGGAAGATGTGGAGAGATCTGGCCCGTACAATCACCAAGAGTCAGACTTGACTGAATGGATATCATCCTTATCATGTTACTATACACAAACCGATTTATATAGAATAGATCTTTATATAAATCTTTGTATAGAAAAATGGAACCCTACATTTTTCAAGGTAAAGTTCTACTCATCATATTTTTCTGTGAAAGACCACTGAGGGAAGAATGCCTGTTCCAATATTTTAAAATATCTATATCTATCTATAGTTATAGCTATAACTATATCCACTATGAGGGGTGTGGTGGCTTAGAGGTGAAGACTCTCACTTCCCACTTGGAAGGTTGAGAGTTCAATTCTTGGCAGTGACAAATGCTTCTCTATCAGGGCATATAAAGAGAAAATATATCGCTGCGAACTCTGGATAGGTGTCAGGAAGGGCATCAGGCCAGCAAATGCCCAACTCCACTCAGTCTCTCTACCCACTGCAAAGCAAGGGATTACAGGGTTATTTAAAAAAATACAGCTATACTATATGTTTCTATAGCTATGTATTTATGTACAAATTATCTACTTTCCCTTCCAATAAAAACTTTCTCCCGATAGAAAAATGTGAGAATATGAACTTAAGCTACCACCAAAGGATGTCTGGAAAGCAAAGAGCTATTGAAGGGGTACTTGGTGGACAGAAGAAAAAGGAAGAGAATCAGATTTCAAATTAAAGAGACATCTGGATAGAGGAATCTGTCTGAACATATTGGCAGACTTTAGTACTATTATTTTGCCATTTAGAGCATGTGAAGGCTTTAACTGATTTCCATTTGTTACCTACTGTACTGTATGTCTTCCTTCCATCGTATATTTGAGGCTCAGAATAAACAGATGTGCTAAAAATATGTTGGAATTCCATTGTCCTTTTGGAACCGACGTCATTCAGAAACTCCAAAGTTCGGTCCGTGCTTTCTTGCGTTAAAAGGGCTGCAAGGGCTGGGACAGACCTACATGTCTAGCAGACCTGGGAGATCTCTTGCTATTTCATGAGACATTGGTGAACTAGGTGACTCAAAACAAAACCACACAATAAAAATCATCTGAACATTTCTGTAACCTTGCTGAGTCTTAGTCACTTGTAGTGGTCACTGAATAGCCATTATGCTGTTGAAAAAGCCACACTGGAACATATGACTCACACCCCGCCTGGCTGTAGCAAGAGGCTGCAAACAGTTTGAGGCTGAAGGTAAAGTCTTTGTAAGGTGGGCCTGGAGTTGAGCATTTGGGAATTGTTTTAGCAAACTTGCTAGAAAGCATCCAGATAGCATGTGGACCGTAGAGAAGGTTTTATAAGGATGTTGATGAGAGCTTCTTCTAAAGCCTTACCATCCATCCATCCATCGATTTATCCAGACACCCAGAAGGGCACTGATTCTGCAAATCCAGTCTAGGCATCCTGTCATTCAGAATAGTAGAAAAACAAACAAATGTGTAGGAGAGTGTTCGCCATCCTGTTTCTTATGCTGCAGGTATGTTGAAACTCGCCTTCTCTAATTGCCATAATAGGAATTATAGGCACTGAAGCCCAACATGGACTTCTAGCAGCACCTGGTTAGAGAAGGCTGTTGGAAGTTGGCATCACCACCTTAATTCCACACACGTTAGGCATAGAGCCTAGCCCTGAATTCATCCTTTCCTGTACACAATTATTATGTATCGGTTCAGTCTTTGAAACTGCACAATAGGCAACATGCAGACAGACCCAAACAGAGAGATGCTGGCAATAAATAATGGGCTTGCAATTGAATGGTTAAGACACCCAGGAAAACTTGGTTGAGTTGGGCAGCTATAGAAATGGAATGGAATGGAATGGAATGGAATGGAATGGAATGGAATGGAATAAAATAAAATAAAATAAAATAAAATAAAATAAAATAAAATAAAATAAAATAAAATAAAATAAAATAAAATAAAATAAAATAAAACAAAACAAAACAAAACAAAACAAAACAAAACAAAACAAAACAAATGAGAAAAGGGAGGGAAGGGAGAGAGCCAAAATCTACTATTCAGATAGGCTCATGATACAGAAGGATCTTGACAGACTTGAACACTGGGCCCTATCTAACAAAATGAAATTCAATGTAGAGAAAAATAAGATTTTATATTTAGGCAAGAAAAATGAAGAACGAAGGCGAATAAAGGCAAATATATGTGTCCCAGGATAATGTTGAAGAATCCAATTTGGATCGATCACCGGGACCAGAGGTTTAGTCTTCCGAGCTTTTGGACTCGTGCTGGGCCCATCTTCAGGAAACTTCTCTCAAGCTGCTAGAGAGAAGTTCCCTAAAGATGGGCTCTAGCACGAGTCCGAAAGCTCAGAAGACAGAACCTCTGGTCCTGGTGATCGACCCAGATTGGATCCTGCAAGAAAAATCAAATGCACACGTATAGAGTAGCTGCAGCTTAGCTCAATAGCAGTAATTGCAAGAGGGATCTTGGGAGTCCTAGTGGATAATCACTTAAATTTGAGCCGGGAGTGTGCTGCAGCTGCCAAAAAAGCCAATGCAATCCTAGCCTGCATTAATAGAGGGATAGAATCAAGATCACATGACATGTTAATGCCAGTTTATAATGCCTTGGTAAGACCACACTTGAATTATTGCATCTAGTTCTGGTCGCTATGATATAAAAAAGATGTTGAGGCTCTAGAAAGAGTGAGGAGAAGAGCAACAAAGATGATTAAGGGATGGGAGGATAAAACATAAACAACAGTTGCAGGAATTGGGTATGTTTAGTTTAATGAGAAGCAGGACTAGGGGTGATATGATAGCAGTGTTCCAATATCTCAGGGGCTGCTACAAAGAAGAGGGAGTCAAGCTATTCTCCAAAGCACCTGAGGGCAGGATAAGAAGCAATGGGTGGAAACTAATCAAGGAGAGAAGCAATTTAGAATTAAGGAGAAATTTCCTGACAGGAAGAACAATTAATTAGTGGAACAACTTGTCTCCAGAAGTTGTGAATGCTCCAATGCTGGAAGCTTTTAAGAAGATGTTGGATAACCATTTGTCTGAAGTGGTGTAGGGTTTCCTGCCTAAGCAGGGGGTTGGACTAGAAGACATCCAAGGTCCCTTCCAACTCTGTTATTCTATTATTTCTTGATAGAATTGAGTGGAGTTGCTATTTCCCAGCCTCAAAATCTATAGAAAACTCATTTTAACTCTTTGCTCGTTGTTTGGATGTTTCCATCCAGATCTGGTAGTCCTATGATCAAAATGCCAACAAATTAAGAAAATAATAATCAAGCCAATCACTATAAAAAGAAAACTATTTTTTGCCCCCAAACTTTTTTCTAAAGAGGAAGAGGAAGCGTTACATATTAAATCTCCCAAGGAAGGGAGAAAAATGGATGTTTTCTTTGTGGATTATAAGAAAATATTAAAATATTTCCCACTGACTATTCTCTTAACAGGATCGTAACAGAAAAATGAGTAGTTCCATGCATGGTGTCCCTAACAGTTGACATGCTGGGTGGTTCATGAAACTTGTCATAATAAATGTGTTAATTTATAAGGTGCTACAAGTCTCTGCTATTTTTTTTTTTTATCATATTCACAGATTCCAACAAAAATGGTCACCACGTTCAAGTGGAAACAAGAGATAGTGATGAATTTATATTAAGACAAAGCTTTGCTTATGTTTGCTAAAGCGAAGGAGAAAGGCCACATAAGTCTTGATAAAAGAGCTAGTTCGGAGATCTTGCAAAATGCATTCAAAGATTTGAATGGTTTAGCAGTAAATATTAAGCTTGGTAATGTTAATCTTTATTTTCTGTGTCAAAACATGTCGTGCAATCCCACCTCAATCTGTTCATCTATAGTTCTGTTTATTGTACACATCCAGAAAATTGACTAGATTTGGACTAGTTTTTAGATTTAAAAAAAAACAAAACACCAGCCTTCATTACGTTTAAGTAGCAAATATAGCTCATACCTTTCTCCTCCTATTTTCTCCACAACAGCAACTCTGTGAGGTAGGTTGGGCTGAAAGAGAGTGACTAGCCCAAAGTCACTCAGCCAACTTTCATGCCTGGAGCAGAGCTAGAATTCCCTATCTCCTGGTTTCTAATCTAATGCAGGAAGGCAACCAATGTGCAAATGTCCTGTTGTGAATACAACCATCAATCACTCTGGTGGCCCAGATTTCTGGATTTATAATGGACAATTCAAATCATTTTTGCAGGATATTTGCCGTACCCCTTTCCACTTGTTTTCTTCTAAATCCAACAATGGATTGTTGCCCATGGTCACAAGCTGCAAAATCTGGAGAAGACCTCTCAAACAACAAGAAAAAAAAACACTATATGTGGCTGCTCAAATGACATTTATTTTAAGTCATCTGGCAGAAGAAGGCATGCATTCATTCTGTAGATTTAACCTCATAGACATATTTCAACAAATGGGTTTAATACTCATCCTCCCTCTCCGGGGAGTCCTGCTTCAAGGGGAGGTGCTAAGGATCTATAATGAGGATCCCCAGCACCAAATTACAATTCCCAGGTTCTGTGCGTGAGCGCACACGTCTGTGTGTATCGGGGAAGAAATTGGAAGAGCTAAGACAATTAGTTGCTAATTAATGAATTAGACTTAACGGTGTTTAGATAGCATGCTCTTTATTTAAATCCATATCCCTATCAAACAATCTATCCGCATCATATCAGCATCTGCAGATAAATGGATATTTCTCAAAATTATGTTTAATTTCTTTTCAACTCTAATTTGGTCTGGAAGTCACAATCCCAGCCATCAGGCCAGATACACAAAGGGCAGCAACAGCCACTCAGCAGAGAGAGAGATGAGTGACACACTGGGTGTGCCTTTCCTTCTTTCGCTCCATTTCACATTTCTTGGGGTTCGTTTCCCATTCCTGCCCTCCATTCCCACATCTAGAGCCACGTGGTCTAACGTAGTTGGGCTCAGATTGTATACCTTCTGTGTTTATTAGAATTTCAGAGAACAAACTTGCAGTTCAGACATTGCAACGTTATTCTGCAGAGAAGTTGCCGGTTTAACCCCTGTGGCTATCGATTAGAAACTTGTCCTAGACAACAAAGGCCTACGACAACCTTGGGAGAAAGAGCTCAATAATCTGACTTGATATATAAAATATCTCTGTCTGTGGTTGCTCTCGGTTCCAGTTCATTAATTTTTAGGCTGCAGGAAACGTTTTCGGAAAACCAAGGACAAGGGTTACGATAGCTTATTACATTAGGTCACCCCGTTTCCCTGTTATCTCGAGAAACAGATTAGAAGCAGGTCCTTCTGCAAAAACTGAGATTCTTCAAAATATGCAAGGTAGGAAAGACCATTTTATATAATTCTGCCTCTCTAGCTAGCTCTATTGTCCAAAGCATACAGTGGCTAAGCTATCATGGTTATATAAAATCTATCTGCTTCTACAGCATAACAGCTACAGCTCAGACAGCCAACTAAAATATCTCTTCTCCCCACACAAACAGACAGCCCCCGAGCATGGGTTCCCTTTCCAGATTTGACCATGTATGGCACATTTGCACATCTGCCAATTTATCTCTGCCCTCAACAACCTACCACACAAAATTCAAAATTCTCTTTTGGGGCATCTTAATTCTAAATACATCTCGACATCCTCCAATCCGAGACGAGACCGGTGCCGAAGAGTAAGCTCACCTCAGACACCTTAGGCTGGTGACGATGAGGGTGCCACGGGGAAGGTCTCCACCGCACATCCTTGCTCAGTGGCCGTTCCTTTCAAACAGCCGGGCAAAGGAGAACTTCCCGCTGAGGCAATTTCAAGATTTTAATCAACGGAGCAAAGAGACTGCTGTGCAGGGTTGGCGGGTGGGAGAAGATTCACGCCAAAGGTCAAGCTTTCCTCCAGCAAAATAAAACAATTGCGTTTTAAGAACATTTGCTCTGCATATTATTTTTGAACCTAATTGGAGATGAGAAAATTTGTTCCAGGAAAGGCAGGGGATGTGAAGGGGTATGGCGGGAGGACATATATTGTAAACCAGGGCTAAAAGGATTAATGTCCAAGATTACAGAGGCAAGGACAAAATTATTATTTTTTTGCACCAAGTTCCCTAAAATGCCAGGAATGATGGTGATGGGGTATTGAGGAAAAATCGCAGCGGACAGGCTTTTAAGCAGAAGGGATTTACTTTATGTGTGCAACCTTGGCAACTTTAAGACTCGTGGACTTCCACTCCCAGAAATCCCCAGCCAATCATGGGAGTGGAAGTCCACAAATCTCAAAGCTGCACACCCTGCTTTCAACTATCACAACCCATGCATAATTACGAGATGAGTTCTCTGGCCAGATTGTTGGTGGTAGCTTTCCCCCCCAACACCCTCTATACTGTATCCACAAAAAAAACTACTTCCTGCCTCACATTGTTGTGCACAGAAACTAGGCAATATTTAGAGAATCCCATACAACAAGCCTTACAGGAACCAACAAGCTTAGCAGGCTGCTGTTCCCATCTATGAAGGAATGCCATCCTGTGGGACCCAGAAGCCTGCATCTGCCCTCTGGAGCAACACTGTCCTTGAAATCCAGGGAGCCCCGATCCTGCCGTCCTTCCAACACCTGACTCATTTCTCGGACTCTGTGCCAGGATTTTACCTCTGCCCATGATTGCGCATTGAGTAGGGTGTATTGACTTGACTGTGTTAATTTGTTGTTTTAATTTATCCCTCACTTCCCTCCCAACGGGCCATTTTTATTCTTGTTGGAATTGTTTGCAATAATGTTTTTAATCCTTGCGAGCCTCCCCAAGTCACAATATTGAAATGGAAGTTGCCAATAAATAAACAAACAAGTTTATTATAATGGAAAGACTGAAGCACAGGGTGGGGTTTTGGGGGGGAGAGTAAGGACATTTATCTATTCTTTCCCTTCCTCTTTCTTCCTTCCTTTCAAATATATAATATTCATTTTGGGTGCCTGTGCCTCCTTCGTAAGGATGGGAAGGAGGTGAAGAAACAGAGGAGCAATTATATCTGAAATGCCACCATGGGTGCCTTCACTCTTCTAACTTCCTCCATCGAACAATAGCCAAAGCTTCATTTCTTTTTTTAAAAAAGGTATTTTATTTTTAAGGGAGTGAGGAGTGAGAAGTAATCCTACACACACAGCCTCTCTCTTTGGAATTGAAGAAACTAGCTTGGACTAGCCGTCAAAACAGAGAAACAATAACATGAAACAGTTATTGATCCAATGTTATCCACTAAAATTAGATGGGGGAAGCGCGTGATGGAAGGTGGCAGTGTATACACCCCTGTCTTTTCTTAAAATGTTGTTGGACTTGTCTTGAAGGACTTGGGGCTGTCATCGTTGCTGAAGGATGGAAAGATGCCACCTTAAAGGGATCTAAAAAGATAGCGGAAGGACTCCGGGGATGAGAGAAAGAAAGAAGCAAAAAATAACCTCCTACCGACGGCATTGGCAAGGAGCTATGCAAGCCAAGGTTTCCACGAAGGAGTATGTTCAATTGCACCATCTGCATAAATTATGCAAATGTCCTTCATTGCATAATTTATTTGGCTAGCCAAGAGTCCATGCCAAGTGTCCACATCTGTTGTTTGAGCTTCTTTATTTCTATCGCCCATCTCTCTGGCGGTGGCTCCTTGTTGGCCACCAAACGGTAGATGCCTTGGTGATGCTAAATGACCTCGCTGGAAAGACAGGGTTAATTCATCTAGCTTGCTTTTTTTTTTTTAGTAATAAATAAATAAATCAGCAAGCTGAAAAACTATGCTGCTGAAACTCAGTGGAATAAACGAACAACGATTCACAGGGCCCTGGGATCTGTTGAAAAGGGATTTGGGCCTCAATGGGCTGACCAGCCCTAGAATAAAAGATGTTCAGTTTCCCAAAGAATGGAAAGATTAAAAAAAAAAAAAGCCTCAGACAAAAACTAGAGTGCAATCTTAATTTAGCATTACAATTCATCACCCTTTGCTCAGGACACATAATTTCTCTGACAGTTGACAGGTCCATATTCATTCCTTAGTTTGTAGTCCCCCAACTTTCCTGAGTACAACATGGCCCTACATGTAGTTTACACTCAACTGCCCTAGTACCATGACACATTGCATTTGCTTACAAAACAGACTGCCATTATCTGAGGGCCTGAATCAAGTTTGGAAGAATTTGTTGTGGTCCGCCAGCGGCCTGCAGAGCTGGCAGCAGTGTCGGACAGTGAGGAGGTTGGGGAGGAACATGGGCCAGTCCTGGTGTCTGGTGAAGGCTTGGATGAGGGCTCTGCATCAGAGGCAGAGAGGCAGCCAGGACCATCTGGGAGTTATGTGGTGCCTCCGGAGCCTCCAGAGTTGGATATCAGCGAGGCAGAGAAACAGGGGGAGCCTGTTCCCAGTGCGCGCATGTGTAGAGCTGCCAGAAGGCAAGAACAGTTAAGACAAAAGGGACAACTCGGGAGTAGGGCTTAGAGATGATTGGCCTTGCCCATAAGACATAAAGGAGGAGCAAAGGCTCATGAGCCTTTGAAGGAAGCAACTTTGTTCGTTTTGGTAGCTTTAAATTTTGAAGCTCTGTTTTGACTCTATGCTCTGTGTGGCCTTGCAAAGCTAATTGCCAATTAGGTCTTTGGCAGCGTGTCAAGTGAGATAAAGGTGGGTGCTTATCAGCCTTATCCCAAAGGACTGTGAGACTTCTGTCAGACTCTTTACAAACTATTTGTGACTCATTACAGGCTGTGAATGAACAGAATTCACAGTCATTGAAATAAAAAGAGGGTTTTTGGGATTAATTGTG
Organism: Pantherophis guttatus; assembly: GCF_059756535.1. NCBI lineage: Eukaryota > Metazoa > Chordata > Lepidosauria > Squamata > Colubridae > Pantherophis > Pantherophis guttatus. The sequence goes on from NC_142066.1 coordinate 24,924,829, forward strand.
TGCTTTTTACTGTCTCAGGAAGCCTAGGTCAGAACAGAATTGTTGACATGGAGTTAAAAAGACAGAGGGCTAGAGAGACTGGAAGGATGTTTTCTGAAGGGCTAGAAAGTTCATTTGCCAAATGGAAAAAAATAATAATTCTAAGATTGGCCACCAGTGTGTTGCTGCAAAACCAGAGAGGGCTGGGGCATCTAAACAACTGAACACAACCCCTAGCATGGTACATATTATTCATTTTTAGTATTCATTTGTTAGTCTTTCAGGGATCACTAAGCTTTTATTATTTTCCCATGAGCAGGAATTCAGGGGACGTTCAGACATTCACAGAAATAGGGAAAGATGACAGTGAATCACACATTTTCTTTTCTTTTTTGAAAAAAATGCTTCCAGTTAATACTGGAAGCTCCGGTTAAAATTATACCTCCCCCTGGAAAAGCTTCACTGCTTCATAGTTAAGCAAATCTCATGATAATCCAAAGGGGTTGCTGAACCGAGATTTTGAAATGTATTTACAAAGACACTGGGTTTATTAACAGAGGAGATAACTCCTTAGAGAGAGAAAAAATATCGGTGTTCACGAGCAAAGATTGGCTTGTTCTAGGTACAACCAAACACTGTTGCGTGCATTTAGGTAGAGTGAAAGAAAGAAAATAGGGCTATAAATAGCCATAACCATGAGACTGCTACTTCTCCCCCAAATATAACTTTCTTCTTGCCCTTATTTGGATCGTATCCTTGCTTATATTCTTCATTTCTGCTAGGTCATGTGATACCGGGCACAGCTTTTGGCATTTGCAAAAATATGCACGCGTTTGTGAAGCGAAGACACTTTTCCCTTACGGAGGACTGAGGCAAGTGTTAAACCTTAAGGCAGCTCCTTTAGATACCCTGAGACCAAGGCTCCCAACCAGTGTGGTCAGTGGCTGCGTGAATGAAAGATTAGGTTGTGTTAGGTTGTGGCATTCTGCTTTAAGGACAAAGGATTAGAAGCCAAGAGGTTTTCCAAAACAATGCCGGTGATGGAATTCGGCATATTACCAAGGATGACAGCAAAGTCATGGCGACAATGTGACATTGGCCTATAGAAGTCGCCTTAGATCAGTGACACAGAGACCAGGACTTCCTAGCAGATTCATGTGCAATAAAATCGGGCTTTCAGCCCAAGAATTCTTCCTGGAAGGGGGAGGGGGGGGATTTTCTTTGCTTGGTTTACAGTTTGACAAAGGCCTGATGACAATGCTCCTCATGAAGGACCCTGCCATTTCTCAAGCAGGGATGGCCAGATGGCAAGCTGCAGGCCACATCCCCCTGCTCTCCAATCACCCTGGTAACTCTTCCCAGATTTTTGAGCCAACGATGATCAAACATTTGTGCACTATTGCACAAAAGGCACATGATGCAGCAATCTTGCTGAAGTCAGTGACTCAAAAATCGGATCAAACACCTAGACGATTAGCATTCTCAGGCAAAGGTCTGCAGATGCAGCCTAACTTTCATCATGGGCAACAGGTGAGCTATAAAGGCTGGGACTTCATGAAACACGTTTCCGAGAAGCTGCATTTAACAGCATCTGGGTTATACCACTGAACCTCCCCCCCACCCCAGCTGTTTTTCTCCCCCCACCCCACCCCAAACAGCAGCCGTCTTGCAGAATCGGAAGCAAAGGACTCTTTATCTTTTAACTAGCCAAATTCTAAAAGCACAAGTCTTGAATTGGGCCAAGTCTTGAATCTGTACCAAAAAGAATCAACTGTTCTTTTGTTTTTTTAACACAACTAAGATAACTGCCCACTTCAGAACAGCGCTGAAGAATTCCCGCAAACACACTAGGTTTTTGTGTGTCCTTGGCCTGCCCCGCCTTGCACCACTTTGGTTTAAGTAAACATTTCGTGGTAAAAAAAAGCGTTAAAATCAGATGTCAATTCTGTCAGAAATGAGACCCACAGTTTTTTTTTTTTTAGTACAGGTAATCCTTGACTTACAACAGTTGGTTTTTAGTCCCAAGATCATCTGATGCCCTTTTGCGACCTTTAACAAGCAAAATCAGTGGGGAAATTCGATTCACTTAACAACCGGGCTACTAAATTATCAACTGCAGGGATTTACTGAACGACTGAGGCAAGAAAGGTTGTAAAACGGGGGGGAAATTCACTTAACAAAAGTCTCACTTAACAGTTGAAATGTTGGAATCAATTGTGGTCGTAAGTCGAGGACTACCTCCATTGATTTTTCTCACAGGACAAACTCTTCTTGCATTTTTTATTTTATTTTTGTTAACTACGTTGCCTGTCTCCAGTTCTTATTTTACATCTTTCATACTACCCGTTCCATCATCTTGGTTTCTATCTAGTATTTTACCATTGGTTAGCCTGTTGACAAAAACAAAACAAAATATGCCTCATAGACCAAAGTCAGCTTCTTCCATTTTCCAAGACAGGCCCATTAAGATGAGAAACTTTACTCCATTTTAACTGTTTTAAAATCACGCCTGATCCCTAAAGTGGCTCTTCAGAACAAGCTAACATCTCAGAAAGTTTTCCCCACAAATGATAGTTACATTAACCACATTTTGGATGGTGATGAATACAAATATTTCCAGGCTTCTACCCATGATTATGGCAAAAGAAAAACAAAAAAGAAAGGGAGGTATGACAGCACAAAGCTTACATAGGATGATTCTCCTAATGTTGAATTATAATCTATATTTGTCACAACCAAACAGCCCAGGAGTAGTTGGCTTAATCTCAGGAAAGCCACTGAGCTGGCAGTCACCTATGGTGAGTAAAAATTCCATTTGCAGGTAGTTGGCGACTTACAACAATTCATTTAGTGACCATTCAAAGTTACAACGGCACTGAAAAAAATGACTTATGACCATTTTTCACACTTATGACCTTTGTGGCATCCCGACGATCATGTGATCAAAATTAAAACATGTGGCAACTGACTCATACTTATGACCGTTGCTGTGTCCCAAGGTCATGTGATCCCCTTCTGAGACCTTCTGACAAACAAAATCAACGTGGAAGCCAGATTCACTGAACGATAAGTTAGCACTGTGTTGCTAACTTATCAACTGCAAGGATTTATTTAACCACTGTGGCAAGAACAGTCGTGAAATGGGGCAAAACTCACTTAATAAATGTTTCACTTAACCACATAAATTTTGGGGCCCACTGTGGTCATAAATCGAGGGCTACTCGTATTCATTTTATAAACCTATTATCGCTTGGAATTTCAGGCTAGGAGTATTTTTCAAATTGCTGATAAATTGTATTTTGATGGGGGAATCTAGGAAGTGACTTTCACTGGGGTGGTAATGCATTTTGTGAAATGCATTGCAAAGCTCTGATGGATAAAGAGAACCAAACAAGATTTAATTGGGGAGGGAGCTTCTGAGGCCTATAAACCAGGCAGATATGCTAAAGGAGACAATGCTTCTCTGCTTTTCTTCTTAGTTTCTTTCGTCCCTGAAGAATTAGGAAAACGTCCCACAATAAGGAAACAGAAAACTTTGTAACATTCTCACTTGTAGATTTTCTCTTTCTTTCTTTCTTTTTGTACAATCTCCCTCTTTGTACCAATAAAAAAGATTCTTGATGCAGCAATCTTTGATCAGACATTTTGATTTGCTTCTCCCTACCCAGCGAGAAAAATACGTAGCCTCAACAGGTAGCCCCTTCATCTCCTGTCTTCATACAGCCCATCCCGTGGCCACCGTTAGAGAAACCATTCCATCAGGCATATCCCTAGGACATCCTGAATTACCTTTTAAAGCAGCTGGATCTTCGTTATTTCCCCTCTTCAAAGAAACTCAGAATTGGAGCAAGCATACTGTTGTTCCCTTAGAAAAACCTGCTTTACTAATTGGATTTCAATTTACCTTAAACATGTGGGGTTGTTGTTTTTTTCTTCAGTACAATCTTAATGCATTTATTTAGGGTTAACAAGGCAAACTCTGAAAGGATGCAATAATAGGAACTGGTGTCAGGTAAGCCTGTGTCCAGATATAACTCTATTGTCCTTTCCCCCCCCCCCCAGCAGTATTTTTAAACTGCTCTAAATATGGCACACAGTTATCTCCTAAAGTATGCACTTCTCTATTCTTTTATGAAAAAGGAACTGGCCCACCAGAGAACTATGCCACTTGACTGATCCTAAGCTACCTACATGTCCAGGACCTACAGTTAAGCTTCTTGCTCTTAAAAATGCAGTCTGAACAAAATTATCCAGTTCCTCTACTCTCGAGGAGTGACTGATGATGGGCTTATTTTGAATTACTGCATTTCGGATCTAAGTTACAGACATTTCATTAAAATGTCCGTCTCGTGCTTGGAGTGATGGATGAACCACAAGAACGAAGGAGACAAAGTGTGTGTCTTGTTATTTCCCCATCTTAATGCTGTGTTATCGTATTTATATAGTAACGATCACTGCTTCCGAGACACCCATGGTCCATCCACAAGTTATCTGTTATATTTAAAAATTAAATACTTATTTTACCCACAATTTATTTTCCAAAACATCAGGAGGCAAGACAAGAAATCATGGATGGAAACTAATCAAGGACAGAAGCAACCAGGAATTAAGGAGAAACTTCCTAACAGTGAGGACAATTAACCAGTGGAACAGCTTGCCTCCAGAAGTTGTGGGTGCTCCATCACTGGAGGTTTTTAAGAAGAGACTGGACAACCACCTATCTGAAATGGTATAGTATCTCCTGCTTGAGCAGGGGGTTGGACTAGAAGATCTCAAAGGTCCCTTCCAGCTCTATTCTGATTGACCTAAAACTCTTGGTCAACTAGAGAGATGGCTGCAATTTTAACTATTCCTTCTTTTGGGTGCCACTATCTTTTATTCCATACCAATCTCTTCTTGCTTTCTCTTGTCATACTCATGGCTCTTTCAAGCTACTTATTCTAAATGTTTGGAACCATTAAGTAGGATATGAAACAAAACAGACGGGAGGGACCTGGATTGCTCATCACCAGCTGCAGTTGGTGGCCAAGTAAGTCAGATGCCATTCGTACCTGAGTGCATCCAAACTACCGGTATATCATCAGGGTTGCTTAAAAAAAAAAAAGTCTACCACCATATTAGTGGCTGAAGGTGGCCAGTTGGAGCCCATATTTCCTCTGTCTAAATCAGTGCTGGCTATCTGTTTGCTCCTAAGCTCAGTTCTCATTGTTAGGTCTGTTCCTTAAGGCCTCAAGGGCTTCCTCTCTTTGTGTCCAAGAAAATATTTCCTTTAACCTCCAAGATCTTGCCCCGAGCATTCCTGTCAAATGAGATTTGGAAGGTGCTGAGAACACGGTCTTGCTGGCAGTCCCATCAACTTTGTGGCCTCCTGAAAAATCTCACATGCGCTTCTGACAGTTCCAAGGCAAAACCCCTAATCTCTTTCGTTAGTTTGATCTAAAAGTATCGTCATACATCTGGATTTATTACAGATGCTGGGATAGCAATGTTTTTTTTTTGTTTTTTTACTGAGCCTGATGTTTATATTTGGACGGTTCCTCTGAGCGAGGAGCTTTCCCAGCCACAAGAGAATGGTATGCATCGAAAATGACAATAAAACTCCACAGACAACCATTTACGAAGAGAAGAAAAGCATGCATATTGCACATGTCATTTGACTTCAACTCCACCTTTTCCCACCTGTCTTCTCACGCCCTTCAGATTCTTCTCCATCGCCCAAGCCCATCCAGTCAAGCCCATCCAGTTGGCCTCCTTCCTCCACATTGCCTTCTCTGTGAGCTTTGTGCCACATCAGACACTAACACCCCACCTTCAAGTCCTTCCTGAAGACCTTCCCCCCCAAAAAAAAACCCACCTCATCTTGTTCTTCACCTGCCACCTGATTCTCCCCCACACCCTGGGCTTGCTCCTCACATTTCAGGTCCCAAATGCGGTTGTCTCAGGTGTGTTCATTCAAGGCAGATGGTGCACCTTGGGGAGAAGGTCTCATGAACATTGTTAACAAATAGCTTTGGACCCATAAATAGCTTGGGCCCAGAGAACTGCGTGTGGTGTTCTGTTCTATTGGCCTCGAGGGAATCAGTGGCAGAGAAAGTCATTTCTGGGGTTGCTGGAGGGTGGGAAGGGAGAGCAGGGCCACGTCTGACCCACTGCAAGGGCACCTATGAAAATAAACCTGTGGCTGCCCCATTTCTGTGGGCTTACTTTTCCTAAGAGACATAACAGAGCCCAAAGTTGAAAGTCTTTCAGAAGCATTTAAGAGCTCTTGTCTTGCTACTTTCTGGTACAGCAACAAAGCAGACAAGGAAAATAAAAAAACAAAAGTCAAGTTGGATTTTACAGACTGGGGTCCTTTTAGGGAAAGGAGAACTTTGCAGACCCAGCTAATTTCTTCTGTTTGGAACATTATCATCTTGTGAGGATCCGAAGAGCAGAGTGAGGAATTAAAAAAAAACTAGGAAGTCTGCAAGCACCTTTCTAGTGTCTCAAAATATTCAGACTTCTACAAACTCAAACTCTCTGACTGGTTGAGGGGGGGAGGCTATGGATCTCCTCCTCACCCCCACACTTCCAATGCCCCGTGCCCCACCACCATAAGATCTCGGGAGATTGCATCCTCTTGTTTGCCAATACACACACTTTGAGCAACCTCTCTCCCACTCCCCATGTCTCCTGTCTCTGTGTATTTTGGCATACTTTCTCTCCCACTGCATTTGACTGCCAACAGTATTAACACGAAGTGTTGGAGGGTGGTGGGGGTGGAATGGAAGGGAGACACACACACACACACATACACACACACACACACTCATGCACACAAGCCTTTGGCTCCTGCAGCAAAACCCATCTCCTCCATCATCACCTCCCCACTGCACAACGCACAATGCACCAACGATAAAGCAAATCTCCCATTTCCTCTCGCCCAGCCAAAAGGGACCTATTCTTCACTGGCTGGCAAAGACAGAGAGAGATGTATTTGAGGAATGGGGCGGGGGGGGGGAGGGAGGGAGGGCAGCTTTTCTCTTCCTCTTCTAGCTACCCACAGCTAATGTGAAGTGGGGCATGTGCCCCGTTGCCCCACAGAAGAGCATCCACCCCTCCCCAAAGAGATTCCTAGAACTGGAGCCCTTTACACGCACATCAACATTTTTTTTTTTTGTAATCTAAACAGAATAAAGAAGCGGGATAAAGGAGAGGGAGGAGTCGTACATAAGATATGTGTGTATATGTGTGTGTCTCCACTCTCCACACACACACATACACCCATTAGTCACCACGATTCTTTTATTGTTGCAGCATCTGCCCTGAATTTTCCTTTCTTTCTTTTCTTTTCTTTCTTTTTCCTTTACCCCCCATTGTTTAAACAAGACACAAGAAATGCGGGTGGGAAAGTGTGCTCTCTCTCCTGCCTCTGCAGAACACAAAAGCATGTGGCACGGTGATTATTAAACATCTCTTTCGGTGTCTGTCTGACTGCTGTACGAATGGATGTGTGCGCCTCCCTCTCCTTCACTCATGAGATTAGCACAAATTTAGAGTGGGGGAGGGGAAGGGAAAAGTAAAAAGGGGAACAAAGTGGAGGAAAGATTTTGACCCATCCGAGTGGGTAAGGGAAAAAAATATCATGCCACAGGAGTTGCAGCTGAACTATTTCTCAATTCAATTCAGTCCCTTCCTTTCTTTCTCTCTCTCTCACTTTTTCAAACCTTAACTCAGTGGGACGACCCACACAGTCTCCCTTACTCCCCAAACACAAAACAAAATATTTGGAAGAGGCTTTACCTTCCTAATTACCTTTTTTTTGGGGGGGAGGAATAGATAGATTTTTAAAAGCAAAGAAACATAATGGAGGGGGAAATATACCAAATTCTAAATTTCCTGCAAACAGATCTGCAGAGACGGTTAAAAATGTACATTCTCTCTTCTTCGCACGCATTCCCCCAGACCAAAAAAAAACCCCACATTTTTTTCAAATTACAAAAGGAAAGGAAAGAAAATGAGAAACAACCCCCCCCCCAGACAGTTAAACTGAGCTTAAGGAGATCAGAATATATCACTACCAAAAATATCTCAATTTGGGGTGCAGCAGATGATGGAGAGTTTCTTTTGATGTTCAGGGGTTGGGAACAGAGCAAATGAAAGGACAGGTTCCGCTGTATTTTTCCCCCCAGATCTCTAACCGTCTCAGTGGGAGATCAAATGAAGAGAGTAGATTCTTCTCAATCACCCTGATCACACACCTTTCCTTTCCTTTCCTTTCCTTTCCTTTCCTTCTTTCCTTTCCTTTCCTTTCCTTTCCTTTCCTTTCCTTTCCTTTCCTTTCCTTTCCTTTCCTTTCCTTTCCTTTCCTTTCCTTTCCTTTCCTTTCCTTAACTCCCAGGTTGTATTACTTTAAAACCCAGACTGCAATATCTCAGAGGAATCACTCTATCTGCTCCCTCACTGCTGGAGGCAGAAGAGAGAACCAAGCCAACGGATTTGCTAGCTATCTTCTTCTGCCTTAAATTGCACACTGCAATCCTCTTGCAGCCAACCTGAAAATAGGTGATCGGGTGGTGGGAGGAAGCAGGGTAAGGCAGTAGGGGGAGGTGGGGGTGTTCACATAGACGAGGTTGGTCTCATAATCTGAGGGCAGGGCTGTCCTTTCCGGTGTATCAACGAGCCCTCCAGCCACACTAGTCGGAAAATGGCACTTGAAGGGACCAGGATGGAGACCAGCCACTTCGAAAGAGTCTCTTTAAGAAGCTCACCTATCGCTGCCAATTGGATTCAACCTTCAGCCTGGGGGGAGCAGGAAGGGGGGAGGAGCAGAGGATGCCTCAGTCTTCTCCCCAGCAAGATGATGTGGGGGGGGGGTAGAGGAGGGGGGGCAAAGAAAGAGAAAGTTATTTTCCTCCCCAGACTTCCTGGGGGGGGGAAGGGTTTCTCATTCCTATTCCATCCCCCTCCCTTGGGGAGGAAGGAGAGAGAGAGACATGGCATGACCTATAAAAAAAAAAATTAGCTGTATACCCTTGGACTGCCTCCCCCCCAACCCTCCACCCCCCCCCCCGCAAGACATTTATAGGTTTGAAGTGGCATTTTTTTTCAAAAGAGCTACTTCGCCCCTCTGACTTCCGAGAAAAGAAATCAGATCTGCAGAAAGAGGCAGCCGGGGATGTTTTCTGGAGGATCTATATACAAGGATCCACGTTCTTCCCTTTGGAGATCTCTCTGCAGAAATGCCACCCGCTCGCTACCTTCCCTCTGCTGCCTACGAGATGATCCCCCCCCCCATCCCCAGGCCGTGTCTTCCCTTCCCCTCCCCCCTCTGCTGGAAATCTGTCTTCACCCACAGATGCCAAGCAGACTTCTGCTTCTGTTGAACTCCCCGGAGCGTTTGTTTCTCCTTCCCCTCACCATAGTGGTACCGAGTGGTCCCTTCTCCCCAAAATCCTCAACTCTTAGGGAAGGTTCAATGGGAGGATTCCTTTTGAGTATTGGGGGAGGGGATGAGACATCTCTTGGAAGCTATACTAGCACCCCCCCCCCATTTCCATCTTGGTACGGGGAGGAGGGGGGGAGATAAGAGCCAGAAACCCACCCCACCACCCTGCTCCCACTAGGCATGAGGTGGGGGGGGGGGAATGGAATTGCATCTTACACTTCTCAACTCCTGAGTGCGGTCCTTCATTGCGATTCCTGTGGGTAGTCAGTGGGCTCTTCTTCCCCCACGGACCCTGGGGCACGGCAGGCAGGCAGGCAGACACTGGCGGTGGGGAAGGACCCCTCTTCTTTGAGGTGGAGGGGGAGAAGGGAGAGGGGAGGGTTGCTGGGGCTTGCAGTGATGGATAAACTTGGCTTCCCGGCTCAGCCAAGCTGGGAAAAGAACAGTGCTCTTAAGGATGAAGAAAGGTTGGTGCTGATGCAGCAAGGCAGGGTGGGAGAATGCAGGAAAGAGAGAGAGGGAGAGAGAGAGAGAGAGAGAGAAAAGGCAGGGAGGGGGAGCAGAGCCGAGAGGCTGAGCATGCTCCCTCCCACTCAAGGGGCCATGGGAGTTGTAGTCTTATCACAGAAGTGAGGGGGGAAGGCATGGTAAGCTGGGTTTGCTTTGCTTTCTCACCATTTCAAGAACCACCTCACCCTCCCTGTACTTTGTTTTGGAGAAGATTTCTGAATGGTTTCACCCAAAGTTGACACTGCCTGTTAATTTCCAGGTTGCACAACCAATCTTGGTGAAAAACCCCTTTGAGTCCCCCATTGGCAATTAACCGATGTCTATAAATATTAGTAGGAGGGGGGGAAAAAAGAAGATGCAATATTGGTTACTCCCACTTTAACCATTTCCAAAAGGTACAACGACTCGAGAGCAACTAATGCGAATCTCAGTCCCTAGAAAGTTGTAATTAAAATACGTTATTTGAGTTCAAGATGTTATGGCAGCTTTGAAAATAGACCTGCAAGCTTCTAGTCCACCAAAAAAAAAAAAAACATGCTTGATAGAAAAGGAGCAACGTTTTCTCTTGTTCTTCCACAAAGTGGCTGATTCTGATGCATATGATTCCTGACTGCTGGGGACAAAACTTTTGGGGAAAGTACAATTTTACAGGATGGGTCATAACCCATTCAGAATTCTGACTATGGAACCAGGGAAGGTGTGGGGTGGGGCTTGCTAACATTCTATAAATCGGCACAGAATAACAAGAAATGTAACCCTACCTCTCTGTGATGACTTGGTAAGGCCACACTTGGAATACTGCATCCAGTTTTGGTCGCCACAATATAAAAAAGATGTTGAGACTCTAAAAAGAGTGCAGAGAAGAGAAAAAAAGATGATTAGGGAACTGGAGGCTAAAACATATGAAGAACGGTTGCAGGGATTGGATACTGTATGTCTAGTGTGATGAAAAGAAGAATGACATGATAGCAGTGTTCCAACATCTCAGGGGCTGCCACAAAGAAGAAGGAATCAACCTATTCTCCAAAGCACCTGAGGGTAGGACAAGAAGCAATGGGTGGAAACTAATCAAGGAGAGAACCAACCTAGAACTAAGAAGAAATGTCATGACATTTAGAATAATTAATCAGTGGAACCACTTGCCTCCAGAAGTTGTGAATGCTCCAAACTGGAAGTTTTTAAGAAGAGATTGGACAACCGTTTGTCTGAAATGGTATCGGGTTTCCTGCCTGAGCAGGGGATTGGACTAAAAGACATCCAAGGTTACTTCCAACTCTGTTATTCTGTTATACTACGCATCACACCTCACGCTTACTTGTGCCTTCTTTCAACTACAAAGAAAAAGTAAGCAGCTGCTTGGTGTACCTAAAGCCAATTTGGATACAAGGAACTAATCCTGAATATTTTCTTACTCTTTTGCTTTGGTAGGCCAGCTAGAGCCATTTCTCCATCAAAATAGTTTAGCCGCAGCTTAAGTCATAGTAACCTCATTGCTCAACTACACTATATAATTTGCTCGCATGTGCATGCATGCCTATGCACCTTCACAGCCCTATTGGTTTGGCCCTCCATTAACAGTTCCAGTTTCTCACATGGCCCCTTGGGAAAATTAATTGCCCACCTCTGATCTACGCTCTTATTCATCAACTGGAAACTATAACTGTTTTAAAATTCATTGCTGTATAACAACCTTGCTAAAAGTGTTGCTCTTCCCCTAATTTCTACCAGGTTAAGTTTATGATTGTAGTATATTAATATGGCTTCAACCAGTGGTGGTTGAAGCCGGTTCTATCCAATTCGGGCGAACCGGTAGCGGCGGCTGCGGGAGGCTCCACCCACCCACCCGGACTTCATCACATCCCGTTTTTGACCCTCTGCGCAGAGGCACAGGTGCGCTCACATTTGCGAACCGGTAGCGAAGGTAAGTGAATACCACCCCTGGCTTCAAACAATTTGAGGTTGGACACCAGGACAGGAACAGATTATCATAGAGAAAATCTATGTGGTCCCTAAGATCTGCCCCCAACTTGGTAGCATATAACCAACCAACCAACCAACCAACCAACGAACCAACCAACCAACCAACCAACCAACCAGAAAGAAGGATTTTTCTTCAGTTGCAGCCATTAGAATTTTATTCTTCTTCTAAAGCTTGTATCAAACTTCATACATTTAAGAGGCACCCAGAAAAGAGTTTTATTGATGTTGGCATTGGATACTTTATAGCAGACATATACAAGGCCATGGCCTTGTATATTTTAATATAGACAAAGGTCCTTGCTTTATATATTTAATTATAGTTCAAACTATAATTCAAACCCAATAAGCAGTACACAAATACTTTCCAGTAATTAATAAGCAATTTGTAAGCAGAGAATGGAAATGCAAGTATCTTATCTTATCATAGCCATAGTTTAACTATTGTTTTGTGTTCAAGGAAGTGCAGAAAGTTTTCCACTGCCTGGTGCATCTCGAGGGGTTAGGCTGCAGGGTTCTTGCTGGTTGAACAAGACGGTATTCAGATCTCCCCCTCACTAATAAAACTTGCTTATTAATCCATCACTACAGGTAGTCCTCGATTTACAACAGTTCATTTACTGACTGTTCAAAGTTACAACAGCACTGAAAAAAGTGACTTATGACCGTTTTTCACACTTAAGCATTTGTAGCATTCTCCATGATCATGTGATCAAAATTCAGATGCTTGGCAACTGGTTCATACTTATGACCATTCCTGTGTCGCAAGGCCACGTGATCCCCTTTTGCGAACTTCTGAGGAGGCAAAATCAATGGGGAAGCCAGATTCACTTAACAACCTGGTTACTAACTTAACGCAACTGTGGTTATTATTCACTCCACAACTGTGGCCAAAAAGGTTGTAACATGGGCCAAATTGAAGAAATGTCTCACTTTAACAGCAGAAATGCTGTGTTGTGGATGTTAAGTCGAGGTTGTAAATCATTTTAAGGCACTATATAAGTTTGTAGTGAGAAGGAAACAGAAGAAAGATGGATGGGGAAATGGAAATGATGAAAAAAACGTGCAGAGAGAAAGGGGAGGGGTGGGTGGCTTGCCTCCTTCTTCCATCTCCATCTCAAAATGCACAGCAAAATTGTAAGTTTGAGACCAGCATAAAGTGGCAGAAATGCAAAAATTAAGTACAGGCAGTCCTCAACTTACAACAGTTGGTTTAGTGACCGTTTGAAGTTACAATGGCAAGAAAATTAAGGATTTGCTTGGAATTAAGGAGGAACTTCCTAACAGTAAGGACAATGCACCAGTGGAACATCTTGCCTTCAGAAGTTGTGGGTGCTCCATCACTGGAGGTTTTTAAGAAGAGAACTGGACAGTCACTTGTCTGAGATTGTATAGATTCTCCTGCTTGAGCAGGGGGTTGGACTAGAAGACCTCAAAGGTCCCTTCCAGCTCATTCTATTCTATTCTATTCTATTCTATTCTATTCTATTCTATTCTATTCTATTCTATTCTATTCTATTTCTACTCTACTCCATTCCATTCCATTCCACTCCACTCCACTCTATTCTACTCTACTCCATTCCATTCCATTCCTAAAAAAATGAGTTATATAACCATTTTTCACACTTACAACTGTTTCAGCATCTCTGTGGTCACATGATCAAAATTCAGGCAACTGGGCAACTGCCTCATATTTATGACGGCTGCATCATGCCAGTCATGAGATCTCCTTTTGTGACCTTCTGCAAAGCAAAGTCAATGGGGGAAGCCAGGTTCACTTAACAACCAGGTTACTAATTTAACAACTGCAACAATTCATTTAACAAAGGTGGCAAGAAAAAGTCGTGAAATGGGACTAAACTCACTTAACAAATGTCTCACTTAGCAACATAAATTTTGGGCTCAATTGTGGTCGTAAGTTGAGGACTACCTGTACACTTGTTTCAGCGAAGGACTGATTGCCTTTCTGAAGTTTTTTTTTTTTTTTTTAAATAACTTCCCTGTCAAAAACGTTCATCAAACCAAGCCAAAGGTTTCAGGGTGTAACCATCCTCCAGGTTTTATTAGTTATCTGTCTGTGGGGCAGGGGTGAAATCCAACCGGTTCTATCCGGCTCGGGCAAACTGCTAGTGGCGGCTGCGGGAGGCTCCGCCCACCCGCACGGATGTCATGACGTCGCTTTTTTGTGACATTTTAAGTCTCTGCGCATGCACAGAAGGTTTGTGCATGCACAGACGACGGTGCGCGTGAGTGCAGCGCGCACACATTGGTGAACCGGTAGGGAAGGTAAGTAAATTTCACCCCTGCTGCGGGGTGTTTTATACCCGGAAGAGCCTTCAGAGACAGAATGGATATCGCCTTTTATTCAATCCAAGATGTTTCAGATTTCAATTTGTGGGAATCTCAACTTCTCTAGGCATCGTGGGAGTTGAAGGCAACTGGCAGATGCCAGGTTTGGGGGTGGGGGGCGGGAGGAGGGGGAGACAGATTCTGAAGTGCTGCATCCTGGCTCTATCGTATCCAATCCGTACCTCATTTTCCTGCAGAGCATTTACAATGACAGTTTTGCCTGTCGCTGGGAATGCATCTCGGGTGCCTATAGTAACACCGTGTCCTTTCCACTGAGTCATAGGGAACCCGAGGGGTAGTCGAGGCCAAAGGATATTCAGGCCAACCAGAGCAAGTTTCATTGGCACACCAGTAGACTTGTATCCCTGGGTACGTGCGGCTGTGTGCATGGTAGCTCAATTATGTTCTGTTTGGGGAGATCTATCCTGCTTGTAGACAGATCACCACTGCATGAAGGAATGCAGCACTGCCCCCTGCTGGACGAAAGAATAATCTCAGCCCACTGGGGCTATTACGCAAGCAAGTTTGGAAATTACTTTTGAAGAAAATTCAACGGGTGCACGTCTGGGATTACATGGGAGAACAGTGCAAAGGGTTGAGTGGGGTGGGGGTGTTGGGGAGGGAAAGGCCAGAAAATTGATGGAGGAAAGGTTTTAATCAATCGTGTGCCCTGGCCTTTACAAAAGCAGTTAGTAAGAAAATTGAGAGCATTGATAAGTAGAATTTTTTGGCAGGGAGAAGCTAACGGGAAAAGAGTCTCAGAGTAGGTGGGAGTTAAAGCTAAGACATTATTTATGACTCTTCCGGCGAGAAACAAAAATGAAAACAGAAGCCAGCATTGGCCAGGGTTTCATCTAAAATACTGCACCCAGTTCTGGATACCACACTAAACAATTCAGACGGTAGAACAGATTCAAAGAATAGCAATGGGGTTGATCCAAAGGTTAGAAACGTAGAACAGATTGAAGGAAGTGGGTGTTTTTCATTTTAAGATGAGTAAATTGAGAGTGGATGGCAGCAATCTCCAAAAATATTTCACAACGGAAAAAAACAACATTTATTCTTCATTGTTCCAGATTGCAGGCCATAGAATATTTCTATGTTTAAAGGAAGTATAGTCTGACTGAAAGCTAGGAAAAAAGAAAAAAAATCTTCTTAACAACTAAAAGAGAGAAGCAACGGTTAGGGGAAAAGATGGATCCCCTTCACTTGATACGTTTAAATGAAAAGTGGTACCTCCCACCCAGGGGTGAAATCCAGCAGGTTCTGACAGGTTCTGTAGAACCGGTAGTGGAAATTTTGAGTAGTTCAGAGAACTGGCTGGCCCCAGAGTGGGGTGGGAATGGAGATTTTGCAATATCCTTCCCCCAGGAGTGGGGAGGGAATGGGGATTTTGCATTATTCTTATTCATTTATTTATTTATTTGTTCAACTTGTATGTCGCCTTTCTCCAAAGACTCAAGGCGGCCCACAGGAGTGGGGTGGGAATGAGGTTTTTGCAGTATCTTTCCCCTAGAGTGGGGTGGGAATGGAGATTTTGCAGTATATTTCCCCAAGCCACGCCCACCAAGCCACACCACAGAACCGGTAGTAAAAAAAAAATTGATTTCACCACTGCTCCCACTTCTAAAATATTAAATATGAAACCAAGCCAG
Organism: Pantherophis guttatus; assembly: GCF_059756535.1. Lineage (NCBI taxonomy): Eukaryota > Metazoa > Chordata > Lepidosauria > Squamata > Colubridae > Pantherophis > Pantherophis guttatus. The sequence goes on from NC_142066.1 coordinate 24,940,726, forward strand.
AAATACAATTTTTAAAAAAACCATGTTGATCAGAAAGAGCAGTGCTCCCAAAAAACTCATCACCAACAAACAGCCTTCAACAAATTGGGAGCCTTCCAGTTGTTTTGGAATTCAGTTCATAGGAACTTCAACTACAGGTAGTCCTCAACTTACAACCACAATTGGTTTCTGACATTTCTGTTGCTAAGTGAGACATTTGTTAAGTGAGCTTTGCCTCATTTTACAGCTTTTCTTGACATATTTGTTAAGTGAATCATCACAGTTGTTAAATTAATAGTATGGTTTTTAAGTGAATCTGACTTCCCCATTGACTTTGCTTGTCGGAAGGTTGCAAAAAGGGATCATATGACCCCAGGACACTATAATGATCATAAATATGAATCAGTTGCCAAGCGTCTGAATTTTGATCACATGATCATGAATTTGTCACAAAGGTTGTGTCTCTGAAAAATGGTCCTAAGTCTCTATTAATTTTTAAAGGGGTGTTGTAACTTGTGACTTTCTGACAAGCAAACTCAAGGGGAAAGCCAGATGTGCATAGCATAGGCGCCGAAAGCACGTACACAAAGCAAGCGTGCGCGTGGCAAACCGGTGGTAACAATATAGATGCTGCAATCATCATAAATACATGGCTGGTTGCCAAACATCCAAATTTTGATCACATGACATGGTGATGCTGCAACAGTCACAAGTACGAAGACTGGTCATAAGTCGCTTTTTTCAGTGACATTTCAACTCTGAACTCTGAACATCACCAAGAGAATGGTTGTAATTTGAGGACTACCTGTAGTTAATTCAACCAGATGAAAAGCTTGCTTTAGGACTGAGGATCTTTTTACCAGCTTTGGAAGGACGTAAAACTCTTGTATATAAGAGGTCATTTTCCTTTTGGATAAGAGATTGTGAGGGCATTTTGACTCCATCGTAGCAGTAGTACAAAATAGGAGACAGGATGCAGAACTAAAATAACTGCATAACACAGTGGTAAAAAAAAAACAACCCATTTGTTAGGTGGGGAAATGTTCAAATGTCTTGGGTGGGAAAAAATCTTGGCATGTTTCCAGACTTCTGGCACAAATTCACTCACTTAGCACAGATCCCATGATGGTGACCTTTTTTTCTTCATATAAGAAAGTGAATTCTTAGCCAAAAATGATCCAACGCATAAGAGCAAATTTGCATAAAGGAAATGTGCATAAATCAAGGGAAACCTGTATCTGATACTCATTTTCATTCTGCTTTTCAGTTCCTTATAAAATCGGACTGATGTATCTTTTAAGGATGCTAACACTGCAGTACATCTGAGGCCCATCCAAGCCATACTGTTTATTTAATACGTGTTTTAGAATCCCGTTTGAGAATCACATCAGAATTATTCTAAAGGTCTGAAATTGTCCTCTCCTGAAACAAACTTATCCCTCCCAAATACAACTGTCCACTCATAATGACCAAGACCACTGAGCAATCAAGAAACAAACTTTGGGATTCTTACTAAGGTTCCAACATTTGTCTGAAATGGTATCAGGTTTTCTGCCTGAGCAGAGGGTTGGACTAGAAGACCTCCAAGGTCCCTTCCAACTCTGTTATTCTGTTCTGTTCTGTTCTGTTCTGTTCTGTTCTGTTCTGTTCTGTTGTTCTGTTCTGCTCTGCTCTGCCCTGCCCTGCCCTGCCCTGCCCTATTCTACTCTACTCTACTCCACTCCACTCCACTCCACTCCATTCCATTCCAACCCACTAGGAAAATTGCCCATAATTTTTTCTTACTATTTCACATAGTAACACCAGCATAGTAACACCACATAGAAACACCAGCATCTACCTTTTACCAAGTCCCTCCACTGGCCCAGAATCTTATTCTTCTCAACACTGTTTAGAAACAGATCTTCAGAATCTGGGACTTAATTCAAAACCATCTGCATGTATGATGGGAGCAGAAGAGGGTCTCTTTGGATATCTAAACGTTGAATCATGGCAACTGGACCAAACTTTATTATTCTGAGACTTTTCGTTGCTCATCCAAGCAACTTCATCTAATTAATTAACTAATTTTGCTCTGACTGATGAAGTTGCTTGAAGGAGCAACGAAAGGCATCTCAGAATAACAAAATTTGATCCAGTTGTCATGATTCAATCTTCATATACCTTTGGCCTGGATGATGGAGTCTTCATTGATATGTCTGTTTGGGTAATATTTTCAGTAACAAGGAGTGTATTTGATGAATGTTTCTAGTTTTCTTTCTATAAGCAGCAGATTCTTCATGTGGAACGGGAAATAGGGCAACTGAGAATGAGAGTTGTACAGAAAGTTGAACTCTAGTAACTCCAAAACTCATTACAATGTGGGACACACACCTTGGATATTCAGTTAGTCTTTAAAAATATGCTAAGAATATTATGGGATAATGTGAACTATTACATGGAACATATAGAGTTATTGGACCTGATCACTAGATGCTGGATGAGTTATGGTAGCCAATGAAGAACACATTCAAAACTCAATGTTAGAACTGTATATAAAGTGATTTCTCCCTTTTCTAAGGGCCTTCCCAACATATATCTGTGACAGAACTATCTTTTTATTTATGCATAAATAAAATATATTAATCTGCCTTTCCAGCTCTGATGCTATTTTGGCAAGGGGGACATCAGACTAAGAACCTTACCATGGTCTATGGCTTACATGTAAGGAAGGTGCCCCCTCATGGAATGATGGCTCTTTTTCTTCCTTTTACAGGTGAACATCCTTGTTTTTACCTTGCCTTCTCTCTGATCTTGATTGCTTGGATTTCTTCTCCTTTCTGCAGATTTCCAATTCAGGATTCTTTCTAATAAGGGCATGATATTATTCGTTGCATGCAGAGCTGTAATTTAAAACAAAAAGAATCTATTAAAAAAGTAACATCCAAAATGAAAACTAAGTTTTGTATGTCCTCCAAGCTGGGAGAACAAGCAGGTACAACTACCTTTAGACACCTTTGCAAGTAAATGCACAGAAGTTCTTAGACCAGGACATTCAAAGGCTCATCCTCTATATGTGTTTCACTTGGAGAGTTTATGTTTTCTCCTGGAATATTACATTAATTTCCAGTTTAACTGGTACAGCCCTGGAATTTCTAAGTAGTCTCCTGTCCAGATTTGACACTGCTTAACAAAAGAAAAATTAGTCCAGAATAACAGAATAATAGAGTTGGAAGGAAACTTGGAGCAGGTGTGCTATTCAGCAGGTTCTGACAGGTTCTGGAGAACCAGTAGTGGAAATTTTGGGTAGCTCAGAGAACTGGCAAATGCCACCTCTGGCTGGCCCCAGAGTGGGGTGGGAATGGAGATTTTGCAGTATCCTTCCCCTGGAGTGGGGTGGAAATGGAGATTTTGCAGTATCCTTCCCCTGCCATGCCCACCAAGCCACACCCACCATACACCACGTCACGCCCACAGAACTGATAGTAAAAAAATTTGCATTCCACCACTGCCTTGGAGGTCTACCAGTCTAACCCCCTTCTTGGATTTGAGAGATGTTTAAATATATATCCAAATTTTCTAGCAAGAGGCTTGGCTTAACCCATATAAAGTATATGAGGGCTATAATGGGGGTCAGGAAGGTGGCCTTCTCCATAGGGATACGGCTATCCAGATCAATTCCAAATTTTCAGAGCTTCCGCTTCCTTGGGGTCTTTGCAGGAATTTTTTTTTTTAAAAAGAAAGAGACTCAAGATGAAAAAAAAAATCAGTAGGGCAGGTTGTCTCAAAGGTACTTTTTCAGGAGCCAACTGGACTTCCTTGTTTTTTCTTTTGAAGACGTTTCACTTCTCATCCAAGAAGCTTCTTCAGCTCCGACAGGATAGTGGGGAATGGAAGGATTTGTATTCCTTGCAGACAGCTGGTCATTTGCATCCTTTTAGAGGGTCATTGAAACACTTGGAGGTTTATCTGCATCCTCAGGGTCACCTGTGTAGCTCTGCTGGTTCCTGTAGTCTGCAATTTTTCCTCTGGAAATCCATTCCTACTCCCACACCATTCAAAGGGCGTTCATCCCAAATTGTATAACTAAAAGTCTATAGAGATTCTTACTCATCCAGGTCATGGTGGTCCCAAACGTGATTTTCCAAGAGCCAACTGGATTTTCTGATTTTTTCCTTTGAAGACATTTTGCTTCTCATCCAAGAAGCTTCTTCAGCTCTGACAGGATAGTGGGGAATTGAAGGATTTATATTCCTTGCAGACAGCTGGTCAATTGCATCCTTTTAGGGGGTCGTTGAAGTAGGGCAGGTTATTTATGAATAATAAGCCTTTCCTTGATCTGCTCTGCTACACGCGCTCCACTGACCCAGATAGAAGTGTTATGAAGATGGTTCTCTAGCAGGCAAATTCCAGATACCTTCTCTGTCTCCATTTCTACTGATCTTTCCATTAGAATTCACCTTTTAGCTGCCAGGTTCCAGGTGCTAATTCTCAAAATCTTGAGTCTCGGGATTGCTGAAAACCTTCCAGCTGAGAGCCAAGTTTTGCTGAAGGAGGTCTTAGAACTAAATGTGCTTTTTCTTGGGAATGAAGCCCTTCATTCCCAAGAAATAGTAACAACGCAATTCAAATGCCACATCTCTTATTGTTGATTGTCCTCAACTTACAATCACAATTGAACCCAAAACTGTTGTGCTTAAGAAAGGCAATGCTTAAGCATATTTTGTCCCATTTTATGACCTTTGTTGCTGCAATTGTTGGGTAAATCACTGCAGTCGTTAAGCGACTCATGCTATCGTTAAGCGACTCATGCTATCTTTAAGAGGATCTGGTTTCCCCTATTGAGTTTGCTTGTTGGAAGCCAGTTGAGGTCAGAAAGGGTGGGGGGTGGGTGTCACATGACCCCAAGACACTGCAACCATCATAATAAATACATGCCAGTTGCCAAGCATCCAAATTTGGATTAAAAGACTGTGGGATGCTGCAATGAGTATAAAAAAAGGGCACAAATCACTTTTTTTCAATGCTGTCGTAATTTCAAATGGTCACTAAATGAATGGTTGTTGTAAGTCAAGGATTACCTGTATATACTTAGAAGTGGAGCTGATTTAGACTTTGCAGGCAGCACGTGGTAGGCATAGTGACTCTTCAGTGACTTACAAACTCAAGTTATAAGAAATTCTCACTGTAAAACATATAGAGCTGAAGAAGCTTCTTGGATTGGAAGCAAAACGTCTTCAAAGAAAAACCAGAAAGTCCAGTTGCCTCTTGAGAAAAGCACCTTTGGGACAACCATGACCTGGATGACTGAGAATCTCCATAGATATCTAAAAAGTATAGTTTTCCATCTGGGCTTTTCTAAGCTAGGGAGGTGGCGGGTTAGAAAATGACTCATGATTTATGCTTGTTCGTTTGCCAGGAGTCCACATCTTGAGATTATCTCGGTCATCATGTTTGGCAGGACAGCCACACTGCTGCAAGAAAGTTTTTTTTTAACACGTCTGGCACTGCCAGGAATCATTTCCTGAAAATGAAGCAGCAGCAGCTCAGACCAGAAGCCAAAAAATGCCCAGCTCATGCAGAGGGATTGCAGTCAAATACCCAGAAGAGGTTTCCTGGGTTTATATAACAGTAATTAGTTTTCAGCAGCAGGTTAGGAGATTCGCGGTAGAGTAAAGGTGAAGTGACATGCATATCAATACGTCCAAGAGTGAAATTAGGAGGAGGGAATATCACTGGGATAGGATTGGAGGGCAGGTGTCACCAGCTATACACTGCAGAATGACGGATCTCCAAATGCAGCACCATCTAGTTTACCACCTTTTGAAATAAGGAACATCAAGGTCCATTTGAAGTTCAAGCCTAAAATAATGTAACTACACCATAGAGATGAGGACAAGCTACCATACTCTCTTAAGATCCCTCCGGGCAGCTTGACACTCACTCACACTGATGAATGTGGATGCCAGTCACTTTATTTAGAAACAGGAAAAGGACTGTTTGGGATTTCTGAATGAAGTGCCATCGAGTTGGCTGGGATCACACGTCAAGCAAAGCAATGATACAATAAGGTAAAGGTAAAGGTTCCCCTCACACATATGTGCTGGTCGTTCCCAACTCTACGGGGTGGTGCTCATCTGTGTTTCAAAGCCGAAGAGCCAGCGCTGTCCGAAGACGTCTCTGTGGTCATGTAGCCGGCATGACTAAACGCCAAAGGCACACGGAACACTGCTACCTTCCCATCAAAGGTGGTCCATTTTTCTACTTGCATTTTTTACGTGCTTTCGAACTGCTAGGTTGGCAGAAGCTGGGACAAGTAATGGCAGCTCACTCGGTTACGCAGCGCTAGGGATTTGAACCGCTGAACTGTCAACCTTTCGATCAACAAACTCAGCATCTTAGCCACTGAACCACCGCATCCGTAATGATACAGTATGTTAGTCTAATGTTTTGCATGAACCCAGAACCCCATGGTTTATAAATCATGGCCTAACAGGCACTCGTGAATTTAACAGGCACTCAAATATATGTAATTTATTTTTACAGAACATGGTTAAACCACTACGACTTATCCCAGACCTTTGGGATACAACTAGTATATGGGATATAATTAAGACAAGGTTATTGGACTTCTTACAAAATAGTTGCCCTGACAGGTATTAAGCAGCCACAAAATATCCCTTGGCCAGTAGGTAAAATTCTAATGATATTCCTGCCAGTAGCTCAGGATGTTCTTTAGGCTTACCTATTTTCTGTGTAAACGGGACCACTTCTAAGCCACTTTCTGATCTTTAGACATCCACTTTTTTTTTCAAAAGCCTTTGAGACCAACATAGGGCCCCAAGATATTCTGGAAAATAAAAACCCCTCTTTGTAGTTTCTTATTTTTAATCAAAACTCTCTAAACACAGGAAGGACAGAGAAGAAGGGGTTTGAGTGGCAGAGGAGGTGGGGACCACAGTTGATATGATCCAGAGGTGGTATTCAGCAGGTTCTGACCAGTTCTGGAGAACCGGTAGCAGAAATTTTGAGTAGTTCGGAGAACCGGTAAATACCACCTCTGACTGGTCCCACATCCCAGCTAATCGGGAGGAAATGGGGATTTTGCAGTAACCTTCCCCTGGAGTGGGGAGGGAATGGAGATTTTACAGTATCCTCCCCCTGCCATACCCACCAAGCCACACCCACCAAGCCACGCCTACAGAACTGGTAGTAAAGAAATTTTGAATCCCACCACTGATATGATCAACCACTAGATTTTCATTTCCCATGAACCACAGGTTGGAATACAATAGCACGTCATGCTCCATACCGCGTGGAATGGACAAGTTCGGTATTATTCCCATTAAACTAGATCTGTGAAAAAGTACAGTGTTTCAAACAGACTTGACTTTCCTTCGGGCTGCTGACAATGGAGCAGATTCGGGATGCTCTTTGAACATTTCAGTCCTAAACATTAAGAGCGCGGAGCGATCCTTATTCTCACACTCAGTATTGTTGTCAGACTTCACTAGCATACCTGCAGTTTACTTGGATGCCAGCTTCCTTGAATTATAGGGGTCTGTGGGGGTCTAAGACAATAGCCTTAGCGCACCGCCACAAGTAAGTTGTTCCTGCTGTGTCATAATATCCGCTAACTTGCCGGATAAAGCACAGTGCCCTTGCTTTCCTTCTAGCCCCCTCCCTCTCCCACCTTGGCTTTAGGGCTCCATTCATCCCTGCTCCCACCATGCAGCTTCCCAACCTCCTGAGTCACTGGCTGCGCTATTGACACAGACCGCAGGCAAGCTGCCAGCAAAGGGACTGGCCTGACGCAGCCAAACTTCCTTCAGCCCTCCTAGCAACCAAGCTTGAAAATCTTCACCTGTGAAGCAACCAAATTAAATAAATTAATGACAGAAACTCAAACCTGGACTTTAATTCTTCCTCTCTTATCTCTCCCCCCCCCTCAGCCCTTAATATTAATATAAGGATCTCAGCTCCAATCCTTCAGACCAGAGGTAGTACTTTCCAAATCTCTTCTTTACAGCATCTGTTTTTTAAGGGAGAGAGAGAGAGAGAGAGATGCTGGGAGAGAGATGCTGGGAGACAGAGCAGCATACACTGGAGAATGATGATGTCTTTGCAAATCTCTATTTATATAAACAGAATATAAAGAGGCAGGATAGCAGCTAAATTGCTTCAGGTTTCAGAGAGGAATGCTTATAAACTGACCACACATGCACAGATACATATGCATCTAGAGCTTGCCAATCCCACCTGCAGCTCTCAATTGCAGGCAACTATTTTGAGCCTTTGCCTAAAATCAAATTGCTTGGTGTTGGCATGTATCATATACCACCAAGCAAACCTGCCTTTGGATCTTATTCTACAGACAGATGATTAATTAATGGAACATTATATTTGGGGGACCAGGCTGGTAGAGTTTCTTAGCTGTTAAAAATAGGTTTAAAAAAAAAAAAGCTTTGAATTATTCATGCGGCTTTCCGTGCAGTTCGGTTGCTTTGTAATTTTTAAAAAATTAATAAGATTCCGATCCAAGATTTGGCTAAGCTGCCCAGAGAAGTCTTCGTTCAGAGGGGCATGATCAAAATCAACTAATAAAATAAATAAAAATAGTCTTTGTGAGAATGTTAGAAGATACCTGCTGAAATCAAATGTAGTTCTTAACCCTGCTTCCCAAAAGCCTGGATACACTTTGTCAGTCTCTTCCAGCAAATGGTCATCAATGAATGACGCACTATGACTGAATGTTACAGCAGATCACCTAACACACTTCTATTTGTTTTTTAAGATCTTAATCCACGTAACTGTTAATCTATGTTAATAAGATAGTGTTGCTAATGAACCAAGATATGACACTATAGAGTACCATTATCATCTTGACCAATCAAGGCTAACCTAATTGCAAAACTAGAACAAATTACTAACATCCTTCAGCTTCTTATGAGGAAAAAGCATCTCTCAACACAACTTTTTGTTTTCTGTTTAATTTTACCAGAGTAGGGCAGTAGTGAAATGCACATTTTTTTACGACTGGTTCTGTGGGCGTGGCTCGGAGGGTATGGTGTGGCTTGGTGGACATGGCAGGGGAAAGATACTGCAAAATCTCCATTCCCACCCCACTCCTGGGGGAAGGATACTGCAAAATCTCCATTCCCACCCCACTCCAGGGGGAAGGATACTGCAAAATCTCCTGCAAAATCCCCATTCTCTCCCTATTCCAGGGGGAAGGATACTGCAAAATCTCCATTCCCTCCCCACTCCAGGGGGAAGGATACTGCAAAATCTCCATTCCCACCCCACTCTGGGGCCAGCCAGAAGTGGTATTGGCTGGTTCTCCAAACTGCTCAAAATTTCCGCTACCGGTTCTCCTGAATCTGCCAGAACCTACTGAATTTCACCCCTGGAATAGGTTGTTTTCTGAGCCAGAAGCAGCAACCTAAAACCTAAAGCTACCACTAAGCCACTCGACTCCCTTCACCGAACATGTATAAACTTTAGTATTTTTAAAGAGAAAGAAGAAATGCTTTCTAACTACACTATGTGTTATATATCTCCCATTATCTCCTTCTGCCCTTGCAAAACTACAGGTGGTCCTCAACTTACAACAGTTCATTTAGTGACCGTTAGAAGTTACAACAACACTGAAAAAAAATTAGTTATGATTCTTTTTCACATTTATGATCACTACAACAATCACATGGTCACATGATCAAAATTCAGATGCCTGGCAATTGACTCATATTTATGATGGCTTTAGTGTCCCAAGGTCACGTGATCATCTTTTGCGACCTTCTGACAAGAAATGGGGAAGCCAGATTCACTTAACAACTGTGTTACTAACTTAACAATCGCAGTGGCTCACTTACCAACTGTGGCAATGTCATAAAATGAGGTAAAATTCACTTCACAATTGCCTCGCTTAGCAACAGAAATTTTGAGCTCAATTGTGGTCATAAATTGAGGATTATCTGTACTCTAAAAAATACATGAACGGTTTGAATGGTTTTCAAACAGGCCTACTTCCCATATGTGGTATGTGGAAATGAATTAGGGGTTGATGGAAAAAAATTCAATTCAGAAATGATTTTTTTTCATGCACTCCCTATGAATTCCTTTTAATCATCAACGTGACCTGCCAGCAACCAAAACCGGGATCACTTAACCTTCTTTCAGGTGATAATTAATTGCCAAGCTGAAACTGATAAAACCGCATATGTCTCAAAAGAATAAACAAACAGGTAAAATCCTTTAAGATACTGGACTTTTCTGAACATGCAAATGTGGCCCCCTAAATTATTGAGTCTGTCATCTGCACCTCTATAACTGTCTGGTTTGGTTCTGCAACCCAACAAGACAGACACAGACTTCAGAGGATAATTAGAACTGCAGAAAAAACAATGGCTACCAACCTGCCTTCCATTGAGGACTGTGTACTGCACAAGTCAAAAAGAGGGCTGTGAAAATATTTACAGACCCCTCACATCCTGGACACAAACTGTTTCAACTTCTACCCTCAACTTCTACCCTCAAAATGATGCTATAGAGCACTGCACACCAGAACAACTAGACACAAGAACAGGTTTTTCCCCAAACGCCATCACTCTGCTAAACAAATAATTCCCTCAATACTGTCAAACTAGTTACTAAGTCTGCATTACTATTAATCTTCTCATCGTTCTTATCACCCATCTCCTCCCACTTATGACAGTATGAGTGTAACCTTGTTGTTGGCACCCTTATAGTGACTGTTTCCCTATGACTATCATTAAGTGTTGTACTGTATGATTCTTGACAAATGTATCTTTTCTTTTATGTACACTGAGAGTGTATGCACCAAGACAAATTCCTTGTGTGTCCAATCACACTTGGCCAATAAAGAATTCTATTCTATTCTAAAGTTAGCACACAAAAAAGGGAGGAAGCTTAACACACTCAGCAAAGTAAGATGAAAACCTTTCCACCAGAGCTGCACATCCACCAGAATAAATATTTCAGAGGGCACATTCACACGCCTCCCAAAGAACCACTTTTCCTATAAATATTACCTACTCAGAACCCGTAATGACAGTGATCTCAAGTGTTGTTTTTATGCTCTCAAATAAACTGCTTCTTTTTCATGTAGCCTGTCCAGTGTTGTTCTTATGGAACCCTGGTTCAGAACCAGACCTCATATGACGCTGATAGGAAGTTGGCAGACATCTCAACCAAAACCATTAGAAATCTCCTCAGGTTATGGAAATTCTTTATACACACGAAGAGATTAAAACAAGCCAAAGGTTAAAGCTATTAAGGAAAACATTCCTTTCAGGATACCAGAGATTACACCTAAGAGTCATGGTGGCGCAGTGGTTAGAATGCAGTACTGTAGGTTACTGCCAGCAGTTCAATTCTCATAGGCTCAAAGTGGAGTCAGTGTTCTATCCTTCCGAGGTTGGTAAAATGAGGACCCAGATTGTTGGGGGCAATATGCTGATTCTGTGAACCGCTTAGAGAGGGCTGTAAAGTACTGTTGAAGCGGTATATTAGTCTAAGTGCTATTTCTATTGCTAATTAATGAAATATCATTTCCTCTGACTGCCAGTGGCCCTTTTCTGCTGTCAGTTTTTGTTGCACGTTTCTATGTAATATTTACAGGAAAGGGGGTCTTTTGGGAGGTGTGTAAATGTGCCCCTTTGAAATGTTTAATTTAGCAGATGTGCCACTGATGGGTTGATGTTCTTATCTAACTTTGCTGAGTGTAAGATCCTCCTCATTTTTCTATGTGCGTATGTGCTGACTTTCTGGTGCTACATTCGTGTATGTTTGTGAAAGCTCTGTATCTTGAATGGATCTTACCTGTTTGCTAATTCTTTGAGACAGATTTGGGTTTATCAGTTTCCACCTGGCTGTTAATTATCAGATGAAAGCTAAGCCTCAACATTGCTTTTTCTTTTTCTTTGCAACATGGTTTCTTTCAGCTACTGGCAGGTCATGTCGAAGATTAAAAAAAATTCACAGTGCATGAATAAAATTATTTCTGAATAGAATTTTCTTTCCACAGTTGACTCAGTGGACCATAACAATAAAAAAGGATTAGTATTACTATGCAATTATAGAAGGACAATTATAGGAAGAGGCGGGTGAGGGTTGCTTGTTTCATTCACAGATGGAAGCAGCTATTTTGTTTTTTCTCTTCAACACCTAACATCCTGCAAAAATTTCAGCCCCTAAATCATTTTGTCATCATGGTACCTGCAGGCTGAATTTCTGCTCATCTCTAAAAAAGTCAAAAGGAAGCGCGGAACAAAGGCAGCTATTTGCTTTTTGTGAGATAAGAGAGCTTAGTGTTGCTTTTTGACTGACCATACTTTATCTTTAAAATTGTGTAGAGGCGGGCAGTGCGGTTACTTAACGACTGTGGGCAAGGAAATATATTTGAGTATTCCATCCTTCAGATAAACTGCCGTTATTTTGCATATAAACCTGGAATATTAGGAAAAAGTCTCGATGGCAAGAGACACTCTACAAATTTACGTAGCTCTACGGCGCTTTTTTAAAGACTTCCGGTTGCGGAAAATGGACTTCCGGCAACGGCCATATTTTAAATATGTGAAGTAACGTTTTAGTCCGGCAGAGTCTGAAATTACTTCCTGTTTTTTGAACACTTGAACCAACTTCCGGTCGAGAGAGAGAAAAGGGGCGGCCCCGAGTGCCATCCTCGCACAGTACCACATTCATTATTGGGTTTTGATATATTTCCGGTTTGGTTGTTTCAGTTTCTCTATTAGCTGTTTGGGGTGGTGGGAGGGGAGATTGAAGAAAAGCGGACCCTCGAAAGGCGGGATAACGCAGGTGCGCATGCGCAGAGCGGGACGGCGTGTGCTGCTTCAGTCATTCTCCGGCCGAGGGTGGGGGGATTTCTGCCCTCAAGATATCGAACTGCCAAGGAAGGAGGAGCTGGCTAAGAACTTGCGAGGTTTTCGTGCGCCTGCGCTGTGCGGCCCACTCCGTTCACTTTCCTCCCCCCCTTCACGCCGGTTCATCTCCGAGGTGCGAAAAAAAAAAACCAAACAAAGCTATGAGAGACCGAACGCAGGAGCTGAGAGAGGTGAGAACGCCGCTCGCGCGCCCCTTCTCGACGCACGGCTTAGCCCCGCCCACAACGGTCGCGCTTGCACCTCCCTTGGCGCCAACGGCCGCTCTGGCTTCACGTCGCCCTCCGCCGCTTCCTCCAGGGCTGTTCTCCCTTTCCCCTCTCCTCCCCACCCCCCGTTGCAGATTGGTGGCTTTTCTCACCACCACCACCACCCCCTCCTCTAATGAAATCCACGGCTCATTCCCTTTTCCCTCAGGACTCGCAACTTCCTCTCACCGCTGAACCCCATTCACACATACTCTTTTCACACACACACACACCCCTCCTTTGACTCTGGGTGGCTCCCTCAGTTGCCCGGGGAAGTAGAAGGTCTCCTCCCAGGCTGGCATGGAGAAAAGCCTCACTTGGACCTTCTGCCTTTCTCTTCTCTCCCAGCACTGGAATGGGAAAAGTTAACCATAATCCTATTTAAAATGGCGGCCGTCCCCTTTCCCTTTTATCAGATTAACAGAATTGGAAGAGACCTTATAGGTCATCTAGTCCAACACAACCTCAAGCAGGAGACCCTACACCAGAGGCCTTCAAACCTGGCAGCTTTAAGACTTGTGGACTTCAACTCCCAAAATTCTCCAGCCAGCTATGTTATGCTATTCTATGCTGGCTGGAGAATTTTGGGAGTTGAAGTCCACAAGTCTTAAAAGCTGCCAAGTTTGAGGACCTCTGCCCTACACCATTTCTGATAAATAACAGTCCAATCTTTTCTTGAAAGTCTCAAGTTTCTTTCCACCTGGCCTCTCTCCCCATCACCTCTGGACCCCCTCAGCTGCAATTTTCTCCTACCCTCCATCAATGGGAGGCTGCTTTAAGAAAGAAGGCTTATTTGATGAGCTGAACCAATGACAGCAGGCAGTTTTGGGACAGCTTGACCCCCTTGGCTTTAGGCATGGTTGGATTTTTATAGGGTTGTTCAATATAGTGAGCTCTGTGCCTTTTGCTATTCTAATGATGTGTGTGTGGAGGGGGGGGTTTAAATCCTATTGTGTCCTAAAGTTCATGTACTTTTTCTTAGAATTTGGAGTATGGGGTGGGTACATTCTTAATCCCATCAACTGGAGCGGAAGATGTTTTATATATGGATAGATTGGCTCAGTCTTAATAAGTAAAAATATCCATCTTTCAGGCATCTGCTGGAGGAAGTAGGAAGACGAGATGTTTTCTGCCTTTTAAGAGCATGTTTCTTCATTCCTCCTTTGGGAAAATATAATATTCTGCCTCTTTTTAATATTAATAATAATAATAATAATAATTTTATTTCTATACCGCCCTTCTCCCGAAGGACTCAGGGGGGTGTACAGCCTATTTAAAAACAGAATAGACATCAATTTAAAATAATTTAAAAGTATTAAATAAATTTGGCTTAATTTAAAACAAATATTTGGGGAGGGGGACTTCCTACACTCCATTGTACTTGATTTCTTCTCCCCTCCTCTTCAGACCTTTAGCCTTTATATTCCCCTCCCCTCTTCTCCATAGTTACTTTTCTTGGCATGGTTGCTGGCACTCCTGAACTCTCAGTGTCACCCCAGAGAAAGTTTAATGCAGGGGAATTCTGATAATTGAAATCCACCTATCTTTAAGGTTGCAAGGTTTGAGAAACTCAAGACAATGGCTGTCAGCCTGAAGTGACAGAAGTTGAAACAGGAAAGATATGGGAGCCACCCTCAACTTGGGACACTACAATTCCAAGTAGCAGATGCTGGCTGGGCTCTAATGGAAATAGTAAAAGCACCAGGTGGGACAGGTACTTCCAGGTGGCCAAGTATCAGTTGCTGCTTCCAAAGTTCAAATCTTTATTGTCAGTGCACAACATATGTACAATGAGATTGGTTGAGCTTAGTGCACCTTCCCAAACACAATACAACTCGCAGTGAGGACAGAAAATCCCTAACCCAATAAATCATATTAACAAAACACCCAGTTCTATTGCACCAGTGTGAACATGTTACACATTGTGCCGGCCCTGCAAGTCCATTGTACTATGTAGTTCTGATGTTATTTTGCATTTAGGAGTCCATCTGACATGGATAAAAATTATTCTTCAGCCTGTTTGTTCAGCTGACTATACTTCTATATCTCCTTCCCGGTGGTAGGACGGTAAAAAGTGGTGACCAGGGTGAGAGTCCCAATCTAAACTAGACACAAGATGACTGATCAACATCAGTAGGAAGAGCTGACCTGGATTCTAGAATAAGAATGAGCCTGATTGGGTCTTGACATGGAATTGCAATGGAAGGGCAGATTTTAATTTTGTCTTGGAGGAGGTTTGCAAATGTGTTGGTATAAAATTATTTACACATGTATTTATGCATGCTTTTTATTGTCTCAGCAGTTGCCACGAAATCTATATTCATTATGCCTGTATTGTGGACTTTCCTTTTTTTTGTCCCTTTGACTCAGTCTTGTCCCCCGACAACTGTCTGGAGAAGTCATTGCAGTTTTCTTGGCAACACTTTGGAAGTAATTTGCAAATGCTTCCTTTGTAGATTGAGAGAAAATAACTGGCTCAAAGTCATCCAAGTAAATGTGTGCCAAAGATGGGACTAGAAATCAGTGTCTCATTTTCTAGGTGATGCCTTAAACACTACCCCAAATTTGGCTCTCTGGACTTTCCTTAATCTTCCAAAAATCTTCAATCCTTATGTAATTGAATAAGTGTTTTACTAAATACTGATTCAGCACGGCTGCCCTAGCTACCATTATTTTACAACATCCATTTTTTAAAATATGATTTTTTAACCCCGAAGAGGACTGATTCCGACTGCCTGAGGCTTTTGTTAGAAAGGGCACCGGTTTCACAGTTCTATGAAAAATACTTTTAATTCCAAGTAAGAGATAGCCTTCTAAAAATTTATAAAGGAAGGAAGGGAGTTGGTTCAATTATTCTCAGAACATAATTGTGGTTCTTAGAGCAAAACCCTACTAATTAAGCAGGGCTGAATAATTGTAATATATGGTTAAAGTTTTAATTGGCCAAAGCATTTATCTCTAATTAAATAGTAGCAATTGTTTACTACTTTTTCTTATATTTTGAGAAAGGAGACTTGTTTGCTTTTGGAAACTCATTATTCCCAAAGACCTTTGAAAGTGCTGTACCAGTTCTTGGTATCTTCTGAAAAACATGTTTTTGATGTGACCCTAATTTGAGGACCACTGAGTTACAGCAGTGACACAGAGAATTTCCAAGGGAAGAAATTCTATTGTCTAGCTAAGGAATTTCCAAATTTGGCAACTTTAAGACTTGTGGACTTCATTTCCTCGAATTCCTGAGCCAGCCATGCTAACTTGCCAAGGTCAGCATTTTTCTCTCCAAATTCTATAAAATAATATACATTAAAAGTACTGGTTAGCAAGATGGACTTGTGTAGTTAAGCAGTAGCATTAAACTCTGAATCCACACACAAAAGCTTGCACAAACCTTGCAAATTATAGCCATGTCTTATACAACCAGGAAGAGATAAACCTAGTTTCATTTCAGTCATCACAAGTGAATTCTAAATTAAAGATTAAGCAAATAGTGCCTGGGGCTGGGCTACACTATTTGGACTGCAGAAATCTAGATGGACACTACACGATTGGAAAAACTACATTTTCTGCATCCATTGGCAATCCAGATAATGTAGCATTCAACTACAGGTAATCCTCAATTTACAACTATTTGTTTCATGACCAGTCAACATTTCAACAGCACTGAAAAGGGTGACATATGTTTCTTGCACTTGTGTTGCAGTGTCCCTGTGGTCACATATACCTGTCACGCATGAGGTATATGTGCTTTCTGAGACATACTGTACCTTATTTTCTTTTCTTTTTTTTCCACAGAAAGATGATGAGTCAGACAATGAAGATGTTGAACGTGTGGCTCTTGTCACACAACATGGATTAGCAAAACACAGTAACTTCCCTGACCCTACTGATGGATTCTTCCAAATGGTATCATGATCTTCTTTACCAGCACTTGGGGGTTGATAATCCACCTTTTTTTGTTCTCTCTCTCTCTCTCTCTGAAAAATCTGAAGGATTTTTTTCTGTCTTCTGTAAAAACTCTCCATATCTGATTTCTCTTCTTGTAGTGATTAAAAGTACCCACTTAAATATGACAATTGCATTCCCTATTAAGGGTATAAGATACCTCCCCCACTCCTACATGTGAACTGCATAAAGTCCCCTGGCAGTGAAACATTCACAGCAAACTGAATTGATCCTGGATGGCAACGGGGAGAATCAGACAGGAACCAGTAGCCCAAATAACTCAGATTATTTATACTCACTGGCTGTATCTCAAAGATACCCTGTTTCCCCGAAAATAAGGCATCCCTGATAATAAGCCCAATCAGGCTTTTGAGCACATGCACTAAAATAAGCCTCCCCCAAAAAATAAGCCCTTCCCGAAAATATTTAAATGGAGAGCTGGAAATAAGGTAAAACAGCAAGAGGAACCCCATCTTGTTCCATGCGCCCCAAAGTAATAAGACCTCCCTGAAAGTAAGGCCAAGCGTTTATTTCAGGGTTCAAAAAATATAGGACAGGGTCTTATTTTCGGGAAAACACGGTAGTACAGCTAGCATGCTGGCCTATTAGGAAAGGATCAGTAATGAGAAGAGCATCAAGATGTGTTTATTGAAAAACATTCCAATCCCATGGTGTAATTAACACTATGTTTTCCTCTTTCTTTATCTGTTCTTTGAAGTGTAAAAGACCAAAGACGTATCAGCTGCAGTTCTGCTTTTGCTCAGAACTGCTCAGCAAGCAACAAGTGGTTTGCTGGAAGCCTGTTGTATACTGTGGTTATTTGTATGCTTAATCTTTTTATGTTATACCTTCAAAGCAGTTTGGTTGCTTTGGTGAGCCAGGTTTTGGCCACAACACATATTGATTGCTTGATATCTCCAGGGTTGCAAAAAATAACTGTTTTGCTGTTCTAATACATTGGGAGGATAGGAAAGAAAATGGTACTTTCAAAGCCATACCTGATGTAGGTCTCATAACTATTGATGGGATCATAAAGATATGGATTACAGTAATAGCTGCATTTTCTTTTTATAATTCCTTTTGAATACCAATTACTTGGAAAATTTCTAAAACTCTTTTGAACAGTGTCCACTAGTATCTTGAATTTATTGGTACACTGCATCACTCTCCTAACTGGTGGAGTGAAGGCAATACTTTGTTGACTTGCAAGATAGTCTCTAGGATAGATAAATCTTATATAGAACAGTGACTTTAGTTGCCACTGATAGCATATCTGTCCAGATGTTCCAAAACTAAAGTAGTTATGCTGTTCATGAAA
Organism: Pantherophis guttatus; assembly: GCF_059756535.1. Lineage (NCBI taxonomy): Eukaryota > Metazoa > Chordata > Lepidosauria > Squamata > Colubridae > Pantherophis > Pantherophis guttatus. The sequence goes on from NC_142066.1 coordinate 24,959,112, forward strand.
TCAAGAGAAGAGGAAAGAATTCAGTAGAGTTGAATGAATTTTGGGTGTGATCTTAAAGAGCCATGGTGATAAATATATGCATGAAAGTAAAGGAGTGGGTTTAATTATGCATGACAGAGTTAAAATGTATGTTAGCAATTATGTATTGGTATCACTGGATTGCCATGAGTAGATATGAAAATAGCTTGCATGCTACAGTCCATAGAATGGTGATAACAAAAAGAATCCGGAATGAATTTGGGGGAATAATTGCCAACATTTGAACAAGGTACAATGGTACCTTCATCCCACCCCACCCCCCAAAAATGACTGGACCATTCAAAGACCCAAGAATATCTTGGGGAATATCTGCTTAGGAAAAGATCTGTATTTTGATTATGTTATTTAAGAGTAGATCTGTTTTTGTATATGCATGAACAAGAAATAAAATCATGGGAAATGCAGGTGAAATAAGAAAATGCTTGAAGGAGCGTTTTATTGATTTGTGTGGAAATGATAGGTTGAAGAGTGGAGTTAAATGCTTTTAAAGTTAATGCCCAAGAAAAAAGGTGAGAAGAAAGCTGTAAATCCTTTGAGAATGTAGAAAAGTAGTGAAGCTGCCAATTAAGATGGTGTTCCTGGAAAAAATTAAAATATGACCATTCAAAATATTTAATATTTTGTATTCAAATCTGGCTGTTAAGAAAATGCTGTTATTTTTCTATACCTAGAGAAAAACTCAATTGTGTAAATGCAATACCCCTCCCCGCAGCAGAATTAGTTGTGCTTGGGAAGATGTTTAGCAGAATTTTGATAGAAAAGATGTGAGCAAAGTGCTTTGATTGCTGGGAGTATGTAGATCAGTTTTATGATTTTCAGCAAGGCATTGAAGAGCATGTGAATAGGAAAAAATTATGTAGATTTAGAGAAAAATCTTATCATAAAGTAAATAACTTGCATAATGGAATATTTTGCTTGAATGAATCTAGCACAGTCGCTGCGGTCTACTCGTGGCAAGTAGGGCATATCAAATTTTTCAGCTTTCAGTTTCCAAACATTAGGGGTGCTCCAAAGTTGTGACATGCCTTGGGGATTGTAAAAACATTTTGGTTACTTTAATATAATTTAGATGTGCTTGGTAAGTAACTACATAAATTTCATCACTTTTTAACATTTTGTTTGTTTCAGGAAATTCAACGTGGGATAATTCAAGAGAGGGACAGTGGGACCTGGTCTTGCTTTAGATTTGAACCTTTTCAAGTGAGACATCCTCAAGGCTGGGATGAACCAGAATATGTAATCACTTGTTCCTCTTATCTCTCTCTTGAGTTATCCCGCGTTGAGTTGTCCTACAACAAGTTTTCCCACAGTGAGTTGTCCCACAGCTAGTCAGCCAGGGCCGAGTTGTCCCGTTCTTGAATATGGAGTTGCAATTTGCATGAAAGGTATTTGCCAAATACAGCTAGAGTGATATACAGCATGTGTGAGAAAAACTGAATGCTTAATATTAAGCATTTTTATATGGGGGGAGTTTTAAGAAATCCTTCTGGTTATTTAATCTGTTTATGAGTAATTGTATAAGGAGTGTAGTGCCTGTACTGTCAATAAAAATATGCTGGTTGGGAATGAGAACATGCTCATGTACTTTTGTATGCAGACGATGCTGTGGTGTTAAATGAGAATTCAGATGATTTGCAGCAAATGTTAGACTGTATAAGGAAAGAATGGATCTGAAAGCTAATGCATTAAAGATGGAAGTTTTATTTAACAGGAAATGAAGTAAGCATTTGTGGGTTATTTATAAGAAGGGAAAACTGCAGTAGATGAATGTATACTATATCTTAATAAAATGCCTACTAAAATGGGCAGAGAAAACGTAAGAAATGCAAAAAATGGTCAGAAATTGAAAATGGTACAGGTAGTCCTCGACTTACAACCACAATTGAGCCCAAAATTTCTGTTGCAATGCAAGACAGTTGTTACAGTAGTGGCCAAAATTGTGGAAACCTTTTGGGAAAAGTGTATTTTCTAAAACTAGCTAATAATACTACTTCAAAAAAGTAGTACCATAAAATTATATATCAATGGAAAGAAAATAAAAATTATTACCATGTCAGTTAATAGTTGGGTAACTTTTAGCATGAATTATGGCCTTACAACATCTTTCCATGGAGTAAACCAAGTCTTTTAGTTCTGCAGCTGTTATAATGTGAAACCAAGATTGAATCATTGCTTCTATTAACTGGGTTTTATTGCCGGGTCGCTTCTGACTAACAAGTTTCTTTAGTCAGCTCCATAGCCTGACTTAGGTGGCTCAGTGGCTAAGACACTGAGCTTATCGATCAGAAAGGTCGGCAGTTCAGCGGTTTGAATCTCTAGTACAGGTCTCTTGCGTGAGTAGGGGGTTGGACTAGATGACCTCCAAGGTCCCTTCCAACTCTGTTACTATTACTGATTTTCAATTGGGTTAAGGTCTGGGCTATTCCCAGGCCATTCCAGCAGTGGAATATGATTATCTTGAAATTCCAAAAAAAGTGGTATTATTAGCCATCAAACCTCAAAAATACACTTTTCCCAAAAGGTTTCCATAATTTTGGCCACTACTGTAATTGAGTTTTGCCCCATTTTACAACCTTTCTTGTCACAGTTGTTAAGAGAATCACTGAAGTAGCTAAGTTAGTCACACAGTTGTCAAGTGAATCCAACTTCCCCACTGACTTTGCTTGTCAGAAGGTCGCAAAAGGTGATCGTGTGATCCAAGGACACTGCAACTGTCATTGATATGAGTCGTTGCCAAGAATCTGAATTTTGACCATGGGAATGCTGCAACGGTTGTAAATATGAAAAATGGTCATGTCACTTTTTTCAGTTCCATTATAACTCCAAGCAGTCACTAAGCGAACTGTTGTAAGTCGAGGACTACCTGTATGGTGTAATGTATTAATCTTGTTGAAAAAAGTAAAACCAGCAGTGTATAAAAACATGCTACTGCCCACTTTGTTACCTGGTACACCTCACTTAACTATCATAAATGGGACTGGCAATTCTGTCACTAAGTAATACAGTCATTAAACAAGACATGTGTTTGCAACTTGCAATCTCTCTTCACTTTCTCCATTGACTCTGCTTGGCTATGAAGTGGGCAAATGATTGCAGGGATGCTGCAGTGGCTATAAGGGACAACAGGTTGTAAAGCTAATTTTTCAGCGCTACAGTAACTTTGAATTAAAAAGGGCAGTTATTAAGTGAGGACTACTTATAATTATTTTATTCTTCTGAAACGATTTTTAGAAACAACCTATAGAACCTAGAACAATGGTTCTCAACCTTCTCGGAAGAAGGGCGGCATATAAGTATAATAATAAATAATAATAATAATTTCACCATGGGTCCCTTTTAAATATCTTTTGTGGCCACGGACCCCCAAGACTTAAGATTTAAATCATATAATTTCTTCAAGCCTTCACAGACCCCCTGTGATGATAGCACAGCCCCTCCATGTGTCCACGGACCACAGGTTGAGAACCTCTGATCTAGAACAATTATCAGTGTTTCTGAGCTTCCTGAGATAAGATCAGGATTCAATAATTGCTACTGACCTTCTCATTATATCATTTATCCCCTTTATAGACACGTGACATCCGTGAAGCCTTGAAGGTACTGGAATGCAAAGTGAAGGACCTAGAGAAAAATCAGACTACAGTCCTGGCTTCACCAATCCCTGATGACAGTAGGTTTCCAACGATCAAGTTTCAATCTGCCAATATATATCTTGTGGCTTAAATCTTTATGGCATCTTGCAGGCTGTTACTTACAAAGTTGCGTGTTCCAAAATTACAAACAGAAAACTAATGGCAAAATGCTACAGTCCTTCTTTTAAAGCTTTGTTAAATTAGAACTGAAGCTTAATTAAGATGACATGGTGAAGATGACAGAAAATACCATCCTTGAGAAGAAATTAGTGGGAAAAGGAAACATGCTTCAAGCAGGAGACTTACACAAATGAGGCAGCAAGGAAGATTAGTCAATATTGATCAAGAAAGCAAGAGACCATTGGTCAGTTGAGTGTAGGAATCAAGAATAGAAACCAGCCTATTTTAAATGTAACAAGAACTGAAAGAAAATGATTTGCACTTACTTTAAAAATAAGGGCAAGGAATTTGTGCTGTGGGTAGAGTCAGAAGAATTATTTTGGCAGTAGAATTCGTAGTAGAGATATAAGAACTAAGGTTTGGAGAAAGAGAGAGACTACTGAAGAGAAATAACTAAAGTACAGGTAGTCCTCACTTTCTGACTGCCTTGCCTTATGACCATTTAAAGTTATGACAGCATAAAAATGTTTTGCAATCAATCGAGGCATTTATGGCCATCATAATCAGGTGATCACCATTCGGGCATTTCAGAACTGGATTGCCACAAGCTGTGCTAATAGAGAAGGCAGAAATAAAATTGTAAACTGTGATCACGTGATATTTTGCTTAGGCAATTGCGGCACTTAGCAACAGAACTGCCAGTAGCGATTGTGGTTACTAAGCAAGGGCTACCTATACAGAAGAAAATGAGCAGTTACAAATCAGACTTTCAGCAAAGGCATAAAGACGTAGTTTTGCAGAATTGTTCAGGAAGAAGTGGTGTGACTTACAATGGATTGCAGGTAGCAATAGCAGTTATATACTGCTTTATAGCCCTCTCTCTAAGCAGTTTAAAGAGTCAGCCTATCACCCCCAACAGTCTGGCTCCTCATTTTACCAACCTCAGAAAGATGGAAGGCCGAGTCAGCCTTGAGCCAGTGAGGATCGAACTGCTGGCAGTTGGCAGAATTAGCCTGCAATACTGCATTCTAACCACTGCGCCACCATGGCAGTCCTTCCTTAATAACGGCCTCATTCCTAGTTACAATGAAAAGTAACTGTGACTAATGCCCGCATTTGCAGCCTTTACACCTCTCTAGGGGTGTCCTTATGTAAAATCATGAATTATAAACAATCACGATCACATGATTTTTCACTTTGTGACTGCTTTACTTAACTGGGTTGATGGACCCTAATGCTGTCACTAAATGAGGACTAAATTTGTTCCCATCATTTACAGGTGGTTTCCCAGAGGAAAGATGGGAGGGGGGCTCAGTGTAGCTCAGTCACAATGCTTGCAAGAATCAGATATGATGAAAATTAATACCGTTTTTGCGTTTTCAATGTGTTTTCTAGATACAAAGCAAGGCCTACAAAAGCTGCGTGAGGAGATCAAGGAGTTGGCAAAAGACACCAGAGCCCAGCTGAAGAGTGAGTGTGCGCACAACTTATGAGGAAAACAAAGAGGATGTATCTTGACTCTTCAGTTTAGGAATTAATATCTAGTGTTCTGAAAATATATCATATTTTAGTCCCCAGAGCTCTCTTTCTTGAAATAAGCATTACAATCTCATAATAGCTACTTCTTGATTATGTAGGAATTGAGCCCACGAAGGAGGAACAAGATGAGAACAGAAATTCGTTCAACAACCGAATGAAGAGAAATCAGGTGAAAAACAAAGCACTTGGTTGCCTTGATGGGGAAGCAAGGTGAGGAGGCAAAAAGGGTCTGCATAATTCATTATATATATTTCTGTTTCAGCATGGAATCCTTTCCCAACAATTCATGGATCTCATCAATAAATGCAACTCTGTACAGTCTGACTATCGAGACCGAAATCTGGAGCGCATCAAACGACACCTACAGATTAGTGAGTATTTGCCTTTGTTAGGCACAGAAAATGCTGCATTTTAATGTCAAATCATCTTGTAGAATTGCCCCAAACCATGTGCCTGCTGTAGAAAGATTGAGACAACCAAGGTTATTTGAATATTTTATGGCTAAGGAAAGTCCTAGGTAGTGGCCAGTTAGCTATTGGGCCAAATTCAAAATTTATTTATTTGGGACAAAGATACCTGTTAGAGAATCTCAGTTATAGATCTGTTCAGTCACTGAGATTATCATGCATTTATTGCGAAGTCTGGCAACTGCTCACAAATGGGCCTTCTTAATGATTGTGCCTCCAGTCTAGAATGTTCTTCCTCTGGACATTTGAGAGACACCTGCTATAGCAACTTTTAAAGTTTTATAAAGAATACATTACTTTAAAATATTATTTATCATTAAATTCCTTTTATTGCTGCTTTTATTGTATTTTTTAAAGTAATTTTATTAAAGATTATAATTGCAACAATAAAAACTAATACAAACTGGAAGAAAGCAAAAAAGTAGAGAGTGAAAAGTGCCAAGGAAAAGAAAATATGTAAAAGAAAAGAATAAAGAAAAAAAAGTGACTTTCAACCTTTATCACAACAAATATAAACAATTTTAGTAATTTTTTACCTCTTGCTTTCAACCAATGATCTCTTTGTCCTGTAAGTTGCCAGAAATAACATATCTGTTTTTATCTTGATCAAATAAACAAACTTCATGTTCCTTTCTTTTACTTCTAACAGTCTTAATTTTAATCCACTCAAGTACTCTTGTAGAACTACTTATTTCTTTTTTATTCCTTCCCACAAGATTCATCCAAGCTTTAACTAAACTTTTTTGTAAATCTAATATGATACAATTATCCAGATTACTTTCTTCATTTATTAATTAATAATTCTCTTTTGACTTTTAAAACATCAATGGATTACATTTTTATATCCAATTAAACATCTTTTCTATGTCATTTTTGTAGCCTGTCATTTGTAGATTCACTTTCAGTGTCTCTGTCTTTTTTTTTATTGCAAAAGTTTTACAATTACATTTTCACCCCTTTTTCCCCCCACCACCACCCACCCCAAACTTCCCAACCTCCCTAACCCTCCCTAACCCTCCCCTCCCCCCCAGACTTCCCTATATTATACTCATATCTGGTAAAAAAAATAAAAAAACCCCTTAATATAAAACTTGTGTAAAAACTTGAACCCCTCCCTCCCCTTTATAATTTTTCTTTTTACCCTCATTACATTAAAATATTTCTAATACATTATTTTCAAATAAAAGCTATTTGATACTTTCTAGTTTGATATTTGTTCTGAACATATTCTATCCACTTTTTCCATTCCCATTCATAAGTCTCTTGTGAACAATCTTTTAAGTATGCTGAAATCTTCGCCATCTCTGCAAAACTGGCCATCTTCAGAGTCCATTCCTCAATAGTGGGCAAGGCTTCATTTTTCCAATATTTACCTATCAACAATCTTGCTGCTGTTATCATATACAATATCAGCTTTACTTCACCCAATGTAAAACCCTTAGCTATACCCAATAAAAACAGTTGTGGAGAGAATTGAATTTTTTTCTTCAAAACATTCTGCATGACCCACCAAATTTTTATCCAAAAAGCCTTAACTTTCCTACAGGTCCACCATACATGATAATACGTAGCATCCAAACATTCACATCTCCAACATTTTGGCTGAACATTAGGGTACATACATGACAACTTTTTGGGATCTAAATGCCATCTATAAAACATTTTATAAAAATTTTCCCTCAAATTCTGTGACTGTGTAAATTTAACGTTCTGAACCCAAATTTTTTCCCATGTTTCCAACATCACTGGTTCTTCAAAATTTTGTGCCCACTTAATCATACAATCTTTAACTAATTCAGTTTCTGAATCCCTTTCTAACAAAACATTATAAAGCCTTTTGATATGCATTGGACCTTTCTCTTTTATATGTCTAACCAATTCTTCCTCGTGCAACATAATACCAGTTTTTTGGTCCTCTTTCCATCTCAATTGTAATTGATTATATTGTAACCAAGTTAGATTAATCCCTTCGTCCAACAGTGTCTGCAATGTCTTCAGCTGCCATCTGCCCGCATCTGTAAAAAGAACCTCTTTGTATAAAACCCCCCCGAGTGACATTATATTTGTATGCCACAAAATATGACCAAGATCCAGCCATAGCGGTATTTTATAATCCCATTTGAATCGGTGCTTCTTCCAAACTCTCATCAAAGAGTCTCTAAGTATATGGCTTTTAAATACTTTATCAACTTTGTCATCATAAAATAAGTAGGCATGCCATCCAAATTCAAGATCAAAACTTTCTGCATTCAGTATTCCAGCCTTTTTCCTTCCAAACCAATCACTTGTTAAAGTTAAAGCTGCTGCATCATAATATAACTGTAGGTTTGGAAGTTTAAGACCTCCTCTTTCTGGAACATCTTGCATAATTTTCAATTTCACTCTCGGCTTTTTCTCGTTCCAGACGAACTTATTCACTCCAGTTTGCCAAACCTTCAATAGTTTATCACTTTTAAGCACCGGAATCATTTGAAACAAAAAAAGAAATCTTGGCAAAATGTTCATCTTAACTGCTGCTATTCTCCCAGGTAGAGACAGCTGCAGTTTTTTCCAAGTCTCCATGTCTTTCTGCACCTCTCGCCACAACACCTCATAATTATTTTGAAACAATTTCATGTTTGATTCTGCAACCTGAACTCCTAGATATTTTACCTTTGGTACAATCTCAAAACCTGCCCTCCTTTCAAGCTCATGTTTGCGATCTTGTGTCATATTTTTAGCTATCATTTTAGTCTTTTTTGAATTCAGTCTAAAACCTGAAACTTTGCCATAGTCTTGTATAATGTCCTTCATCAGGATTATTGATTCCATTGGCTGTGATAGGGTAACAACCAGATCATCTGCAAATGCCTTTATTCTGTAATCCTCTTGCCTAATCATTATACCTTTCAGGATATTAGAGTCCCGTATTGTATTTAGCAAGACTTCTAGTGTTAAAATAAATAAAAGTGGGGACAGCGGACATCCCTGTTTTGTTCCTTTTTCAATTTTAAACTCTGTTGTCAAACTTCCATTAATAATGATCTATGCCTTTTGCTCTTGGTAAATTGCTGAAATCGCCTGTATAAATTGATCCCCAAAGTCCATCTTTTTTAAAGTCTTTAGTAGAAAATTCCAATCCACTCTATCAAAGGCCTTCTCTGCATCCAAAAAAACCAGCACTGCAGGAATCTGTTTATTCTTCTCAAGATATTCCAATAAATCTATCACTTGCCTTACATTATCCTTCATGTATCTGCCCTCGATAAATCCCGCTTGATCATCATGAATCACCTTTTGGATTACTGGCATCAACCTGTTGGCTAATACTTTCGCATAGATTTTATAGTCTGTATTCAAAAGAGATATTGGTCTATAATTCTCTGGTTTTTTAGGACCGACTTGTTCTTTTGGTATCAAAGATATATAAGCTGTTGTCCATGATGGGGGTATTTTACCCCCTTGTTGAATATTGCAAAATAAATCTCTAAGTTGTTCCACCATTTCAGCTTGCAAAGTTTTGTAATACACTGCGGTCAAACCATCCGTGCCAGGAGCTTTAGCTGTTTTTAACTGTTTAATTGCTACTATTATCTCCTCCTCTGTTATAGGATAATTCATTCTTTCCTTTTGTTGATCAGTAATTTTTGTAACTCTTTTATCGTTTAAATATTTTTCTATAAGTCCGTTCTGCACCTCCTCTTTGGCGTATAGTTTGGTATAATAGTCCACAAAAGCTTCTTTAATTAATTTTTGTTGAAAAATTTCTTTCCCTCCAATATCAATACTATCAATAGTCCGTATACTCTGTTTTTTCCTCAATGTGTAAGCCAACCATCTGCCCGGTTTATTAGCCTTACAAAATGTATTGTGCTTTGCATATTGTATGTTTGTTGCAACTTGTTCCGCCATAAGCATTTGAAATTGATCTTTCAAAAGTTTTATAGCACCGCATATTCTTTCATCTGTTGGATTTTTAATAAGTAACTGTTCTTTATTCTTTATTTCTATTTCCAATTCAGATCTTTTCTTTTGTCGAATCAGTCTATGTTTAGAGTTCATGTAGATAAGCACCCCTCTCATATAAGCTTTACTTGCATCCCACACAATTTCTATTGGGGTACCTTTATTTAAATTTATTTCAAAAAATTCTTTCAAGTGCTTTTTAAGTTCTATTGTGTTTTTTTCATATCTGAACAAGTTCTCATTTAATCTCCAAGAACGTCTCTCAATCTTATCCATCTCAATTTCTATCCATACTGGGCTATGGTCAGTCAAAGTTCTTGGAAAAATCTTTGTTCTTTTTGTCTTGACAAGTAAATCATCTGACAACAAAATGAAATCAATCCTAGAGAAGGATCTATGTCTATCTGAAAAAAAAGTATAGTCCAGTTCTTTTGGGTTATGTATTCTCCAAATATCTTTTAGTTCCAAATCTTCTGTCAGGTATGCTTCCTTCAGTATCCAGGAAAGAAAACCCCAAACTCAAGCATTTTGAAGAATTTGGTACTTTTACTGAATATGAAAAGATTAACACCCCAGTGAAAAGCTGGAAGTGACCAAAACGCGCGAAATGCATCTACTAAGCTTCTTCCCCCCCTCGTGTTTATATTTTCTCAGCCAATCTAAAGGTCTTCCAAAGGTCAGGTGGCAACACGTCTGGCAGCGTCATCCATCAGGAATGTCGAGACAGTTGGTTAGCCATCCCCTTCTGAAATCCAGTTTCGATTCCCACGAAGTCCCCTCCTACAAAGACAAACCCCCTCCTGCTCTCTTCCCCCCCTTTGCTCCATACCTAATCCCTCCCCGTTTCTTATGGCAGCTAAAGCAGGAAAGCTGAGGCTGACATTCGGCCCCTCTTGCAGAAGAGACGTTAGTCCTAAATAAAAGGAAGAAAGAGAAAGAGAAACAGAATATATACAATGATCAAGGTTTATCAGGGTATTTGGCATAGAATTGTTGTACTTTCTTGGGAGCTCGGACATCCCGTTTATTTACCCATTCAGCCTGAGATAGTGGAAAATGTTTCCAGGCAATTAGATATTGGACTTTACCATGGTGTTTTCTAGAGTCCAAGATTTCCTTAACCTCAAAATGTTGCTCCCCTTCTATGAGGATGGGAATTGGAGGGTTGCTATGATCAACCCTTAGGGGAGATGAGTGTTCAGGTTTCAATAAACTAACATGAAATACAGGATGTATCCGTCTCAAGGTTTTTGGTAATTCTAATTCAACTGTCACTGGATTTATCAGTCTAATCACACGGAATGGTCCTACATACTTAGGCCCCAGCTTTTTAGACCTCTGGGTGGTTTGTAAGTATTTGGTAGACAAATAGACTTTATCCCCCACTTTGTAAATGTGAGCTGGGGACCTTTTCTTATCGGCTTGTGCCTTATGAGCTCGGTGTGCCTCATCTAATGCCTTCCGAGTCACTGTCCAGGTGCTCCTTAATTGTTCCATCCAATCTATCAAGGAGGGATTTTGGGGATCATCTTGAGGTAACTCGGGAATGGGTACAAAATCCTGGCCCGATGCAACCTTAAAAGGGGTGAATCCGGTGCTACTATGCACAGAATTGTTATACGCCACTTCTGCAAATGGCAACAAGTCTACCCAATTGTCCTGTTGGTAATTCACGTAACACCTAAGGTATTGTTCGAGCATCCCATTGGTTCTTTCACAAGCACCATTTGTCTGAGGGTGGTGACTGGAACTTAACCCCTGTGCGGAGCCTATCAATCTTAAAAATTCTCTCCAGAAACTGGAAGTAAATTGTACACCCCTATCAGAAATTATTCTTTTCGGAGACCCATGTAGTCGGTAAATCTGCCGAATAAATAATTTTGCGAGGGTTTTTGCTGAAGGGATCTTTGAGCAAGGTATGAAATGTACTTGTTTGGAAAACAAATCAGTTACTACCCAAATGACAGTGCAGCCCTCACTGTCGGGTAAATCCACAACAAAATCCATAGATATTTCCTTCCATGGGGCGTTCGGTCTAGCCACACCTTGCAGTAATCCAGGGGATTTCCCTGGAGGTCTTTTAGCCGAGGCACATACTGGACAGCTAGCCACATATGCCTGTATGTCCTTTTTTAGTGCAGGCCACCAAAACTGTCTCTTAACAAGATGTAAAGTTTTGACAAACGCAAAGTGTCCTGCGGCTTTGGCATCATGCGCATATTTCAAGACGGTTGGTCTTAATGTGGTCGGAACATACAATTTTGATCCAACCCAAGCTAGTCCGTCGCGAAGTGTGCATTCATTCGAGTGGATTTTAAACCACTCGTCAGCTTTTAGCGCTTCTCGTAACTTTTCGAGTAAATCCCCTGAGAGTTCTGGATCAGTTTTACTCTGCGCTCTGGTAGTGACAGGTGTTGCCAATTGCGTTAAGGGGATCATTGGTTGAACCAGTTCCTTCTTTATGCTGTTGTACTGTGGTAATCTGGAAAGTGCGTCCGCCATGAAATTTTTCCCCCCCAGGAAGGTAACGTAAAGTGAAATTGAAACGCTTGAAATGTTGGGCCCAGCGTGCCTGTTTGGGTGACATTTTGCGTGGTGTTTTTAATGCTTCTAGATTCTTATGGTCAGTCCACACCTCGAAAGGGTGTTTTGCCCCTTCTAAAAATTGTCTCCATGTTAACAGCGCCCATCTAACTGCAAACGCTTCCTTCTCCCATATGGCCCATCTCCTTTCTGTCTCAGATAGCTTACGGGATGTGTAAGCACAGGGTTGTAATATTCCATTCTCATTCTTTTGCAAGAGTATCGCTCCTACGGCAACGTCGCTAGCATCCGCTTGTACTACAAAAGGTTGTTCTATGTCGGGGTGTTTGAGCACAGGTTCAGCTGCAAACAACCGTTTCAGTTTTTCGAAAGCGGCCTGACAGTCCATAGTCCATTCTAGTGGTTTCGAGGGTTTGGGTTTTATTTCCCCTTTGGTTTTGAGCAAGTTTGTAATTGGCAGTGCGATTTTTGCGAAAGAGGGGATAAATTGTCTATAAAAGTTAGCAAACCCTAAGAAACTCTGTAACTGTTTACGGGTGCGTGGTGCGGCCCATTCCATTACTGCCCGGACCTTTTCCGGGTCCATCTCTATTCCCTCATGCGATATACGATATCCAAGATAGTCGATTTTGTCTTGATGGAATTCACATTTAGAAAGTTTGGCATAGAGTTCAGCTGCTCTGAGTTTATTCAAGACCGCTCGAACCAATCTTATATGGTCGGCCATGTTGTCAGAATAAATTAGAATATCGTCCAAATAGACCAACACCCCCTTATATAGATGCTCATGCAACACTTCGTTGATCAACTGCATGAATACGGCCGGGGCCCCCTGTAGTCCAAAAGGGAGTACTCTAAATTGGAAACACCCCAGTGGGCAATTAAATGCTGTCTTCCATTCATCTCCCTCTTTTATTCTCACTCGGTAGTATGCCTCTCTTAAATCAAGTTTGGTAAAAAAATTTCCCTTTCCTAAATGGGCCAACATGTCCTTCATAAGTGGGAGGGGATAGACATTTTCCACGCAAATGGCGTTCATGTTTCTATAATCAACAAATCTGAAGGATCCATCTTTCTTTTCGCGGAACATTACTGGCGCTGCTACCTTGGGTTTGGCTCGTTCGATAAATCCCAGTTCTAAGTTTTTGTCAATAAAATTCCGCAATTCCTCCAATTCTCGAGGTGTCATGGGGTATATTTTTGGTTTGGGAAGCTTCACCCCTGGGAGTATTTCAATGGTGCAGTCAGTGGCCCTGTGAGGAGGCAGAGTATCAGACGCTTTTTCACTAAACACTTCCTTGAGGTCCCAATATTCCTTCGGAATTTTCTCTTCTCCCTCAATATAGTTAATGGCTACTGCGGCCCCTTCTGGTCTTATGTCGTCCCTTAGGGAGGGGCCTTCCTTTTCCGGAGGTGGTTCTGCCGTACGGATGCGCAGGACCCCCGTTTTCCAATTTACTCGTGGGTTCCATTTACGAAGCCAGGGCAGTCCTAGAATTAGGGGCCTTTCCATGCCAGGTGCTACGATAAAGCTGAGTTTTTCTATATGATTCCCCAACTGTAGTTCAAGGGGTTCGGTCATAAAACTAGCTGGGCCCCCTCCTGCAATCGACCCATCTAATTGACAAAATGCAATGGGTCTTTTTAAAGTTTTCAGTCTCAGTCCCATTTCCTCCACTACTTTGGGGCTAATTATGCACCTAGTGCACCCCGAGTCCAACAGGGCTAACAATTGAGCGTGAGTTCCTGTGGAGGGCACCCTTACTTCTACGGGGATGAGTAAGGGTTCTTCCGTGTGACTCACCCGTTCATCGGTGTCCGAGTCGGAGTCCGTCTCGCTGTCGTCATCGTTGGTCGGAGTTCCCAACTCACGCTGGTTCCGGGGAGTGAACTCAACGACTTCTCCTTTCAGGGCGGTGCCGCGGGTTTTGGCGGGTATTTTATCGCTTTTCTTTTGGCTGGCCCCGGTGGCTTTTGGCGGTGGTTTGGAGAAACATTCGGCCGCCCGGTGACCCTCCTTCCCACATTTGAAACAGGTGAAGGGCTTTGACTTGGGTTTGAATTCGGTCTTCCCGCCAGTCATCTTGGCCGCCCCCTTACGGTAGAAAGAGGATGACTGGTCCCCCATCCGCCTTCCTCGGAGTTCGCTCCGTTTCAGCTCGATCTCCACATCCTCAGCTACTATGTACCATCTATCCAAATCATCGGGGACCCCCATGCTCCTGCAATCTCGATATATCTCATCATTCAGTCCATCCTTGAAACTCTCCAAAAGCGCCATTTCTGACCAGCCTGTCATATAAGGTGCCAGTTCACGAAACTCTTGAATATACTCTGCCACCGGCCTCCGACCCTGCTGAATGCTTTTCATTCTGAGTCTCGCCTTTCGTTCAGCTAAATGGTCTTCAAAACGTCTTCTAAGGGCCCTCATGAACTGGTTGTAATTTCTCAGCAGGAGGGAGTTGTTATTGTGGAGAACTACCATCCACTCCGCCGCCACTCCCTCTAGGGCATTCGCAACGCTTCTGACTTTAGCCGCATCCGTTTCGTAGTCCTCCCCCCAATCCTGCATGTGGTTCCACACTTGGGTCAGGAAAAATCCCAAGGTTTTAGGATTTCCATCAAACTTCCCAGGAAGGGGGGGGATTTTTGGCTTTTTACATCTGCGGGGGGGGGCCTGCAGGGCTGGGGTTCTCTGGCCGGCTGCATCTCTTCCTCGAGCTGCCGAAGCCTGGGATGTTCCCTCCTCAAACTCTTCCTCTCCCCCGCAGGCTGTCTCTTCGGCCTCCCCCCTGGGGTCTGCTTCCCCCTTCTCCACAGGAGTTTCAAAAGACTCACGGTTTTTTCTGCTTTCTTCCACATCACGGATAAGCTGCAAGGCTTGATCTATCATGAGACGTTCCTTCTGCTGTTGCATCCACACTGCCTCCCTTTTTCGGGGTCTGGAAGTCGTCACTCCCCGGGGGTTCTCCCCCCAGTCCGGCAGTCTCCCCACACCTTTTGACCATCTGGCCTCCTCTGGTTCCAAACGGAGTTTTTCCAGCCATTCTGCAGTTTCTCTTTCCGACTGGAGGGCGGTTGAACTCGCTGCCCCCATCTTCCCTTCTTCATCACTCCCTCGATCTGACATACTTTGGATTTTCAGTCCCCTCGGGTTTTGTCCGGGATGACTGAGATGACTTCCAGTTTAATGTCAGGTATGCTTCCTTCAGTATCCAGGAAAGAAAACCCCAAACTCAAGCATTTTGGGTACTTTTACTGAATATGAAAAGATTAACACCCCAGTGAAAAGCTGGAAGTGACCAAAACGCGCGAAATGCATCTACTAAGCTTCTTCCCCCCCCTCGTGTTTATATTTTCTCAGCCAATCTAAAGGTCTTCCAAAGGTCAGGTGGCAACACGTCTGGCAGCGTCATCCATCAGGAATGTCGAGACAGTTGGTTAGCCATCCCCTTCTGAAATCCAGTTTCGATTCCCACGAAGTCCCCTCCTACAAAGACAAACCCCCTCCTGCTCTCTTCCCCCCCTTTGCTCCATACCTAATCCCTCCCCGTTTCTTATGGCAGCTAAAGCAGGAAAGCTGAGGCTGACATCTTCTTTCATATCAAAAAAGGTCTGAGGTAACCTAATCCTAGATTTCGCTGAACTCCTTTTGTCTAATTTAGAGTCTATTACTCCATTCCAGTCTCCCATGATTAAAATAGATCTATAGTCCCATTGTAGTATTTTAGTATGTAACATTTTATAAAAATAATCCTGTTGTTGGTTGGGAGCATAAATTCCTATCAAAAGAATTTGGCCATATGTTGTAAGTAATTCAATTGCTACAAACCTACCATCTTCATCTGTTTCTATAACTTTAGCCGTAAATTTCTTATTTACATAGATAACCACACCATTCTTTTTTTGCAACGTTGAAGATATAAAATGTATTCCAAGTTTGGAGTTTATCAAGTATTTTTGATCTTGAACTGTAATATGCGTTTCTTGTAGACAAATTATATCATTATTAAATTGTTTCAAATATGTAAATAATTTCTTCCTTTTCTGTACTGAATTCAACCCATTCACATTCCAAGATAAACACTTAAGCGTCATCTTCATCTTTCTTGAGCAAAGAGCAGAATAACCGAATATCATCCAAAATCTTCGGAGTCGCTCCCCCCATGGCTCCAGTCTCTTGTATAGTAGTCTTAGCTCCCTTCTTGTCTTGTCTTTCCTGTTGTTGTTGTTGCTTTTGTTTAAGTAACTTAGATTGGGCTCGAGTTATACGTTGATCCTTAACTTCGATCATCCGAACCGGGTCCAAGATTGGAGAAGATTCCAGCAAAGGCTCATCCAGAAAACCTCCTTCTGCGCCTTGCATTTCCTCTGGTTCCTGCTTAGACTGTTCTTGCAATTCTCGTTGAGGTTGCTTCTCATCACTCTCCTTAATCTCCAAAACTGTAGATGTACGTGGGGATGGTGTTCTTTCTTTAAGAGTAGTAGTGTAGAAGTGCTCTGCCTTCTCCACGGTATTCAAACGATATCTTTCTCCCTTGTATCTCAAAATTATACCAACTGGGGCGTCCCACCGAAATGGTATCTGTTGATTTTGCAATTCTTTAACAAGAAAGCCAAAGTCTTTTCTAGTTTTCAACATTTTAGGAGGTAATTCTTTAAAGACTCCAATTTGTGCGCCCCCCACTTGCACTGAGGTGTAAAAGGATTTTTGCAGGATGTCATTTCTTATTTCTCTGTCTGTAAAATATATGACCACATCTCTGGGCAATTGTCTTTGTCTGGCCACCCAAGAATTCACTCTGTAAATTTTATCTATTTTGTGAAAAACCACCTCAGGATTAAGTTTTAAAATCTTAGCCAGAGCCTCAGAACAAACCTGTCTCAAATCCTGTCTATCCTCTTCTCGAATTCCTCGAAGCCATATTGCAAACTCCATTGCCCTGAATTGTACCATCACGATTTCGTTTTCAACTCTCTGCATTTTATTGTCAACATCAGCAATTTTATAATCATTATCTTTCATCTTAACATTAACTTCTGATTTAAATTCTTCAACTTTAGAATCAACTTTAATAATAAATTCTGCCAGGCCAGACGCCACTTCTGATATTTTTTTGGTCACCTTGTTTTGATTCTGTTTCACCATATCTTTAACTTCATTAATTTCCTGCATAAATTCCTGATGTGACTTTTGAAGTTTGTCATCTATCTCCTGTTGAGATTTTTGAAATTTATCATCCAAAATTTTAGAAATAAATTCTTTTAAATCTCCCACATCAAAATCTTTTTTCTGAATCTGTGTCTGTTGTGCAGGGGGAGGCTCTGTTTTATGTGTGGGAGATCCACCTCCTGTTGCCTTCGCTTCCTGCTTCTTTGAGGCCATCCTGCCACGTAGGCTGGTTTTACTAAAAAGGGAAGTTCTTCTTCCTCTCCCACCTCCACAAAGACTTCTGAAAAAGTCCCCCAGATTTAATCAAATAAGAACTAAAGTAAAGCAAAGTCCAATATTGAAAAAGGAGAAATTTCTCTCTTATTTCTCTTGTTACAAGCAAAGCAACTTCATAACAGTTTAGAAACTTTGTGACAAAGCAAGATGAGTTCAGCAATCCACACTCGCCAGCTCGTTAACTCTGAGGCTAAGCGCCATGTTTTTACAGTTCACTTTCACTCATCCGCATTTTTTCACTCAGATTAGAAAGCCAAGAAAACTCTAATACTTGCGATTCCGAGTTTCAGGGTTCAAGTGAAAATATGCTGCTTATTAAGGCTGATTCCTTTCCTTTCAGTTTAAAGTTTCCTGTAGCCGGCTTGTTCTGCAAAAGCAGACTTGTCCCACGCCGCCCGGAGTTCCAGCAGGTTAAACGGGAGCCGCTCCTGTTCCCTCCCCAGAAACTATTCCCTGGGGGGGTTGCAGGGGCTCAACCTGTGCCCTGCGATCTCTCTTCAAAAATCCTAAGGATTTTGAAGTTTTCAAGCCGCTTCTTAGTCGCGAAGCGGCTCTACAAGCGGCAGGGCTGGTGGAGCTTCAAAAGGCACCGCCGCCGCCGAAGACGAGGAAACCGGAAGTCTCAGTGTCTCTGTCTTGTCAGATAAAACTTGTTTCTCTTCTGTCATTTCTTCCAAAACATTTTTTGGGACATAGCCTATCTATAGACGTAAACATCACTATCAAAATTGTTGATATTAATTTCTGATTTCGTTTTTCAAAAGCATCCACAGTATTTCCAGTGTTAAAATGTTTTGCATCATTCTGTAATTGTTAAATCAGGTTTATGTATTTTCTCCTTTAATTAAACCTTTATAGTCCAATTTTTAAAATCTTTTTTATCTCTTTATGTTCAAAACAAGTTGATTTTTCTTATGGGAAAAATTCTTTTTAATTGCAAAATATTTCCAATTTATCTGGATCCTTTCTAAAACCAGATTTTTGCTGTTTATTTCAAATTCCTTAAGCTTGTAGTTAAATTTTTATTTCATTTACAATTGAAGGCAGACTCACCCACTATTTTTAGATTTATCAATCCAAAGATTCTAATAGTAATTAATACACAAGTCTCCAATTAGAAAAAGAAGTATGTGAATTTAGTATCATTTTAAAACATACAGTTTGAGCAAAATGTCAACCTCACCTCCCAGTACTCAAAATCCACCTGAGACACTTATTTTGAAGTCTCCTCTCAAGGAGCAACTGTCTGGAGCACTTGTGGGAATCACCTGTCCTTTCTATGTCTGGAGAGATTAAAAAAGCCAATGCTTCATTGTTTGTCACAATTGTCAGTTCTATTTTTCACAGAGCCATCTTCAGTCCACCATTTTGTCTTCCAGAAGTCACTACTTTAATTGTAAACTGCTTCCAGATGCTTTAGCGTAGGAAGCAGTATGAAAAAATACATTAAATAAATAAGGGAGAATGTCCAAATGTGATATCCTATTTTCTATACTTTTTCTCTTTAAAGAGATAGCAGAAAAAAGCAGAGATCTTGTGTTCTATTCCATGAATAGAATGTCCCTTAATTTAACTGAAAAAAGTTTTTTTTAACTCTTAGTTCTGTCAGTGAATATAGAAATAGAAAAATAATGCAGAACAAACTAGTATTCAAATGTAATGTGCATAATGTCTTTTAAATGCAGATTTTTCTTCTTCAAAAAGAAGGTTAGAGTGGCTTTTTAAAAATGGATGGCCCTGTAGCCCAAGACGCAGGAATATACTATAATGTAACTCTGAGACTTATCCAGTTACATTTTCTGAATATATAAAATGGGATGGCCAGAGTTTATTTAACACCCCCGCTCCCCCAATATTAGATTTATCTACCAGGTGAGCTGATCAGGCATTTCATGAGCAATTCTTTGAAGTACATTTGCCAAAACAATTGGTGAGTCATACTTCTGAAACAGCACAAAGACTTCCCAGAATGCCTGATTGATATATTCTGAGAAATTAAGAGAACTTTCTGGAAGGAAAATGAAGCATTCCACTGCCAGCCTTTTCCATTTTGTGATTTGCTGTGAAATCCCCACCAATACAATTGTATGGATGTACATGTGTGAAAAGAAATGTGAACTCCACAGTTGAATATCACATAATTTTCCAACCTCCTAAAGTTGGCCCAAGGTTTAAATTCAGTGTATGCATCTAATATGTTCTTTGTAGACCTGGGTATGGTAAAAGACAAGATAGGCCAGAGCATGCACAGAACAGCAACAACAACAACAACTGGGCATCTTGCTCTTTGAAACTCAAACCTAGCATTGGCAGATTTCCATTTGTAAAAATGTCACATTCATCAGTAACCTTTAGGAGGAAGAAGATGGATACACTGCTACTTCTTTGTGGCTGATTTCAGGTATCGGCCTAACAAAAATGGGAGAGCGTACCTCCTAGTGTTTTCTCCAGCAAGGTGGAAGGCATCAGACCCATAAGAAAAGGGTAAATGCCTGTTTTATAATTCAGTACCTGGGATCCTCTTTCCTTGGTTTTTAAAAAACAAACGAACAGGGAAGACAACCTAGAATCATAAGACTAGAAGGGACTTGGAGGTCTTCTAATCCAACCCCCTGCCCAAGGCAAAAATCCTTAAAGCATCCCGGACAAAATCTTTTCTAGAAATCCTGCAGCCCCAAAGTTGCATGTGCCATTAGTCTCCTATTTGTAGCCCTTGGAAGCCCATGATTCTTGAAAACCAAAAACTCTGTTTCTCTTTTGAGGAGAAAAGTAGATACTTATCCAATGTAAGGGATAAAAGAGAGAGATCACAATTAAATGCCTGTCCCTTCTCAAAAAGTTTGATACGTTCTTCCTGAAAGAGGTTTACTAGAGTTTACAGGGTTACCTTTTATGTTTCACCTCTGAATGTTCAGTTTTATAAAGCCCTTCAGAAATGTGTGCTATTTATATATTAACCAAGTCATTATCCCTCAGAAAGGTAGTATCTGAGGGATAATGCCATCCTTTAAAGCACTGTTTCTTAACCGTGGCAACTTCAAGATGTATTGACCAACTCCTAGCATCAAAAGTTGAAACAACTACTAGTACAATCACAATCACAGTCATTTCAGCATCTGTAGCAAATGGAAAGAAGGCAAAAAGCTGTCTGATGATATCACCCAGCTGTGAAATAGAGAGGATTTTTAAACCTAACTTTATCCGGTTCTCTGCCTTTCAGCTATGCAATTTGCCATGAGAGGGCATTGTGGTGCCAGCACAGAGCAGTTAATTTCAGAATTCCAGTGCACCCCTTGACTTTTAGGTCTTATGCTTCAGATAGAGCCCTTAAATTTTTGGATTCTGTTCACAGGGCAAAACAAGTGTCAGAATGCTCAGAAAAAGATACTTTGAACTTCATTTCTCTTTTCTGATGGAAGAGTGAAAAAAACCTCTTGCTTACTGATATTAACACTGTATTTTTATTCCTCCCAGCTGGTAGCACAGTGGTATCTGATGACGAGCTGGATGAGATGCTGGAGAGCGGTCAGACAGAAGTATTTATTTCAAATGTGAGTATCGGAATATTAGGGCCTTTGAAAGGAGGAAAAGGCTCTAAACAAAGGGATTCATCTACTTCACCTTTTTCGTGCAGCTCATGAAGGACACACAAGTGACAAAGCAGGCTCTCAATGAGATCGAAACCAGACACAGTGAAATCCTGAAATTGGAGCGCAGTATCCAGGAGCTACATGACCTGTTTATGTTCCTGGCTACAGAAGTGGAGCTGCAAGTATGAAGTGGAAAGAGGAAAGCAAGGGGGATTGTGCTTTGGTCAGATTTTGTTGAATCAGACCATCAGCCCGATTACCTTAATAGGGTTTACACTGACCAGCTGTAGCTTTTTATGGTGTCAAAGATTTTTCCCAGCTTCTTTGGAGATGTTAACCACTGACCTTCGGATTTCTTACATGAAAAGATAGGCAATACTTCCCCAAAGAGAGAGAGGAATCTTTGTGCAGTCCTCTTATTTCCCTTTTTTACCTGTTCTAACTCTACAAGCTTCCAGTCTCCTTCCTATCAGTACTGTTGTCAAGTAGATTTCCTGTATGGCCTTTCTAGGAGGTTTTACTCACCAAGAACTGTGGTGGCACAGTGGTCAGAATGCAGTACTGCAGGCTACTTCTGCTGATTGCCGGCTGCCTGCAGTTTGACAGTTTGATCCTCACCAGGCTCAAAGTTGACTCAGCATTTCATCCTTCTGAGGTCGGAAGATTGTTGGAGGACCCAAATTGTTGGAGGCAATATGCTGTCTCTGTAAACTGCTTAAGGTGGGCTGTAAAGCACTGTGAAGCAGTATATGAGTCTAAATGCTATTGTTATAGCTAACTCTGCCCACTGCAAGGAGTTCGATCCTCACCAGGCTCAAGGTTGACTCAGCCTTCCATCCTTCTGAGATGGGTAAAATGAGGACCCAGATTGTTGGGGGCAATATGCTGACTCTGTAAACTGCTTAGAGAGGGCTGTAAAGCTCTGTGAAGCAGTATATAAGTCTAAGAGCTACCACTATTAATGATGCAAAAGTTGAGCCGCTACATTTGAACAGTTTTGAACTGCCATTTGTTTGCTTTGTTTTCACTTTGCTACTAGTTGTCCCATAATCCTGCAGTAGAACCTCTTAGTCTCACTGCTTTTTCTGTTCTGCCCTCACAAGAACTGATTATCTTCGCCCGAAAGCTCCTTATCAAAACATCCCCTTTTGATTCCATTCAGGGAGACATGATTGACCGGATAGAGAAGAACATTCTAGACTCCGGGGACTACGTCAAGAAAGGGCAACTGCACCTTCATCAAGCCCAGGAGAGTCAGAAGAAAGCTCTTAAGGTAAACCGCCCCATCTGCAACCCTCACCACCATAGTGGAGCCCAAAATCTTGGTTGCTAAGTGGAACAGTTGTTAAATGAACCACTGCAGTTGGTTAAATTAGTAACATGTTATCAAGTGAATCTGGTTTTCCCCGTCTACTTTACTTGTCAGAAGCAAAGGGGATCATGTGACACCCCGTGACATGGTGACTGTCATAAATAGGCATCATTTGCCAAGCATTTGAATTTTGATCATGTGACCCTGGGGATGCTGCAATGGTCTTAAGTGTGAAAAAGGGTCGTAAGTCCCCTTTTCACAAGTCCCCTGGAGTTGTAACTTTGAATGGGCACTAAAAGTACTGTTGTAAATCGAGGATTACCTAGATTCAGTACTCACATTCTACCATGTTTCCCCAAAAATAAGACCTACCCCCAAAATAAGACCTAGCCTGATTATTACGCATGCACCTAATATGGGCCCTACCCCAAAAATAAGCCCTAGTGAAGAGGTGTGGGCGTGGCCAGCATAGGCAGCGAGCACATGTGGGCCAACAGTGTCTAGCAGCAGCCCACCCAGCGCAGGTAAGTTGATTACTTGTCCAAGCAGTAGGGACACACAATCTGAACTCACCGCAGAGGTCGCAGAAAAGCGGAAAGGCTGGAGTGGTGGCTGGATGCAGGAGACTTGTCTTTGCATGGCGGCACTGGCAGCAGGCGCAGAAGGAAGGCAGGTGATCCACATGCGCCGCAGGAAAGCCAAGAGTCAGTGGGCTGGAGTGGGCAGCCGGCCATGGGAGTCTTGTCTTCACATTTCTCGGCTTGTCTGTGACTATCCAAATTGCCATTTCCCACCCCCACCCAGGACATCTGCCTCCATCTACTTCTTGGACAGGATATCAACTCACCTGTGCCGCGTGGGCTACGCAGCTCCAGGGTGCGACAACCATGGGACCAGCGGTCTATACCTGTTGCTGGATACCGTCAGTCCCCACATGCTTGCCACCTCTAGTGCATACGCCAGGAGTGGGGCTTTCAACCGGGCTGATCACCCTGAAATCGCATTTCCCCAAAAATAAGCCCTAGTGCTTATTTTGGAGCCCAAAAAAACATAAGTCTGGTTCTTATTTTCAAGAAACACGATATAAAATGAAATACCCTTCTGCTGTATCTTATAAGGATTAACTCTCCTGGGAGTTTCTGCTTTGAATTCGGGGGGGCTGCAGGGCAGGACAATATTTTGAGTCCATGCAGTCCAAAATAGCTAGTAGCACACGATTTTAAGCCCCATAAAGTCTCATGGAGATTAAAAGTGCGTTGAACAAGTAGGCTATATGTGAGGAAGTTCCTTTTTTATTCCCTGAAGCTAGCAGAGAAAGAATCAATGTAACAGGAATGAAGATGCTTCCCCATCTATATTTCTTCACATCTTTCTGCCTTCTCTCTTTTGCCTTTGGGGCTCTGCAGAAGAAGTTCATGATTGGCATCTGCTTGACCATCACAGTATTCATCATTATTATCATCATCATCCTGGCCATTACACTTTAGAAGGACTTCCCCACCCCCTTGGGTCTCCCTTCATGCTGCATGATCAAAGACTGATGGTACGTACAAGGAGATGAAAACCCAAGGTTAAACTTGGGCTGGGTTAAACTTGGTCGGCTCACTAAGCAGGCTTGAACAGAGATCTGGTGACAAGATGCATCCCTAAAAGTGCTTTATATTATAATGTATTAAACTTGTATTTAAATTATAAAATATATGAAATATATGAGCAAAAGAAAATGGTGGTAGCCATTTAACTAGACACATTGCTCCCATGTGCTCTTTCTCTGACAATTCACGGATGCAGATCTTTTCAGCATTTCACAGAGATAGAGATGCTTCCTTAGTGTCCCATGTCTCTTGGAAGGAGGTGAAATCCTTGGAAAGGCTTATTGTTCACATTAGGCAACTGGGAAGGCTACGGGATGGCTAGTATATTAGATCAGGGTGGGCAACTATGGCTCCTTTACAACCTGTGGACTTCATCTCCCAGAATTCCATGGTGGCTCAGGAATTCTGAAAGTTGAAGTCCACAGGTCATAGATTAGAGCTTTTCAGTTGGGTTCAGAATGGAAATAGTGACACTCTGGAATTGTTTTTCTTCTCTTTTTAGTAGTTCCCTCGGGCTGCATCTCTATCCTGGAACTGTTCTCCTTTCACTGGGGAGGCCTTTGCACTACAGATGACTGGCGGGGCTCCTCCAGCCCTTCCATTCCTGGAAGCACATGCTGCCTATGCCTAGAAACCTTCCCTACGTTCAAAACCATGTCCCAGGTGCCTATAATGGTCATAATCTAGAAGACTGTCTCTGCTGCTTTGATTTTGACCTTTGTGGATTATTTTTGTAAGGTTTTCCTCAATGGATACTGCAGTCCTGACTCAGAAACGGTGATCAGTCACTTCCATGAAAGAATCCTCAAAGAAAGAACCCTTTTTGTTGTTGTTGTAAAGGCACAACAAAGCAACACCACGAGCAATTATAGTTTTCCTTTACTGATCATGGCACTTTCCCCCCCCCCCCCGCTAGTTCTCTCCCAAATCCTGCTTCAGCACCTTCCTCAACCTATCATAGCTTGTGCCATGTCACTTTAAAAAAATAGGCTCCTCCCCACCCAAACTATTTTGTGTTCACCAGAGAGCAAAGGAAGATAAGAATATTCTGCAGAGGTTGGGGCAAATCTTGATCCTTCACATCCTATGCTCAGCCATGCAGAGGGAACTTTACTCTTCATCCTGAACTGATTTGTTGGATTTTTCTCCTTGTCTTAGAGACACAACCTAGTTTGATAAACTAGGAAGATGAACACATCCTTGGTCCATTCTTGGCTGAAATATTGGGGTTGCCTAGCTGTTTTCCAATTTTCTTTAGAACTATAGCTGTGTCTTTTCTCCACCTATGTGCCTTAGGAATTGTGTGCCCAACTTTTGGTCGTGACTACAGATTACTTCATTCTCTCCCTTGGATCTTTTGATCCTGATTAATATCCCAGTGCCAACTTTAAAAGGATTGAGAGTGAACTATACAAACTTTGTCCCTTGTGGGATTTGCACAGAGACCAAAATACGGTCTAAATATCATGTTCAGAGGATCAGGTTAAATCAAGGTCCAAAACTCTAGTAAGTCAAGTCACCTGGTGTGTTTTTCCATGCAAGTCCAGCTAAATTATTTTGGGAAATCATGATGCAAGTGGAAATTAAGATCTCCTGCTCTTGTTTTTAAAAATCCAGTACTTTTATATTTTGAAAGAAAAGTATCAGAGAATTAAGCTTTCCCCACTTCCCCAATTGCCCAAGTCTCAATGTACTCAAAAGCAGGCTGACTATATTTTGTAATATAAAATAAAAGCACTTTTAAAAACAGTTACAAATTAGTTTGTCTCTTTTCTAAAGAGAAGTGCTTCTTCTCAATTATAGATCTTCAGAGGCCTTGGCTTTCGGCTACTGCTACTAAGTGCTAGGTTGGTCTGTAATAAAATCTGTGATCTCCCTCATCTATGATTTAGAAATGAGATGATTTAATTATAGATGAGACAACCAAACTGGCATTACCAAGAACTATTACCAAGGCCTGTCTGGCTCCAGAAGTGGGAATGGACATTTCAGAAATGTGTCTAGTGGAGCATCAAGTGTGGTATCAACCAAGACAGCATGAGTAGTAATGTGATGGTCATCTGGAAGTTTCTTAAGGCTCTCTGAAGCTTTATTCTACAGATTGCTGGATATGAGACCCTGTTCATTTAAGTCAGGGTTTATGGATCATTTGGAATTTATTTTATTTATTTATTTATTTTATTTTATTTATATGCCACCCTATCTCCATAGGACTCAGGCCGGCTAACAACAATAAAATATCCGAATAAAAGCGTGTTAAAATACATGTTAACCCCCGCAGTCCAGGCTGAACAACCATGTCTTTAAGTCGCGGCAGAAGGTGCGAAGGTCAGGGGCCAACCGGAGCCCCAGAGGAAGTTGGTTCCAGAGGGTGGGAGCACCCACAGAGAAAGCTCTGCCTCTAGGGGTCGCCAGTCGACACTGTCTAGCCGACGGCACCCTGAGTAGGCCCTCCCTGTGAGAATGCACCGGGCGATGGGGAGCTGTTGCTGGTTGCAGATGGTCCGACAAATATCCTGGACCTTGATTTGTTGCTGTACCAGCCTTCCTCTGTCAGCACTTCAACCTGCATTTACTTTAGTGCTGACATAAGAAGGAGAAGAGGGGGCAGCTGGCAAGAGGACGCTTGACATTTCACCTACTTATTTTCCTTGAAGATAATATCCCGTAGGAGATGAGATGGGAGGGGGGGACATTCCTGGGAGCTTAAGTAGTAGATATGGGTAGAGTGATTTGGAAGAAGGCCAATGATACACAGAGAATTGGGGAACGGAAAGGGAAGGTTTGGGGTTAGGAAGTCAGAGTTGGCTATGCCATGATCGGGGACAGATTGTCGTGCTTAATAAAACGAAAGATTTCTTCAAAGACTATCTGTTTGGAAATGCAATTTATTTTATTTGAGACAACATCGAAACCTGACATCCTCTTGCATAGCAACCCCCGTACCTGAGCTGCTGGACTCCATTGCTAGATGAAGCGTGCAAGAAGCCATAGCTGGGTCTACAAATGGACATCTCCTTGTCTTCTTTTTACAATTTGAGCAAGATAAACTAGAAAGTATGATACAATTGCTGCATAAAAAGGCCCTCAAATTTAACAAAACATTATTACCTGAACTAGATGTCAGCAAATTGATTTCAAGGATAGGTCCTGGGATTTGAAAGTTACCAGATGTTCAGCATCAGTCAGAGATCAAAAGACACTTAACTGAAGATGAATGATTACTTGAATTTAGTGGCTAGGAAGGCAGGACTTACTGCCTTCAACCAGCTCCAAGTTTTAAGATTTGGCTACTTTAGAGAAAGGTTGAGTAGCTCATTATAGAATGGGCTCTGCAAGCTTGGCAACTTTTAAGACTTGTGGATTTCAACTTGCATACTGGCTGAGGAATTCTGGAAGTTGAAGTCCTCAAGTCTTAAAAGTTGCCAAGTTTGCAGAGCCCCTGTTCTAGAACAAAATACTTTGCTTGTATAGGCCAGAAGGTGAGTGAAAGGATGCTGCTAGCATACTTCATCTGAATGCAATGTTTTACATTGGATGGGCAATCTTGAGGGCTGGGGCCTAAATTTATGTCGACGCACCACGGCCATGATACAAATGTGGATGAGATCAGAAATTGTTATGTTGAGTAGGTTATGGATTTTTTTTTATAGATTATGTTAAACCTATTATAGGCTGTTTTCGGATCTCAAAATGCATGGATGCCAAAGATGTAAAAGTAGTTTTGGAATTGAGCTGCACCGCACCCATAAATTATCTCCTTATTCTTTTATTCCTCCTTTTGTGGAATTCAGTGGAATTCAATCTTATGAGAATCAGTGTGCATACTTCCTTTTTTTTTATTCAAACTTTGCTGGTTAGTGATGAATAGAGTTACATACTTAAATATCTCCCAACCTGTAAAGTGGCATTTTGGTGTAATTCTGTGGGGGAAAAACAAGTGCCTCTTAGAATTAATATCTAGCTTTTTCCTGTGCAGAAGAGTAGCAACTGGGGAGGGACTTCCGGTTGACATCAGAGCAAGAACAGCTAGAAAATAGCGGACTCCACCTAGCCCTGCGAAATCCAGCTGGCAACTGCTGTCAGGAGACCCTATGGGTCCAAGCCACCTTGTAAGGGCATCAAAGAAAGGAGAGGCGCTTTGTGGACCATGAGGAATTCGCAATTTCCTCGTTAGGTCTGAAGCAAGCTCTCCTGAGCGGCAGCAGGGACAATGACCTCTTTGGCTAGTCACAAGCTGGGACAACTTGTGCTAGTCACAAGCTGGGATAAGATTTGTGCTGGAGTGGTCAGTGGACAGAGCATTGAAGCTGGGTGAGATAACTTCCAACTCTTACCTTAAAGACTTTAAGTACAAGAATTTCAAAAAGTACTCCAAGCGTTAAGGAAGTGGCGATTAGACACACGGAGAAGATTAAAGACTGAAAATTAAGAGGTGAAAGAAATGCCCAAAGAAAGCTTTAAAATATAGAAAGCTGGAAAAAAAGTTTAAAACAATTTGAAAGGTGATTTTTGGGAGAAACTGTCTTTCTTATTTGTATTTTTAAACCCCCTGGATTTATTAGAGAATCAGCTGTTTTTGACATACTGTTTAATGTTGGAATTGGGAATAGGAGAGCCATCTACTGGAAGAAGAGGAGCATTACAGCGGGAGAATTTTCAATAAAAGTGTATTATGTCTAATACACATAACAGAAGAAAGTAATCAGTACTTGAAAGGCGACTTAACCTTGATTCTATTTTAGAGGACGATTTGGATATTTTGAAATTCTCAGCTTCTTTTCTTTTTTGAAGATTTTTAAGATGAACTAAATTGCAAATAATTAAACTCTATTGAAACTGGTTATTGGATTGTGGATTTGAAAGATTGGAGGAAACCTAGTGGATTAACTTGGACTTGGATTATTAATGCTATTTGATAGAACATTCTACAAGGCAAAAGAAGAAAGGTGATAGTAGAAAAGAGAATAGAAAAGTTAAAGACTTAAAAATCTGGACAGTTGGGAAGATAAATGGAAAATCAAAAAGCTGTAAAATATTAAAGAACTTTAAAGATTATAAATTTAGGGGATTGGAGCAGTGGTGAGTTGCTACAGGTTCGCCCCAGATTGGGCGAACTGGTAGCAGCGGCAGTGGAAGGCTCTGCCCACCCGCCCGGACGTCTCAGTACATGAACAGAAGTTTCTGTGCATGCACAGAAGCAGCACACACGTGCGTAAGTGCGCACATGCCCACAAGCGAACCTGTAGCAGATGAAATTGAAGCCCACTACTGGATTGGAGGTATAACTATGGGATTGACTAACTCTTACTAATAATTGGCTTGTTGGAGTTTTTAAACACTAAGACATTGGAACTATAGAGGGATATTGAGTAATTTTTATCAAATTGTTACAAAATGGACTATCGGGAGATAATAGAGGAATATGAAGAAATAATTTTGATGCTCAAAAGCATGCATGAAACTATAAAGAATAATAAGGAGACGGGGATTGTCTAAAGATAAAGAAATGAGTATAGAAGTCTCTCAACAACTGGGGGAAAAGATGACTATGATATTCAGAAAATAAATTAGAAATTAAAAGAGGCAGTGGAAGAGAAAAATCAAAATGAGATGGAGAAAGACAAAGATAATGAAGAGAAAGGATTGGTAAGTAGGAATCAAATAGGTAATTCTTTAAAAGTTTATAATAGAACAGAGGAAAAAAGGGAAATGGTTTAAAAAAAGGAATGTTTAGAGTAAAAAAGGAAAAATCTCTTTAAAAAAAAAAGATTGATGTATGGGTGCTGAAATGATACATCAGAAAGAGAAAAAGGGCAATCCGAAGGGAACACTCAGTATAAAAATATCAAAAAAAGTTATAAGATTCCAAGAGAGAGGAATAAAAGGGTAACTAAAAAGTCAATAAATGACAGAACTCCAAAAAGGTTAAGAGATTAGGGATAGTGAGAAAATATATTAATAAAATGGAAAAGTAGAAAATACAAATAGGGAAAATAGTAGTATATATACTAATAGACAATAAAATTTATTATAATTAAAAATAAGCTAATGTTAAAAGATGGAAGTTTATAAAATTAACAGTGTGTTAAAATATATCCAGATTTAAGGATTAGAAATTGTGGGGATTTAAAAATATAATTCCAGGATTGATTAAATTTTGTTAATATTTGGCTTTATTAGTAGTCCTAGACATTTGGGATATCGAAATTATGGTGGAATAATGAGTAATTTAAATATTAAGTGACTTAGGGGATAACAAATAAATGTTATTTAGGTTTAAATGTATTAATGAGGGAAAAACCTGGTGGCTCAGCAGACTGATAGCATTGTGATTAACACCAGCTGTCTGCAATTACTGTAAGTTCGAATCTCACCAGGCTGAAGGTTGACTCAGCCTTCCATCCTTTCTAAGGTAGGTAAATTGAGGACCCAGTTTGTGGGGGCCATAAACTGACTTTGTATAAATATACAAAAGTATGAAGGCTATTGCTTAACACATTGTAAACTGCCCTGAGTCTCCGGAGAAGGGCGGCATATAAATCAAATTTTTTTAAAAAAGAAAGAATTATAAAGAGAATGGTATTGATGAAGTTGGAAGATTAGGACTATGTATACTTATTTGTATTATTACTGTTAACATTGTTTAAAAAAGACATTGACCCAGTCAATACACTGTCCACAAAATATGCATGGTATGGATAAAATAAAATTAAAAAGTTGTGGGGGGAAGAGTAGCAACTGGGTTATGTTGGAGAAGAGAAACAAGCTTTATGTTTTAAAAACCTGTTTTCTTCAACACTTAGGTGAAAAAACAATTCTTCCACAGTAGGTCTCTTGTGTCTTTTTTATATTTCTTTCCACTTCCTGAGTTGGCCTCATGCAGGATACACAAGGCGTGAAATAAACTGTGATGTGGGCTTTTTGGTTTCCATTTGATGCTTGTAAAAGAGGCTCTGATAACAGTAATTTCAAATAAATTGTACTTTACCTCGTTCTTCATTTAATGTCCCCCTGTGCTTAGTGTTCAGAAAGGCCTGGATGTGTGTAATCATCCTGCATCCGCGAGGTGGTTCTGATTGTTGTCCTTCAAACAGTTGTGTGACCTGGTTAGTATGATTTATTAATGGAGGCTGACATCAAAGAAAGACGGCAATCTCTGGGAAGTCACCGCCTTGTCACTTGACTCACACTACCCAGACCAATTTTGCAGGAAACTTTTAGTAAGCGCTGCTAAATATTAAGAGGTTTCACTTTTCCTCAGTCTGGCTGAATTAATTTTAAATTATCACACATGAAATGCAGGTTTCTGCCACTTTTCCTTCCCCATTTGCAAAACCGAATGATTTGATATCCATCTTTTCATGTTCTTATTTTGCATAATCACTTCCATCCTCCCTCCCTCCCTCTCTCTCTAAGTTACATGACAAAAAAGATGCTAAGAGTTTGGGAATAGTACAGAGAAGAGCAATTAAGGTGATTAAAGGCCTGGAGACTAAAACATATGAAGAACAGTTGCAGGATTTGGGTATGGCCAGACTAGAGAAAAGAAGGACTAGGGGGGTACACACATGTGTATGGGGTGGGGCGCATGCAGTGGGGATGGGGTGCATCCTCAGGGCTGTGCACACATTGCATTTTGAGGGGCTTGGGCACACGCACGTACACTTGGTCCTGAAAAGATTAGCCATCACTGGTATAGGATCTTCTGCTTGAGCAGCAAGTTGGAGTAGAAGGCCTCCAAGATCCCTTCCACCTCTATTCTGATTGATGGGTGTGTAGCCATGATTTTAAAAATAATGGGTGAAGCTGGAAAAATAAATATGATTGTAATTAATTTGCATTAAAATTAAATCAATACAAATTAAAGTAAGTTAAATACTCTGATGATTTAGTAATTTTCGTATTTCTATCACATTAAAAATAACAGGGTAACAGCTTTTGCAGGTGTCTTGAAACCACACCTAAATGTAAAAAGACAAGAAATGGATTTTAAGACCACCAGTGACCTAGATTAAACCTAGCCTATACTGCATAAGCATACTGATGAAGTAGAACTGAGGAATCCAAAAAGGCTTTTAAAAAAAACTTTATTAAAATTCTACACATAAAATAAACATTAAAAACAATACAGAACATAGTACATAAATTTAACCTGCAAATATAAAACTAAATATGTAACTTAAATATACAGTCTAACTCACAGATCCTTTAATCCTTTCTTATTGTTTTAATCACCATTTTACATTTTCAGTATTCTCCCCTTATTTATCTATAAACCGATGATCATTAAGCTATTTTTCTCCAATTTTGTAGTACAATCCATAAATGGTCTCCAGTCTTTAATAAAATCTGCAAATTTCACTCTTATTGGACATACCAGTTCTGCCATCTCTGCCATGGCCGTAACTTTAAATATCCAATATTCAAAATTTGGGACTTCTTTATTTTTTTCCATTTCTACACAAATAATAATCATGGTGATCTTACACAACAATAAGGCGCTGTTCTTTCTACTCAGTTCTTGCATAGACTAATAAGAACGATTCTGGTTTTATCTGAAAAGGGATTCCTATAATTTTCACTCACATTCTATGGATCACCAACCAAAATCTTTTGGTGTCTTCACAAGCCCACCTTATATGATCATAGGTTCCATCCTCTTCTGAATATGCAACATTTACTTAAAATGTTCTTATACGTTTTGGTAGTTACTTTCAGAGGTGTCAAATGCCATCATTTTGCAACATTTTCCTCTTCAATTATTGCAAAGTAAAAATATTTTACCCATGTTTCCCCCCAAATTCCATGCCACTATCGTGCCAAGAATTTAGCATCTATGTAGCATTGCATTCTTTAACTTGTTCAGTTTCTGTGTCATAATTTAATAGCAATTTATATAAATTCTCGCAATTACATGTTTCTTCATCTTTGCATGATTCTATTTCAAATTCATTCTTACTGCCAATCTATACCTCCTTGTTTCCCATCTTTTTCAAATTGTGCCAAAAAGGGGTCAAAGATTTGAGGCAAGGTATACATGCAAATACAAACAAGATATGAAAAAGATGCTAAATTATATGGTTTTCACTTAGAAAAGACAGAGTTGGATAGGATACTCACAGGAACAGAGGACAAATTAATTTTAAAAAATTATAATTTTTTACTTGGCACTGAGTTAGAGGAAGAACAAGTAAAGGAAACAATGATAGCTTGGGCAAAGAATATGTGGTGGACATGTTCAGAAGCTAAAAACTATTGGAATAAAATTAAGACATGATTGGAAGAAATGACACAACAACATATTGATTTAAAACCAGAGCTGTTCCTACTGAGTATCCTCCCAGAGAAAATTAGCAAAAAAAATACATATTTGATTATACATCTAATAACAGCTGCAAGGATTGTGTTTGCACAAAATTGGAAAGCATAGAAAATACCTTTGGAAGGAGAAGTAAGTAAAAAAATATTAAACTGTGCAGAAATGAATAGATTGATGGTTAAAGAAAGAGGATTCAGAATATTTTAAGATATGGGATCAATTTTATCATTGGTTAGAAAAGAGATACAAATAAGTAAATCTATAAATAGCTATGCGAAAATGGTATAATTAGAATATTGTACTCTTGGAGAAATGTTGTAATAGATTTGGTGAAAACAAAGACAGAAGAAATAATAAAAAAAGATGAAATTACAGAGAAAATGCCGAGATGTCACACGGAAGGAATGATTGATGTACTAAATGTTTGCTTGTGTATAAGATTTTTAAAAAATTTTAAAAAAAAGATTTGAGGCAAGATGAGATAAACCTTTTAAAAAAAAACACCTCTCAGCTGCATTTAAAGTTTTAAAAATACATGTTGTACAATTTATTCTTTTTTTTTTTTAATAAAAAAGTTTTTATTTTCTGATCAAACAAGTATACAATATAAACAATCATTCATACTATCATCAGAAAAAAAGAAAAAAAAATCAATTTGGTAAACTCAATCTTCATCCCCTCCTTACCACCCCCCACCCCCGACTTCCCAGAACAAAAACAGGGCATAGATTTCACCAAACATTCGCTAAAATAAACTAGCTAACTACAAGATTTAATAACTCCCAAGACCCCTTAACTCCCCTTTTACAATTTCATCAACCTCCCTTTATATAAACACAAAGTAACATGTAATCCAATAACTCTAAGAATTTTAAAACCATTAACAAATCTTAAACATTCAAACCTAAAAACATTTTTCCCCCTCCTATTTTTCTCAAAATTCAGATATTTTGAAATCTCATAACAAAAAATAAACCTTAGATATTCACTAATTAAATTTCTACATTTTTATAATTAACCATTAGTACATTAACTAGAAAACCAAAAAAGATTAATTAACCATTAATACATCATATTTAAAGATCAATATTCAACTTTATACTTTTTCCCCCTCAATAGTTATAACACCTAAAACATAATCAATTTAAACCATGAATAGAACAACTGCAAAGCCAAAAAAAAAAAAAAAAATTAATCTTCCATTCTTGGTTTCTTATTTTGAAATCTCATAACAAAAAATAAACCTTAGATATTCACTAATTAAATTTCTACATTTTTTAAGTTTCTAAATTTCCCCCTTCATTATTCCTCCCTCCAATTTTTAAAATTTAAAAGATAATCAACAACATAATTAACCATTAATACATAAACTAAAAAACCAAAAAGGATTAATCAACCATTAATACATCATATTTAAAAATCAATATTTAACTTTATACTTTTTCCCCCCTCAGTAGTTATAATACCTACAACATAATCATTTTTAACCATGAGTAGAACAACTACAAAGCCAAAAGAAAAGGTTAATCTTCCATTCTTGCTTTCTTTTTATATTTTTTCCAATCTTTCTGCATCCCTCCTACTTCTATTTTGAGGAGGTTTTTCATTTTAATTTGAGGTTGATATAACTGCAAAAATTGTCCCCTTTTTAAAAAAGTTTCCTCTGATTTAGGAATTTGATTTGTACAATTTATTCTTGATACGATATTTTTGAAAATTCTTAAAATTTTATTTGCAGGGATTTAATACATTTGTTTTTTGGGGTTATTTTAATTTTCCATGTTTAAGTTTTTGACTTAAAAGCACACTTTTCAAATCAATCCAGGATAAGATTTGCCTGTTAAAATTTAGTTTTCATGGATTATCTTGTATTTTCCATTCTTTATAAATTGTAGAATACAAGGGTGCAACCACCTTGAAAAATTTGAATATTCCCTTCCTGTGATGTGAGCATTAGAATACAACTACAAACTTATTATAAAGATGAGTTTATAAATTTGCTAAATTAACATCGGGGGGGGGGCAGGATCTAAGCATGAAATGAGCAAGGCAACAATTTGATTGCAAACCTGGGAAGATATATTTTCTAGATCAATTAACTGGATCAAGCTACAAATTATTGTTGTTTGAGAACTCGCAATTCGAAGCAGTATTTCATTTTAGCCAAAGCACAAGGAAGCAGTAAAAATACCTCTTAACATTAAGTGAAGCCTATGTATATTTTCCTATCAATAAGATATCAAATATGCCTCTAATAACTAGTTACAAAATTAGATGTCTCAGATTACAGGGAGACAACAGGTGTGAAATTTGAATGCCTGGTATCCATAGATGAGTGGAAAGCCATTGGTAAAAAGTTAATTAGTAGGTTCATCTAGAGTAGAGTAGAGTAGAATGGAATGGAACGGAACGGAACGGAACGGAACAGAACAGAATAGAATTCTTTATTGGCCAAGAGTGATTAGTCACACAAGGAATTTGTCTTGGTGCATACGCTCTTGGAGTACATAAAAGAAAAGATACATTCGTCAAGAATCATAAGGTACAACACTTAATGATAGTCATAGGGAAACAGTCAATATAAATCTTAAGGATAACAGAAAACAAGGTTACAGTCCTGCTGTCATAACTCAAAATACAACATTAGTCTGTGTGATGTATTTGTGTGGTACATGGCTTATTTATGGAGTGATAAGTTATTTCACACTGAACTTTTTCCAGAAGACTTGGTTTTTCCAAATGTGATTTTTTTAAAAAAATTACATGGGACAGATAGGAAAACAAACAGGAGGACAATGAAAAGGAATATTGTGAACGATCAAGATGAAATTTGAAAAGCATTCCTAGCAACTATGTATGTCTTGTGCTCCGTTGGAAGCACCTTTTCCAAGCATTACATAATTCTAATATTGCAGGCTGATTTGATTGAGGCCACAACAAAAATTATTTCCATTCTCCATCATTTATACAGGACAATCTGGAAGACCTCTTTTTCTGCATGAGAAAAAGCATTCAACATTGTCTCTAGGGTTGCCTTTGTTTGCATAGTACATGAGCCAGTGATGGCTTGCTACCAGTTCGCCCCATATTGGGCGAACCGGTAGCGGCAGCAGTGAGAGGCTACACCAATCCGCCTGGACGCTTCTGCCCATGCAGAAACTCACCCCTGACATAAGCAATGTGTTCTGTTTTGTGTTCTTTGTTTTAGCTTTTGTAGATAGATTTACAGTAGTGTAGCTCAACCTTGGTGACTTCAAAATGTGTGGACTTCAATTCCCAGAATTCCCCAGCGAGCTAGGGGGAATTCTAGGAGTTGAAATCCACATGTCTTAAAATTGCTAAGGTTGAGAAACACTGATCTTCAGTAATTAAACAAGAATTTATATAAAGAAATCCAGGGCAGGCATTAAAAATAAGTAGTAGCATGAATACAGGTAGTCCTCGACTTACAGCCATTCATTTAATGACCATTCAAAATTACAATGGCAGTGAAAAAAGGAATTTATGACTGTTGCAGCATCCCAAAATTAGAGAATCAAAATTTGGGCACCTAAAAAGTGGCATAATTTTATGACCATTGCAGTGTCCTGGGGTCATTTGTGACTTTCCCAGCGGGCTTCTGAGAAGCAAAGTCCAGGGGGAGGGAGGGAGGAGCAAGATTCACTTAATGACTCCATGATTCACTTAACAACTGCAGGGATTTGCTTAACAACTGCGACAAGAAAGGCCATCTATGGATCAAAACTCACTTAACTACTATGCGATGGGAATCTTTGGGTTCAGTTGTGGTCATAAGTTGAGGACTACGTGTAACCCCTTGAGCAGCCTCTTTCTATCACGGGTTTCACTTTGCTCCACGTTGTAACGAAGCAACCTTGTGTGGCTGCTGAGGGACATAATCCAAGCAGTAGGGCCCTCCTAAGAAGGGGCCACATTCCAAATTATATTGAAATTCAAGGCGTCCATGATTTAAGTAACACACCTCGATATGAGGTTTCCCAGATGTGGGAGTTCGGTCACATGTCCCCAACAGATCATCATCGTAACGGTTGTCTTCATCCCAGACTTGTATTCGGAGCCTGCCGGCTTCTCCCAAGCCCTGGACCTTCCCCAGATCCAAGTGGGCCATCCATACTGGATTATCATTATTCCACACAGTGGATGTCCGGCTCTCAACCCCATGGAAAAATACCTTGACATAAGCATCCGTTCTTGTGGAGTGGTCTCCCCAGAGACCAAAGGCACGTCGAATCGTCACCGTTAGCTTGCTCTGGCCTCGCTCCCGGGAGCAGCACATGGTGTTAGTGGTGCCGTCATTGGGACATACGCAGGAGCAGGGATCTCGGAGGCTGCGTTGGGAGCCGGGAGGACAAGGCTGGCTGCAGTTCCTCCAAAGGACCCTTTCTCTGATGTACTCACTCACTGCCTGTTGCACACTGTCCCGCTTTGGGTGACCCTTAGGCAGCAAAGTATGAATGGGCTTCAGGGAGTAAGAAAGGAGTGCAGGGATATATTTAAGGCTTTCCAGCCACTGCTTATAACCTTCAGGATTCTGTTCATTTGAAAAGAGCAAGTCAGTGTGTTGGTCCCCTCCGATCACCTCAGTGTGTCTCTCGTTGTAGGTCTGGTGGAAGCTTCCTTTGAAATTCTTCTTCTTCTTCAGCTCTTCACATGCGTTGTAGGCCGCACTGAGGCTTCCTTTGCCACCCCCAATGTTGGCCGAGGCCTCGAGGGTTAGGCAGTCTTTCACTTCATCAGCAGACGCGCCCTCCAAAACTGTCTCACAGACCCGCAATGCTGTCACATCCCTCACGCGGCCCCCCAAGTGCAGATGATCGATGAAGTGGGTCCCGTAAGTGCCGATGAGCTGACGATATTCCGGTAGGGAGTTGGATCGGTACTTGGCAGGGAGACTGCGAAGGGAGCGCTTAAAATGCCTGGAGAGAATGTATTGGCTGATACGGAAGCTGAAAAGGAAATAAAAGACCATACAGGTAGGGTGACAGAAATGGCAGGCCTTCCGGTCAAATCATAAAGGAGTGGTTTGGGATCAAAGGGTAGCAATCTTGCAGAATTGGTGAGTAACTAGATCAGAGTTTCTCAACTAGGCAATTTTTAAGATGTCTGGACTTCAACTCTCAGAATTCCCCAGCCAGCTCTCTGCCTGGGAAACTCTGGGAGATGTAGTCCAGAGATCTTAAAGTTGCTTAGATTGACCATTGAGTTAGATACTGGAATGCTCCCCATAGCTGTTACCAAGAGCTGAATCAAGAAAGATGATTAATTTCCTAGAGGATTTTTCTAACAACCAGAGAAGGACATGTCCTCCATGAATTTGTCAACTCCTTAAAATGGGGGAACTCTCAAATCTTGTCCTTTTCAACTCCATATATTGGGTTTGTTCAGTTTGTATAGATAAATATCTTCTATCTGTGCGTCATCATATATTATTCAGCTATTGATCACTTAGATGATGTCTGCTATATTATCAGAGGGTGGATAACTTCACATGATAAATCCCTTTTGGGGTTTTATTCCAGCTTGTCAGAATTAGAACTGGATGGCAACTTGGCCCAGGATGTATAGTAAGGGGGTGAAGGTGTTGAACAAGGAGAAGGAAAACCCATATTCTGATCCACCTTCAACGATGGAAATTCAGTGAGTAACTTCAAGCCAGTCCCTCTCTCTCAGCCATCCCAACCTCACAAAGATGGGTCTTGTACCCCCTTAAATATAAGCATGTATCAAATAAAAAATACCACATTCTACCAGGAGACAGCGAAGGATCTGAATTCCAATGAATCTCAGGCAAGATCCATCGAGAAACTTAATTTGAACCAAGTTCGATGGTCATCCAGGTAAAGTTGTCTGAAGGTTGAGTCAGGGCAACTGGATTTATTTTCTTGTTAGTTTGAGACCTTTTGCTGCTCATCCAAGCAGCTTCATCAGTTAGAGCGAGCTAGTTAGGCAGATTGATAAGAGAATAAGCCTCAGTTGCCATGACTTCAGACAATTTAACCTGGATGATTGAGAATCTTTATCGACATATTGCAATTGCCATGACTCAACCTTCGGATATATTTGAACCAATTCATACTTTTCCCTTTTCCTTGCTTTCTCTTTTAGTCTTTTTTACCTTTTGTACTGAAGGTGTACAGGTAGTCCTCGACTTACAACAGTTTGTTTAGTGACCATTCAAAGTTACAACAGCACTGAAAAAAATGACTTATGGCCATTTTTCACACTTATGATCATTGCCGCATCCCCATGGTGACGTGATTTACATCCAGATGCTTGAAAACTGACTCGTATTCATGACGGTTATAGTGCCCGGGATCATGGAATCCCCTTTTGCGGCCTTCTGGCAAGCAAAGTCAAAGGGGAAACCGGATTCACTTAACAACCATATTACTAATTTAACAACTGCAGTGATTCACTTAACAAATGTGGCAAGAAAAGTTGTAAAATGGGGCAAAATTCACTTAACAAATTTCTTACTGTGCAACATAAATTTTGGGCTCAATTGTGGTCATAAATTGAGGATTACCTGTATCACTTTTTAAAGCTACCCTGGAAATCAGTGCTGTAGAAAAAGCAGCATAATTATTTTTTTCAAAAATAAATAAATAAATGAAAGCCAGCACTACAATGGGACACTGTTGGGAGAGAGGAAAATACCGTTAACTCAGTTTTCCACTTCTGATGGAAAGCATGACTCATTTCCATCTAGTGGCAGGACTATGGGTAAGGCAAATTATGTTATTAATTAATGCTAATTACCATCCAGGCCTTAGCAGGTGGAAACATCTAGCTGGCTCAAGCCTGGTTAATACAGTTGGTCTTCGACTTATGACTACAGTTGAGCCCAAAATTTCTGTTGTTAAGTGAGACATTTGTAAAGTGAGTTTTGCCCCATTTTGCCACAGTTGTTAAATGAATCACTGCAGTTGATAAGTTAGTAACCCGGTTATTAAGTGAATCGAACTTCCCCATTGATTTTGCTTGTCAAAGGTCGCAAAAGATGACCATATGAGCCCAGTACACAGAAACAGTCATAAATATAAACCAATTGCCAAGCATCTGAATTTTGATCACATAATCATGGAAAGGCTACAAAAGTTGTAACTGTGATCGGTTATAATTCATTTCTTTCAGTGCTGTTGTAACTTTGAATGGTCACTAAATGAACTCTTATAAGTCAAGGACTTATAACAGTTGGATAGGAATTTAAGAGCTGCTGGTTGGATTAAGGCAATGTTTTTCAAACTTGGCAACTTCAAGATGTGTGGACTTCAACTCCCAGAATTCCTCAGCCAACATGGCCTGCTGGGGAATTCTGAGAGTTGAAGTCCACATTAGTGAGTTAGGTTCACTTTTCATACTTACAACTGTAGCATTCCCACGGTCACGTGATCAAAACTCGGACACTCGGCAACTGGTTCATATTTCTGATGGTTGCCATGTTCCAGGGATCATGCGATCCCCTCTTGCAACCATACGACAGGCCAAGTCAATGTGGAAACCAGATTCACTTAACAACCCTGATACTAATTTAACAACCAAAGGGATTCACTTACAGGCTGTGGAAGGAAAGGTCATAAAATGGGGCAAAACTCACTTGTCAACAGTCTCGCTTAGCAATAGAAATTTTGGGCTCAGTTGTGGTCGTAAATGGATTACCTGTTACCTGGCAGGTAAGAAATCTAGACTTGCATACTTCCTCGTAAGATGCCCTCAAAATATCTGCCATACAAATGGATGATTGTAGTAAAGCCCTGGAGGATTTCCCAGCCATTATCCTTCACCCACGCCTCATTCACCTGTAATAAGAGCAGGAGATCTCGTGACTTGCAAAAGTATACTTGTCTTGATTATTCTTTTGCATGGTGAAGTCTGCCACTGTGGAGTGAGCTCCAGACATCGTCATCTGGACCTGTTGCTCGGGTTTCACCTGTACATCAAGTCCAACTTTCCAGTCATTCTTCACATCAGATGCTGCGGCATGAACCACATCGATGCCCGAGCTTTGTAGGGAAGTGTGAACCTTCCTCTGACAACTTACTTTGGCTGCCCAGTCAACGGCCACCAAGGGAAGTCTCTGAAGAGGCCTATCCTGCAGGAAAGGGTTACGGCACAGGGTGCAAGTGCCATCAGCCCTCTGCCACTGACTCAGATCCAACACATTGGCCTTCTTCTCCAGCGTGGTGATATCAAAGCCTTCTTCAGCCATGCTGTAGCCAGGCACAAAGTCCTTTTGCTCATCGCATTCATCGGCTGTACCAACGTAGCAATTGGGAGAGACTCCGGTCAAAAAAAAGAGGAGGGAGAGAAGTTGTAGGGTGAAGGCAGCCAAGATGGGCTTTGCACTCAGCATGGTTGATCCTACATGGGGAAAGAAGAACAGACTGTGAATTCCAGAAGCTGCATTAAAAATGAGATTTCAAAGTGGAGCAACATTCATCAGCTATAACACTGGGAGAAAAAAACATTTATGTAATTAGTTTAAATTCCCCCTCCCCAATGCATGATGTGGAAATGCCCACTGTTTTCAAAAGGGTCATAGGAATTCTTAATAATTATTAGGCATTTAAAGTAGGGGTTCCCAATCTTAGCCACTTTAACACCTGTGGAGTTCAATTCCCAGAATTCCCCCGCCAGGAATTGAAGTCCTTACATTTTAAAGTGGTCAAGATTGGGATTGAACATCTAAATTCAATCAAATGCAACCAGAATAAAACATCTAAATTCTGTCTAGATCACTGAACTTCTCAATTTCGTCAGCTTTAAGAGATGTGGACTTCAACTCCCAGAATTCCCCAGCCAACATGCGGTTGCTTTCTCAGTACCATTAGCCATATCAAGTAGTTTTAAATCTGAATTTTGCACATTTGGAAGCAGAAGCTTCCGTATGGAGTCAAGAACTATCTGTAAACTCTTCCAGGTCTCCCTCCTCCTTGACTTTTAAAAATCAAACATATTACTTAAGAATGTTCCTTGTGGGAGAAAAAATGCATTTAAACCTGCAAGCAAGAGGAGCTAAAGAATTCAAACCTCTGGAAATGACATCACTAAACTAAG
Source organism: Pantherophis guttatus (assembly GCF_059756535.1). Lineage (NCBI taxonomy): Eukaryota > Metazoa > Chordata > Lepidosauria > Squamata > Colubridae > Pantherophis > Pantherophis guttatus. The sequence goes on from NC_142066.1 coordinate 25,001,744, forward strand.
GATAACTCCAATTCTCATACAAAAGAAATCTCAGCTACTGAGCCAATGATAGCATCATGGAATGTAAGGATTTGAGTGGCTCTTGGAGATCAATTTTCTCAATCTCAGCTACTTTGAACTGTCTGGACTTCAACTCCCCAGAATTCCTTAGACAGCATTGTAGGAAGAAAAATCTGGCCCAGTTTCAATCTGGGAGAAAGATGCTAGAAATAAAATGGAGGCTGGCTAGTTGGAAAGAAGGTCTCTGTTTATTTGGATGCCAGAAACTTTGATGACAGCAGCATGTTTCTGGAGTGGCTGACAAAATGGCTAGATGGATCTTTATAGGATTCTGGGATTTGGTGATCGAGATGCTCCAGGGAGTTGTGCAATGTAGTGAGCCTTTTGTCTTTTACTATTCTAATAGTGGTGGGTTAATCCTATTATGTCCTAAAGGTCTTGTCCTGTCCTTAGAATTTGGGTGGGCGAATGTAAATTCTTAATCCCATCAGCTCCAGCCTTCTATGGGAGCTGTAGCTGAAGGCATTTTGTTTATGAATAGGCTGGCCTGGATTCCTTAATGGGCACAAAATGTCCCTCTCTAATGACTTCAGAAGGTTCTGCTAACCTCCTGCTCGGTGTAGGAATCTTCTATTACAGTAATGCTAACAGATCCAATCTCCATTTAAACATGCTAAAAAAAGGTAGAGCTTCAAATTGCGGTTAGCAGACTTTCTGCTACTAAAACATGCAAGCTTTTCTCTTCCACATTCAGAGTGGCAGCCTAAGCAAAACCCTTGGCAGGGCAGCCTAGACCCATATTTTTATTCTCCTTGATTTTTTTTTTCAATGAATTTTTTTTAAAAAAAGTATTATTAATATTCAAGATCATCAGAGGTTTTATACACTAATTTTATTTGCACATTCTTTGCCTGCAGAATTTTTGTCCTTAAAACCTGCAGGGCACCCCATCATACCCACACATGGGTCACCTTTCACCCTTAAAATTCTTTTTAAAAGAGACATAAAGGAAGACATGTACATTGTCTGGGTAAACGAAACAACCAGACATGCTCAGAAGCACAATTAAGGGGAAGAATAAGTATTGGGTGTAAAACTCTGGCATTAAACTTCTCCTCATTAAAGGTGAAGTGATCCATAAAATATTCTAATGCGCATAAGCACATTGGAAAAATCTTGCTAATGTAAATTCATTTGTTTTCCATTCCTAAGTGCAATTTTTTTTAAAAAAATTGCCCTCAAAATAATACTTGAGAAAGATGAATGGTGATGGCTCTGGGGTTCCAATCGATCTTGACATACTTATTATTTTAAGATAAACACTGCCTTTTATTCAGGACCTCATTATGGCATGTCTAGGATTTCCTCCTCCTGTTTTTCTCTGCAACAACCCTGTGAGATAAGCTGGGCTAAAAGAAAATAATTGGCCCCCTATTATGCAGGTTAAGGATCCATGGTTGAAGTTAAACTAGAACCCACTTCCTAATCCAGCTTCTTAACCAGCGTGGCAGGTCTCAATCTGGCCAGAAAAGACCTGTTTTACATGCAGAGATTGGCAGATAGAAGGGGGGGGGGTTGCATCAGGAGTGCCAAGAAATCACTGCAAAATCGCCCCAGATCAACCTGTTGCTCAAGGCACAGCTTCAAAAAGCCAGCAAAAGAATTTAGCCCCTCAGCCGAGAGTGGATGCTTTCTGCCCATCTCAATTAGAGCAAAATATTAGAATAATTGAACCGTTCTGCTGATTGCAATGTTACTTCCATACTTCTCCCCCACCCCTTCTAAACATGGATCTAAGCATGGACCCATAAATATCTCTCCATAAATACATACCTTAGCAAGAGAAGGAGGAACGCATGTACACACACACCTTCTGAAGTCTATCTGGTGGTGAACAGGATATCACAGTCAAGAAAGCTGAAAAAGAAACTCAGGTTTTCTATGACACATAGTTGAAAGATGAAAAGCAGAATGGGGGGATATGACTCTGAGGTTTGCACGCAACCTCCCATGGGGGACAACAAAATTCACACCTCAGCTTGCCTTTTGCCCACCGATTAACTTGTTTATTCATTTTTTTTTTTACTCCAAAGAAATGAGTTTACACTTTGTTCCCTCACATGTTTGTATCTTCACCACAGGAAAGGCTGAGAAAAGAGGTTTTGGTGGGGCGGGGGGCGTTGAAAACTGGTCTGAGAACACTTTAACTTTTGTTTCTTGTTTGGCCTGAGTCATCATATACAAACCTGTTTCGAAAAGATAACCTAAACCAAATGCCAAAAGCAGAGATGTTTGCAGGATAACCTGGAAGCAACGCTTCAATGTAAATTTTAAAATAATGCTGAGACACATTAATATGTATTCAAAATGCTGACGAAATAAGTAATCGGGATCACTTTTATTACTATAAGTAATAAACTCATTTGTAATATCAAAAAAGTGTAATTTTGAAATTTTGTGAGGCCTTGCAGATTGCAAGGCCTTAAACTGAAGCTTATTTAATGTATGGCTAAATCTAGCAACTGGTCACAGCATCTGGAAGGAATGATACCTATTAATCCTTTTAATGGGAATTTGCCCAGGGTTAAGCTTTGCTAATCATTCAGCAGTGAAAAAAGCAAGGTTCTAGATTTAGGGAAGAAAAACAAAATGCACAGGTACCATATATGTGGTACCTTGCTCAATAGTAGTAACTGTGAGAGGGATCTTGGAATCCTAGTGGACAACCATTTAGATATGAGCCAGCAGTGTACAGCTGCTGCCAAAAAAGCCAACACAGTTCTGTACTCCATAAACAGAGATAGAATCAAGATCACGTGAAGTGTTAATACCACTTTATAATGCCTTGGTAAGGCCATACTTGGAATATTGCATTCAGTTTTGGTCGCCATGATGTAAAAAAGATGTTGAGACTCTAGACAGAGTGCAGAGAAGAGCAACAAAGATGATTACGGGACTGGAGGCTAAAACATATGAAGAACGGTTGCAGGAACTGGGTATGTCTAGTTTAATGAAAAGAAACATTTCATTAGGGGAGATATGATAGCAGTGTTCCAATATCTCAGGGGTTGCCACAAAGAAGAGGGAGTCAAACTATTCTCCAAAGCACCTGAGGGTAGAACAAGAAGCAATGGGTGGAAACTAATCAAGGAGAGAAGCAACTTAGAACTAAGGAGAAATTTCCTGACAGTTAGAACAATTAATCAGTGGAACAACTTGCCTCCAGAAATTGTGAATGCTCCAACACTGGAAATTTTTTTAAGAAGATGTTGGATAACCATTTGTCTGAAATGGTGTAGGGTTTCCTGCCTAGGCAAGGGGTTGGACTAGAAGACCTCCAAGGTCCCTTCCAACTCTGTTATTCTATTTCTGGGATGGAAAACTTATAATGACCACAGATGGCAATAGAGAGATAGAGAAAGTCTCTTTGCTAACATCTCAGGCTCATCAGGAATATAACAGCCCAATACAGAAGCTTTACATTTGGATAGCTCTAAAATGTCTTTTTGCTCCACTCTGCTGATCCGGCATTTGGGAGAGAATCCCGTGAGGAATAGGAGAAGGAAGAGAAGCTGCAGGAAAGAGTAGCAAAGATGGAAAGAAAAAGGGACTGTGAACTTCAGTGAAGAAGTCCCAAAGACGCTTTTTCAGGAGGCAACTGGACTTCCTTGTTTTTTCCTTTGAAGATATTTTGCTTCTCATCCAAGAGCTTCTTCAGCTCTGATAGGATAGTGGGGAATGGAAGGATTTATACTCCTTGCAGACCGCTGGTCATTTGTATTCTTTTAGGGTGGTTGAGGCCACCTGGAGGTTTATCTGTGTCTTCAGGGTCACCTGAGTGGTGCTCCTGGTTCTTGTAGTTTGCAATTTTCCCTTTCCAATTTTTGTGAGAGTAGGAATGGATTTCCAGAGGAAAAATTGCAGACTACAGGAATGAGGAGCACTACTCAGGTCATCTGTAAAGAGAGTTGTAAAGCACTGTGAAGTGGTATATAAGTGAAGACTTATATACCACTGTGAAGTGGTATATAAGTCTAAGTGCTATTGCTATTTTTAGCGATGGTGCAGAGAAAATGGCCTCCCCAGGAGGTCAGAGATGGGCCCGTTTCCGACCTTCCCAAACTTCCGGTAGGCCTGTTTTTTGCCCTCCCTGAGCCTCCACGCACGCCCTGCACTTACCTGCATCCAAAACGGACCACGTGGGGACTCCTAGGAGGAATGGGGCAGGGTGTGCGGGACCATCCAGGAGTGGGATTTGGGGGTTCTCAGAACTGCACAGAATCTTAGCTAGAGATTCTCCTGAACTCCTGTGAACCCCCAGCAGCCCACCCGTTACTAACTGAACAACTGCAGTGACTCCCTTAACATTGAAATATTGTAAAATGGGGCAAAACTCACTTAACTACTGTCTCATTTACCAACGGAAAGTTTGGACTCAATTATGGCTGTAAGACAAGTACTACACCACACTGACTCTCATAAGTGTTCTCTAGAGCCACTCATGATGATACTTCGGTTGTTTGCACATTTTAGGATAAAAACGCCATTAAGGGCCATTCCCCTGCCTCCCTTTTGCCTAATCTGCCCTGGCACATTTACACATGGCTTCCTTAATCCAATTTAAATGCTTTCTAGGTTAACCGATCCTGGAATAGCCACCATTTTGTGTTTTCAGAAGCAGACTTTGGATCCAAGGCTTGTGTAGGTGACATCTGGATAGTGGCCAATTTAAGTGTGGGCTGTGGTCACGATTAGAGGGCTGTGTGTCATGGAATCAAATTGTGATCTGCAGCTTATTGACCAAGCTTTTCTGCAAAGTCATGTGTGCAGCCTTTCAGTGGTTTATTCTTTTGACATCAGTGGCCGCCAAGTTTCAGGAAGGGTAACCGTGGGATTGATTCTCACATTCTTATTTCAATTACCCTAGAGGTGACTAATGAAAACCATTGAGGAAGAAGCTGTCATGGTTTGTATCAGGGATGTCCAACCTTGGTGACCTTAAACACTTAATAGAATAACAGTTAATAGTTGGAAGGGATCTTTGAGGTCCTCTAGTCCAGTCCCCTACACTATTCCAGACAAGTGACTGTCCGGTCTTAAAAGCCTCCAGTGATGGAGCATCCACAACTTTTGAAGGCAAGCAGTTCCACTGGTTAATTGCTCTCCCTGTAAGGAAGTTTCTCCTTAATTTTAGATATCTATGGAGATTCTCAGTCATCCAGGCCATGATGATCCCAAAGATGCTTTTTCAAGAGGCAACTGGACTTTCTGGTTTTTCTTTGAAGACGTTTCGCTTCTCACAGCTTCTCATCTTCAAAGAAAAACCAGAAAGTCCAGTTGCCTCTTGAGAAAAGCACCTTTGGGACCCTTAGTTCTAGGTTGCTTCTCTCCTTGATTAGTTTCCATCTGTTGTTTCTTGCCTTGCCTTCTGGTGCTTTGGAAAATAGTTTGACTCCTTCTTCTTTGTGGCAGCCCCCCAAATATTGGAACACTGCTATTATATCACCATAGTCCTTCTTTTCACTAGACTAGACACACCCAATTCCTGCAACCATTCTTCATCTTTTAGCCTCCAGGCCCCTAAATATGCTGGCTAGGGAATTCTGAGAGTTGAAGTCCATAAATCTTAAAAGTTGCCAAAGTTGGACACTCCTGGTTAATATAGTCTGAACATAAGAGGAATAAAAGTCTAATAGGCTGGAACAGCTCTTAATGCCAACATCCACAAAAAAAACCCAGCTTCCCTCTTGATTAGTTTTCCTATCATTCCTTATGTGGCAATTACAAGCGTGATATGTGGCCCCTTTTAAGAAAAAATGGAAGCAGATAAGGTAGCCTTCCCCAATAGGGTGCCCTGCCCTCTGGATTTGTGAACTTAAAACACCCAGAAACCTCCAGCCAGAAAGATCATTGCTGAGAATTCTGGGAATTGAAGTCCATTCAACTGAAAACCAACCCTTTGAAGATGCCAATTCAACCTGGTGCCCTTTAAATGACAAGACTGTAAATGCTTATTCCAAGCTGCTGAAGACTGGGCCAGGAGTAAGGGATCCCCCACTTGCCACAGATATGTCTGAGAGTGTACCCCGTCTTCCTTCAGCCATTCCCCGGAGGACTGTCAGATTGTGATGTTGCCATGACAAGATGACACCAAAACAGGATGTCCCAGTCAAAGTTACTGGAACTCCATCTAAGATACCCACCCATTCCTTCCTGCCTGTATGTCAGTTAAGAGAAATATCTGTAGCTCAAGGCTGACCTGTGGACACCTCAGTAGTGAGCTTGGTTATTTGCTTGCAGACACTTCCTTACTTGCCTAGCTACCCCCATGAGTGTTCATCCATTCTGGTTTTTGTTTCCTTACCTTTTGCCCATCTAGCTTTTCCGCTTGGTTCCTCCTTCGGTCAATCAGTTGCTGATTCTCACATTTTATACTGGACTACCTAGCCCAGGAGTCTGCAACCTTAAACACTCAAAGAGCCATTTAGACCCGTTTCCCACAGAAAAGAAAACACCGGGAGCCACAAAACCCTTCCTGTGCCTGACTATTTCTTGAGCGGCCACAGAACTACCATATGTAGATGAATTAAACATTCTGTTTTCTTCTGAAACTTTTCTTTTCTTGGATTTATCCATAGTTGGCTACTGGGGGTTGAAAAGCTCAATAAATTGTGTACCAGTGGGTGTCGCAGATTGGCGGTTGTGATGCATATTTTGAGTGACAGGGAGCCGCAGCAGAGGGGTGAGAGAGCCACAGGTTGCTGACCCCTGATCTAGCCCATCTTCTACATAAATTTCCCCCACAGTTGGACATATATGGACACCTCCCAACCAGAAATCCTCCAACAACTCTTCTGATCAGAGTTGAAATCAAAGATATCTCTGAAGAACCCCTTTTTGAGAAGACTCTCTTTGGAAGATGATTGTCTTCTGGGCCAACAAGAGGATTCATCTTTTCTTGATTTAATTTTTCCCTTTTTTCCCTTCTCCTTCTGGCTTTTCATAGCCACAACTAGCATGGCTGCTGGTGATGGAAGCTATGATTCAACCACACCTGGAAAGTCTCCAATTCAGGGGTGCTATTCTGAAGAACCGGTAGTGGAAATTTTGAGTAGTTCAGAGAACCGGAAAATATCACCTCTGGTTGGCCCCCGAGTGGGGTGGGAATGGAAATTTTGCAATATCCTTCTCCCAGGAGCGGGGTGGGAATGGAGATTTTGCAGTATCCTTCCCCTGCCACGGCCACCAAGCCATACCATGTTCACCAAGCCATGCCCACAGAACCAGCAGTAAAAAAATTTGAATTCCATCACTGCCCCAATTCCTAACATCTGGCCCAGTAGTGGGTTTCAATTTTGTTCGCTCCTGGTTCGTTTGTTAGTGCGCGTGCGTGTAACACTTCTGCGCATGTGCAGACATGTCCGGGGTGAGTGGATTGAGCCTCATGCCACTGCCACCGCTACCAGTTTGCCTAATCGGAGCAAACCGGTAGCAACCCACCACTGATCTGGCCTACACATTGCCCCCTTCTCCCGGTCCTCTTCATTGCACCATTCTGTTTTTTAATTTCTTTGTCTCTCAGAATCTCTTCCTGAGAATCCTAAGAGTGGTTTAAACCCTATTCCCACTAATAAATATACTCAGAAAAGATGTGAATGAGCTGCTTTGCTCCCTAAGTAAGTGAACCTTCAGTGACATCACAGCAGGCCAACCAATCAGAGTTCAGAGGCTTCATGGACATAAATAGTTGGTAGAAGGACCAAGACTGTGAGGTGTTTTTTTTTCTTGGAAGTGTAGTGGGAGAAGAAAGGAAAACAGGAAGATTTTCAAACCTTCTCCTCGGCAGTCAAAAACCCTTTATTGCTGAGAGGCTTTTGATAGCAATGGTAAATAGATATAATAAATACAGGAATAAAATAAAACTTGAAATAAAATTCAATAAGCAAGATAAATTTCTATAGGTGAGATAAGGATAATATAAGGATTGTGTCCCCCACACTAAAAACTTTGCACCTCCCACATGCAATCCAACTCAATTTTCCCCTTTTTTAAAAAAAGCAAGCCATTTATTTTAATCTTTTCTTACAAGCAAGGAAACCCTCGGATAATTTATAAAACTCTCCAGGAAGAAAAGGTCATTGTTCTTTGCTTCCTCCCTTAAATTTTCTCAATTTAATTCTTCTTGCTCTTAAAAAAGTCCTGGAGCTTATTTTCGTTTTCTTTTTTTAAAAAAAAACCACAACAGCAGTTCACAATGGTTGCAGAAACATCTCATAAAATGAATGTGCATCACCCTGCAAACAATAAAAACACAACTCCCCACACGCAGACCTCTCTCTCTCTCTCTCTCTCTCTCACACACACACACACACTCACACACACACACACACACACACACACACACACACACACACACCAGGCACATTTAATTCCCCACCAGGCAGGCAAGTGAACAACTGGTGTGGGCAACAATGGAGAGTGGGAGGAAAGGCAGCCACACACAGCCAATGATGAAGCACATCAAGCCCTACTTGGAAAGAAATGCTGGAGAGCCATGCTGGACAGGAGGGCCCTGAAAGAGTGCGGTCCACATATCACATCCACATGGCAAGACTGGGCAATCATCAAAGTACACAAAGAGCTTTTAAGCAACTGAGCTGGCTTCTTTTCGTCCAATCGCAGGCAGGGCAAAGGCGGGAGGGAGGCGGAGCTTACGAGGGTTCCGTGAGGGGGTCAGGCAGGCAGTCCGAGGGAGAGTCCTTGTCAGTTTCTGTCCCGTCGTCATGGGGATGGAGATGAGCAGGAAGGAGGGATTCGTAGGTCATGATGGTGGCAGTCACCATGGTATCCTCGGTGCTCCTGTTCTCTAGAGCCACATGGGTCTTGAGGTGCTTGCGTAGGTCTGAGGCACCCAGGAAGGCTTTAGAGCAGTGGGGACAGGCGTGGGGACGGACTCCTGAGTGGATTCGCTCGTGTTTACGCAGGCCAGCCCGGTCTGAGAAGCCTTTGCCGCATTCTCGACACGTAAATGGGCGCAGGCCAGGATGCAGCAGGCGTTCGTGGCGCCGTAGTTCCTGAGTTGAGGCAAAGACCTCCCCACACTCCCCACAGGCGGGCACCACGGTGGCGACCACAATGGCTGATGGGTCACTGAGGATTGGGTCCTGGTTGCCTGCGGGGGTGGCCTTGTCCTCGCTGTTCTCATTGCTGTGGGTGCGTTCGTGCTTCCGGAGGCTGGACGACACCACAAAGGCTTTGCCGCAGCGGCCACACTTGAATGGCCGCTCGCCTGAGTGAACACGGTAGTGTTTGGTCAGGCTGGCCCGCTCAGCAAAGCTCTTGCCACACTCCCCGCATTGGTGAGGGCGCTGGCCGGAGTGCACCAGCAGATGGCGCTTGAGGTCCCATGAAGCCACGAAGCTCTTGTCACATTGCGAGCACTTGTGGGGCCTCTCGCCGGTGTGGATGCGCTGGTGCATGGCCAGGTCGGCTGGTTGGCGGAAAGCCTTCCCACATTTGTCGCAGGCATAGGGCTTGAGGCCCTGGTGGGCTCTCTGATGTCTGCGGAAGCTGGAGGGGTCGCTGAACATGCGTCCGCACTGCGGGCAGAGAAAAGGCTTCTCGCCAGAGTGAGTCCTCTGGTGGCTCTGGAAGGAGGACAGCTGGGTGAAGCCTTTCCCACAGAGGTTGCAACGGTAGGGCTTGTGGGCCGCATGGATGCGCTGGTGGCAGGCCAGCGATGAGGACCGGGAAAAGGCCTTTCCACAATCCTGACACAAGAAGGGGCGTTCGCCTGTGTGGGAGCGCTCGTGATTCTTGAGATCCTTCAACTCAGCATATGTCTTGCGGCACACCTCACACTGGTAGGGGCGGAGACCAGCGTGGGTCCGGCGGTGCTTCCGGAACACCGAGGGGTCGGCAAAGCGCTTGCTGCATTCACCGCAGGAGTATGGCTTCTCGCCTGTATGAGAACGCTGGTGGATCTTCAGCTTGGAAAGAGTGCCGTAGCCCTTGTGGCACTGCTGGCAGCGGAAGGGCAGGTCTCCGGTGTGCCGGGCCATGTGGACTCGCAGGCAAACGGGCTGCATGAACGCTTTGCCGCACTCGTGGCAAACGAAGGGTTTCTCGCCACTGTGGCTACGCCCGTGGTTCCGCAGCTCGGGAGCGGTTTTGTAAGACTTGGCACAAAGCTGGCATTGGTACGGGCGCTCTGTTTGGTGGCTGAGCTGGTGCTTGCGAAGTTGAGCCCGGTCAGGAAACTCTTTCCTGCAATTAGGACAAGCGAGTTTGGCAGCTACACCATCCACAGTACCAGCCACGTGGGACTTTAAATGACGCAACACCCGTGGCACGCTAGGGAAAGTCTTGCTACAGGTCAGGCACCTGTACCGCCGCCCAGTTTGGATGTAGCCAGGCTCTTCATCTTCTTCCTCCTCTTCTAGCTTCACTTCCACGCCAACCTCTCCTTCTTCTGCTTCAGCCATCTTTCCAGAGGATGCTGCCTGAAATACACAACAATGATCCATCACCTTTACAAATTGTCTCTTTTTGTGGTTTACAGATAAAGGTGAGAGAGGGACAGGTGGGGGTGGCATGTAGCCTCCCCATTTAATTTGTGTGGTCTTTCCAGAATGTTTGAATCCTTGAATGTTTGTCCCTGTACTCAGTTGCTTTCCTTCAGTGACAAAATAACCAGATAATAGAGGGAAATTATATAGGTAGTCCTCATCTTACAATCACCACCGAGTCCAAAATTTCTGTTACTGAGACATGTTACGTGAATTTTGCCCCATCTTACGGCTTTTCTTGTCACTGTTGTTAAGTGAATCACTGCAGTTGTTAAGTGAATCTGGCTTCCCCATTGATTTTGCTTGTTAGAAGGTCACAAAAGGGGATCACATAACCCCGGGACAGTGTGACCGTCATAAATCATGAGTCAATTGACAAGGCTCTGAATTTTGATCAAGTGACCCTGGGGATGATGCAACGGTCGTAAATGTGAAAAACGGCCATATGTCTCTTTTTCCGGTGCCGTTGTCACTTCAATCGGTCACTAAACTGTTGTACTGGGAGGAAGTCCTCAACTTATGACGGGTTGCTTAGCAATCAAAGTTACCACAAACCTCAAAAAAGGTATTTATGACCGAGATTTGAAGTTTCAACAGCTGCATCTTTGCAGTCACATGACCACATTTGGGGTGCTCAGCACCAGCTGTCACATGACTGTGTTTTATGTTTTTGTCAGAAACCAGTATTTATTTTTGGTTTCTGGCAAAAAATGCCCATCACAAACAATAGATTCATTTTACGACCACCTCGTTCATTTAACAACGGCTGCATTGGTTTAACAGTCCCTGCAAAAAGGTTGCAAAACAGATTGTGGTCACTTGATGTGCTGCTTAACAACCAGCAGGCCTTACCACCATAGCTGCAGGCTTAACAATGTTTTAAGTCAAGGACTGTCACCTGTAGTGCAGAAACAGCAACTACATTAGCCTGTGTCCATGGGGTATTTTCATTTTCGTCTAATTACACCTACCACTGTTGCCATATGGACCTCAACTAGAAAAATATGGCCAAAGCTTGCTCACCTTCTGGACCACGCACTGGCCTCAGTTCAAATCCTCCTGAACTGCAAGTTTTACCTCAGACTACCAGCCCCCAACTTTTTGGGCACCAGGGATCGGTTCCGTGGAGAGGTTTTTCTGTGGACCGGAGGGAACGTGGTTTTGCATGTTGCCTGCATCTCGCGGATGGGGCTTCACTTGTTTGCATGGCCCAGTTTCTGGCATGCTTCTGGTTGGGGACCCCTGCTTTAGACTGTTCATGAGCTCTTCATGCAAGCTTTTCTTAGATTTCAACAAGGAAAAAAGATGGGAAAACCTTTCCTGGAGGACAGACAGCATCAGAACAAGCAAGATATATTTAATAAAAAAAAAATTAGGACCTTCTAAAATTTGCAACGAATTACACACGATGGTGAGATTTTGAGCAAGTGGCACAGTGATCCAATGAGGATAAGAAAGAAAACTCCCTTACACCTGCAAGCCCAAAGAGAAGAGAAGAGCAGCGCCAAACATCTAAAGTTGTGAATATTTGCAACTTATAGAACCTTCAGAAAGTCAGTCCTGTTTTAAAAAACTGAGGTTTCTCTCAGCTAAATTTCAGCTTCCTGCTTCAGGGTCAGAGTACGCAAGCCAAAAATTGGATGTAAAACCAACTGTTCACAACTTAGAAATCTGTCAACAGATACTGGCACTTCAGGCACCAGCTGAATGACATGCTCGTCCCTAAACATTTAGGTGTTTCATTTTTTTCCAGTTTGAAAAGACCTCTCCATTTATGGGAGCTGGCTTCTGTCTTTACAGATCTCCAAGTACATTCAGTTGAAGCTCAACCAGCCAGATGGGGCTGAGCTAAAAAAATTCTAGATCCAGCCCCAAAGACATCCTGTAAAGCAGCAGAGAGATTTCATCCTCTTTCAATCTCACAGGGACAGCATTTTTGTAGGAGTCTTTGAGTGGGAACAGAGAAAAGCAGACAAGTAAGAGAGCTTCATTAAACAGTTATAAATTTCCCCAAAATTGGGGAGCATAACTCCCACCCTGAACATCCTGGAGGATGAACAGGAAGAAAGATAGTGATGTCTCTGTAAGGTTACAACGTGTTTTTTTTGTACCCCTTTATTATTTTTACAAACAACTTCCAAATGGCAAACACACACGATACTCTTTCCTCCTCCTATTCCCCCACTCTCACAACAGTCCTGTGAGGTGGATTGGGCTGAGAGAGACTTACTGGCTCCAAACTTGCTGGCTTTCATGGCTAAGGCGGGACTAGAACTCGGGATCTCTTGTTTTGTAGCTGGTGTCTTAACCATTAGAGTAAATTAGTTCTCTCTCTCTCTCTCTCTCTCTCTCTCTCTCTCTCTCTTTGGCCTTGTTTTGCTTAATTCTGGCCTATTTGGTGGGCTGGAGGTTGTATGAGTAGGAATGAGCTGGTAATCTTCTAGGAAGTTTACTGTTCCCATTTCCAATCTTTAAAAATCCCTGGAATTTGGTGGCAAAGTGACTATATTTTGTCGGTAGAATATTGGGAGATTGTGGGACAGGGAAATTATTTAGGAGTGGAATTTAGGATGATCCCAAGTTTCTATCTATGGAGATTCTCAGTCATCCAAGTCATGGTTGTCCCAAAGGTGCTTTTTTTCAATAGGCAACTGGACTTTCTGGTATTTCTTTGAAGACATTTCACTTCTCACCCAAGAAACATTTTCAGCTGAAGAAACTTCCTGGATGAGAAGCAAAACATCTTCAAAGAAAAACCAGAAAGTCCAGTTGCCTCTTGAAAAAAAGCATCTTTGGGATCCCATGTTTCTATTTTCACCTCTGCTTTTCAGAAACCTTGTGCCACCCAAACTGGGGATGTTATCGATGTCACAACTGCCCCCCCCCCAAGTTAGGCACTTTAGCCTACATCTTTTGAGGGGAAACAGCTTTGAAAGATTAACAAAATTAAGGCAGATGAACAGATAAAACCAAGAAGGGGCTGGTGTTTTTATATGACCCAACATATCTGGCGATCCATAGCTATTTTTCTGTTTCTTTTCCCTCCCTCCCATCTTTTACAGGGTATGTGAAATCAGCACAATGGGGGTTGTAATCCAACAGAGCTGCCAGGTGTAAGATTGGGAAAGGTGATATCTCTTCTTCAGGGCTTTAGTGAGAGTGACATCTATCCAGTTGTTTATATGCAAATTTCCTAAGGAGTGCATACGGCATCCTAATGTTTACGAGATGCAAGACGTGGTATGAAATTTTGTTTTTAAGGAGTGTGTAACTGACTGAAAAAATAAAGCAGAAGGCAAAGGTATACAACTCTATTTTGCATTCCAGAATCAGATTTTGTTTTTTTTAAAGAGTCTGTAATATAAGAAGTCAGCATCTGTAACTCAGGGGTGAGGAGAATAGACAGAAAAAGCTGCTTTTTCCTCCACTCTGCCAGAACAGATGGTGGGGAAATTGCTTGCTCTTTGCAAAATGGTTGGATTCAGGATCTGGAGGGAGAAGGGGAGGCAGAGGATAAGGAAGGCCATCAAAAGCAGACAGAGCTAGAATTACAGGAGACAGAAGGTTTTGGAGGAAGGTAAAATAAAATTACAAGCCTCCTGCAAGAGGAGTGCCTGGAATTTTCCAAGCAGAATTGCAATTGTTCACAAGATTCCTTTCATTTAGCACTGAAGAACTTAAAACCTGGAGCTGTTAAGAGGCTCTCAGAGAAAGATGGCAGGTGCAAAAACAAGGCAGAACTGTTTCCTACTAGGTTTGGATGGAGATGGAGGTTTGCTGCTGAATAAATAACAGACTGGAAAAGAAAGGTTTGCCCAGGGTTTAAAGGTATTCCCAGATGCATGTCTAGGAATAGTATGCATAAGGCTATGCAAGAGTGCCTCTGAGCACACCTGGACTGTGGCCGACAGAGAAGAGAGAGGGAAAGAGAGGGAGGGGGGAGAGAGAGAGAGAGGGAGGGAGAGGGATATGTGTGTATATATGCATGCATGTATGTATGTATGTATGTATGCATGTATGTATGTATGCATGGATGGATGGATGGATGGATGTATTTTTCTTTAGCCAGCAGCCAGCTTAGTCTCCTTAGTCTTCCAATGGGCAGCAGGGAGCTTGCTCGCTGCTGGAAGAAAAAAAGCCTAGAAACTAGTGGATTGGGATTTCACTGAACTAGGGCTGCATAAAAATCTTGGTTTACGTAGGAAGAATCTAGCTAAAGAGAAATACACATAAAGACCTACGAAAAGAAAACATATATAGTTGCAAGAAAAAGTATGTGAGCCCCTAGCCTAATGACTTCTCCAAGAGCTAATTGGAGCCAGGAGTGAGCCAACTTTGACTCCAAACAGTGTGATGATATTGGATGTGTTGCTGACAGCTGTCCTGCCCTTTAAAAACACACACCTGTTTTGGGTTTACTGGTTTCAAGAAGCACTGTCTAATGTGAACCATGCCTCGCAGAAAAGAGCTCTCAGAAGACCTACAATCAAGAATTGTTGACTTGCATGAAGCTGGAAAGGGTTACAAAAGTATCTCCAAAAGCTTTTGATGTTCATGTGTCCACGGTAAGACAGACTGTCTACAAATGGAGAAAGTTTAGCACTGTTGCTACTCTCCCTAGGCATGGTCGTCCTGTAAAAATGACTGCAAGAGCACAGCGCAGAATGCTTCATGAGGTAAAGAAGAATCCTAGAGTGTCAGCTAAAGACCTACAGAAATCTCTGGCACATGCTAACATTTTTGTTATCTACATTTTCCTTATCTACAGTAAGGAAAACATTAAACAAGAATGGAGTACATGGGAGGACACCACGGAGGAAGCCATTGCTGTCCAAAAAAAATATTGTAGCACTTTTGAAGTTTGCAAAAGAGCACCTGGATGTTCCACAGCACTACTGGCAAAATATACTGTGGACAGATGAAACCAAAATTGAGTTCTTTGGGAAGAACACAAAACACTATGTGTGGAGAAAAAAAGGCACAGCACACCAACATCAAAACCTCATCCCCACTGTAAAACATGGGGGAGGGAGCATCATGGTTTGGGCTGCTTTGCTGCCTCAGGGCCTGGACGGATTGTTGTCATTGATGGGAAAATGAATTCCAGAGTTTATCAAGACATTTTGCAGGAAAACATATGACCATCTGTCCGCCAACTGAAGCTCTGCAGAGGATGGGTGATGCAACAGGACAATGACCCAAGCATACAAGTAATTCAATAAAAAAATGGCTTCAACAGCACAGAATACGCCTTCTGGAGTGGCCCAGTCAGAGTCCTGACCTCAACCCGATTGAAATGCTGTGGCATGACCTTAAGAGAGCGATTCACACCAGACATCCCAAGAATATTGCTACACTGAAACAGTTTTGTGAAGAGGAGTGGTTCAAAATTACTCCAGATCGTTGTGCAGGTCTGATCTGCAACTACAGGAAACGTTTGGTTGAGGACGTTATTGCTGCCAAACCAGGGTTGGCAGTTATTAAGTCCAAAGGTTCACATACTTTTTCCTCCCTGCACTGTGAATGTTTACATGTTATGTTCAATTAAATCATGGCAACATCTAATGTTTCTGTAGTATTATTTTAAGCAGACTGTGTTTTTCTATTGTTGTGACTTAGATGAAGTTCAGAGCACATTTTATGACCAATTCATGCAAAACTCCACGTAATCCCAAGGAGTTCACATACTTTTTCTTGCAACTGTATATATATATGTATGTATATATAATATATATATGTTTTTCTTTCTTTTTCGTAGGTTTTATGTGTGTTTCTCTAGGACTGCATAACATCTTGGTTTACGTAGGTAGAACCTGTTTATATTTATATATATATATATATATATATATATATATATATATATATATAATGTATATATATGTGTGTGTATATATATATATATATATATATATAATGTATATATATGTGTGTATATATATATGTATATGTAGACGTATATGTAGATTTTCACGGGTAGAGGTATGCAAGTTTTGGTGTATTCGGGTCTTTTCCCATGTAAGATTGAGAGTATCTTGGCGATGTTTTGACAAGGTCCCTCTCGTCATCTTCAGACGGGTGTCTTCGGCTTCGTGCTTGTGCGAGGAAAGCATTATCGGAGCTGCCGTCTCTCTATAAATACTGGTGGGGAGCAAATATTGGTGGGGAGCCAGTTCTCCACCAGTATTTGCTCTCCACCAGTATTTATAGAGAGATGGCAGCTCTGGTCACGCTTTCCTCACACAAGCACAAAGCCGAAGACACCAGCCTGAAGATGACGAGTGGGAGCTCGTCGAAACATCACCAAGATACTCTCAATCTTACACGGGAAAAGACCCGAATACACCAAAACTTGCATATATGTATATGTATATGTATATGTATATGTATATGTATATGTATATGTCTGTCTGTCTGTCTGTCTGTCTATCTATCTATTTGCAAGTCTTGGCGTATTCAGGTCTTTTCCCGTGTAAGATTGAGAGTATCTTGATGACGTTTCGATGAAGTCCCACCCGTCATCCTCAGGCTGGTGCCTTCGGCTTCGTGCCTTTGCTTGCACACACACACACACGCACACGCACACACAGTGTATGTGTGTGTGTGTGTTTTTCTATCGAAGCAGCTGGTCTACCCCAATATGTGGGAGGGAGCATATTGCTTCCCTTTCAGCTCCAATCCAGGAGCCCTCAAGCAGTCGCATTCACGATGAACCATTTTATACCAAATTTACATTTCGCTTATAAAGAAACAAAGGGAGACTAGTATAGATCTATTTCAAGCTATTTAGCTCTCATCAGCTAGCCATACCCTTACTCGGATTTGAACTTGTGCTGCCTGCATATTAGGCAGTTCGAATCCAAGTAAGGGTATGGCTAGCTGATGAGAGCAAAATAGCTTGAAATAGATCTATACTAGTCTCCCTTTATTTCTTTATCAGTGAAATATAATATATAGAGAGAAAGAGGGGGGGAGGGAGGGAGAGAGAGAGGGAGGGAGGCGAAGAGAACCTCTGCTCTAGCAGGAACTTGGCAGTCATGACATTAGAGGGATAGGTAGGTGTTCCTTGTTTCTTTTAGAAAGGTAAAAGAGACCAACCTACAGAAGGTTTAGCAGTTATTTCAGTTTTTTTTTAATTCTGGAAAGATGACCAGCTCAATACTTATTCCAGTCTCCTGCTGCCAAGTGTCATCTTTATGGCCGATGAGGGAGTGCTCTGGGGGCTGGAAAAACAAGGCTGGGCAGGAGAAGTCTAGGGCTAAGGTCTCCCCCACCCCTGCTGTGTAGTGCCTGGCCAATGAGCACACGCCAGCACAATTTGGGCAGCAAAATTTGCAGATTCTTGCAGGGCAGTTCAGGCCTTTCCCCTCTCAGAAAAACTCATCTGAGCTCGCCTTGAAATCATGGTCCAACCTCAGAGGGAGGGAGGGAGGAAGGGAGGAAGGAAGGAAAAACACAGGTAAGAAATAGCAGTGTAAGATGGAATATATAAAGCTTCACAATCAGATCTAGGTATATAGAGATTCTCAGTCATCCAGGTCAGGGTTGTCTCAAAGGTGCTTTTTGAAGAGGCAGATGGACTTTCTGGTTTTTCTCTGAAGACATTTCGCTTCTCATCCAAGAAGTTTATCTGTGTTGTCAGGGTCACCTGAATGGTGCAGCAAAGAGGTCTGAAATGCTTTTCTTTAATTTTCTGTCTCCTCTATTTATTTATTTATTTATTTATTTATTTATTTATCTTTTCTCTACCTTCTTTTCCATCAGAGAAGCCCAGAGCACTTCCGTCTAGGAGTTGTAAAAGCACAATTAAATAAAAATACTCCATGTACACAAACAGTTCTTAAAACAATTTTTAAAAGAGCCCATTAGAAAGACAATTCGGTCCCAGGGCAGCCTTTTTCGATTGTCTCTAAAGCAAGGTTTCTCCATCTTTTTAAGATATGTGAAGTTCAACTTCCAGAATTCCCCAATCAGCATAGCTGGTCTGTGGAGATTCTCAGTCATCCAGATCATGGTTGTCCCAAAAGTGCTTTTTTCCCACCTCCAAAAGGGAACTGGATTTTGGTTTTTCCTTGAAGCTGTTTCGCTTCTCATCCAAGAAGCTTCTTCCGCTCTGACGAAATGGTGGAGGATGGAAGGATTTATATTCCTCCACTATTTGGTCAGAGCCGAAGAAGCTTCTTGGATGAGAAGCCAAACATCTTCAAGGAAAAAAACAAAAGCCCAGTCCCCTTTTGGGATGGGTGGTGGGAAAGCAGCTTTGGGACACTGGTGGCTGGGATATTCTGGGAGTTATCTTAAAATGCTCAAGGCTGAGAAACACTGATTTAAGGGCAAAGCAGGGTGCTCAGCCATACTTCCCTTGGCAGACTGTTCCATGCCAGGGGTGCCACTACCAAGAAGGTCCTGTTCCCATCCAAGAGCCGTGGTGGTGGCACAGTGGTTAGAGTGCAGTACTGCAGGCTACTTCTGCTCATCACCGGCTGCCAGCAGTTTGGCAGTTCGAATCTCACCAGGCTCAAGGTTGACTCCTCCTTCCATCCTTCTCAGGTGGGTAAAATGAGTTGGGAGTAATAGGCTGACTCTGTAAACCGCTGAGAGAGGGCTGTAAAAGCACTGTGAAACGGTATATAAGTCTAAGTGTTATTGTTATTCCGTGGCAAAGGGGGATGGGCATCCCCAGAGGCCCCTAACTCCAGCGATTGGACGGCAGGGGTCACAATTGCGCTTCCCCAGGAGAAGACTGTCTTTTACCAAGGGCTAGGAGAAAAAAAAAAAACATTTTCTCCTTTAAAAAAAAAATTTTTTTTTTTAAATTTAAAAAAAAATCCCGCTTTTTCTTTGACAAAGGGACAAAGGAAAGGCGCGTGTGGATCGCTTCGCAGGGCGTTTGTGTGTCTGCCTCTTTAGAACCGCCTAACTAACTAAGCCCATCCGTTCAAATCGCTCTCATTGATTCCCATCCCGCAGGGACACAAACTCCGGCCACTCGCCACCCAACCTGCAACCCCCACCGGGGAGAGCGAGGCTGTTTGCAAGACGCTTTTTACCCAAAAGGGGTAACTTAGGGCGGCATATAAATTGGACTAATAAATAAATAATAAATAATAAATAAACAACGAATTAACTAGCTCGGTCCCAGCAGCAGCAGCAAAAAGCAGCCGAGCGGTCGAAGGCCGACTGCGGGTGCAGATCTGGGCGGCTTTTGCGCGGACAGGAGGATCCAGCAGCGACCCCCTCCGGAGCCCATGCCCGCCAAACCGCGCCCGGAACTGCGGCATCGCAAGGAAAGAGAGAGAGAAGGGGGGGGGGAGGGAGATGCCCGGCAAAGGGGCAAAGCTTTCCTGCTCCCTTCTGCAAAATGGCTGTCTCTAGGACCGAGGGACCCCCGACGGGACAGACGGGGAAGGCCAGCCGCCCGCAACCCGCTGGGGTCTCCGCCGCCGCCGCCTCCTCCCAGCCAAGGCGGAGAAGCCAGCAGCAGCATCGGCCGCTCTTTGCATCCAAAGCAAAGCAGCTCTTTGCCCCCCCCCCCCAGGAGGCAAAATGGCTGGCTTTAGGACCGGGGGACAGCGACCTGCTGCCAGGCGGTGGGGTGGGGTAGGGTGGGGGGGGAGGTGGAAGGGTGCATCGGGGCTCGGCATTTGGAGCAGCCTCGGGGCGCTCGTCCTTCCAGCGGGAGGGAGGAGAAAGGAGAGGGAAGAAGAAGCAGAGCCGGGTCTTCCCGCGGAGCAAAGCCCATCCGCAGAGGAAGCGGCGGCGGCGGCGGCGGCGGGTCCCCCTTTCGCCCCGTCCGTCCGTCTGTTCCCCCCCCCCAACCAGCCTTACCTGCTGGCTCCTTTGTCTAGGGGCTCTCCCCTTTCTCTGCGGCTCCATGTGGCCGAGCGCTAGGACCGCGGAGGAAGGAGAAGGAAATGGAGGCGCGGGGCGGGGCGGCCGGAGTGAGTGAGTGAGTGGGTGGGTAGGTGGGTGGGTGGCTGGAGGGAGTCCAGCAGGAATGAGCTGGAACTGCAGGGATCTCCCCCCCCCTCCCTCTCCCTCCTTTTCCTCCTCCTCCTCCTCCTGCTCTTCTTCTTCCCGCCCCGGCTGCAAAGGCAGCGGCTGCCTTTGAGACGGAGGGAGGCGATCTGGATGCTCGTCTCGTTGGATTAGAAGGGAATTTGTTGGAAGTGGGGGGGGGGATACGAAAGGGGGTAAGGGGAGGCGGGGGTGAGGCAAGGAGGAAGTGCGGCGTGTCCCCCGGAGGGAAGCGGGCAGGCGTTGCACCAAGCGGAAGTGTGGCGAAGCCGCTCCGGGGAACCTTTTGCAGGATGCACCAGACGGGGGAATATGGTATTCCCAAGAGGAAGGGAGGAAGGATGGATGGGAGAGGATAGGAGAGAGAGATGATAGATAGATAGATAGATAGATAGATAGATAGATAGATAGATAGATAGATAGATAGATAGATAGATAGATAGATAGATAGATATGGATGAATTAGATAGATAGATGATAGATAGATGATAGAGATATAGATAAATGATAGATGAAAGATGAATGATTAGATGATAGATAAAGATAAATGATTAAGTGACATAGATATGGATGAATTAGATAGATTAATGATTAGATGATAGATGAAAGATGAATTATTAGATGATAGATAAATGATTAGATGATAGATAGATAGATATGGATGAATTAGATGAATGATTAGATAGATATATAGATGAAAGATGATTAGATGAAAGATGAATGATTAGATGATAGATAGAAAGAATTGTTTATTGGGCAAGTGTGATTGGACACAAGGAATTTGTCTTGGTGCATATGCTCTCAGTGTACATGAAAAGATACTTTTGTCAAGAATCATAAGGTACAACACTTAATGATAGTCATAGGGAACAAATAAGCAATCGAATCATACTAGGAAACAATATAAATCGTAAGGATACAGCAACAAGTTACAGTCATACATCGGCTAGCGCTGATCGTATTACCTAGTTTGGATAATGAAAGGTAATGCAAGGAAATAAGCAAGCTCAGGGAGCACCAAGGAGCCCTCCATTTCCAAAGTGGGTTTGCCTTGTGCTTCCTGGCAGCCCAAAGTGCTTCTCTTCTCTTGGCTTGATGGAAGAGCTGGGCACTTCCGGCAATAGGGAGGCGGCTGACGCTGTCTTCTCAGGGTGTCTCAAAGGTGTTTTTTTCAAAAGGCAACTGGACTGTTTTTTCCTTTGAGGAGGAGAAGGAAGAAGAAAACGTTTCATTTCTCATCCAAGAAACTCCATCCGTTGACGAATCGGTTGATTGACAGATGAAGTTTCTTGGATGAGAAATGAAACGTTTTCTTCTTCCTCAAAAGGGAAAAAAACCCCAATCCAGTTGCCTTTTGGGGAAAAAAAAGCACCTTTGAGACAGCTATGACCAGCGTGACTGAGAATTTCCACCGACATCTTCCCAGGGTGATTTTTTTTCTTTTCCCAACTTCCCTGTCGTTCTGAGATTTCCGTGTGGTCTCGCATCCCAAATGCTAACATGTCAACCTATCTGCGGTGATCGAAATGTATGGCACGGGAAGAAATCCCAGAAGACATGAATGAGGATCGAAACCAATTCTGACAGGCTAGAGAAGAAAGTGACACTGGATCTTTCCACCTGCAATAGAACCAGCTGCTTTTACATGAATGGCGCCCCTTGGGGGAGTGATACATTTCTGTTCGGGAGCCGCTGAATAGCAAGCAGTTCTGAGGTCAAGGCTCTCCTTTCGTTAAGGAGAGAGAGAAAATGTGACTAAAGCATTATAGAGATTCTTTACAGTCCAGTCCAGGTCCCAAAGGTGCTTTTTTCAAGAGGCAACTGGACTTTCTGGTTTTTTTTATTTTTTTTATTTTTTTTTATTTTATTTATTTTATTTATTTTATTATTTTATTTATTTTATTTTATTTTTATACTACCCTACTCCCGAAGGACTCAGGGCGGTGAACAGCCACAAGATAAAAATACATCATACAAAAGTTAAAAACCATTTAAAAGTACATTAAATAATTTTGGCCCAAAAAACGAATTTAAAAACACCCAATTTGTATAAAACTTAAAAGCAAATTAAAAGGGAGAGTCAAGCCAGACCAGCCTGCTGGAATAAAAATGTTTTGAGTGCGGGGTGGAAAGTGCGTAAATCTGGGGTCCTCCGTATCTCCGGGGGGAGCTCATTCCAGATGGCAGGTGCCCCCATAGAGAAGGCTCTCCCCCTGGGAGAGACGGCACCCTGAGGAGCCCCTCTCTATGGGAGCGTACTGGTCGGTGAGAGGCTAGTGGTGGCAGAAGACGTTTTGCTTCTCATCCAAGAAGTTTCTTTAACTCTGACTGGGTGGGGAATGATGAGAAGCGAAACATCTTCAAAAAAAAAAAAAACAGAACATAAAAAATCCAGTTGCCTCTTGAAAAAGCACTTTTGGGACAACCATGACCTGGATGAATGAGAATCTCCATAGATCAGGGATCTCCAGCCTTGGCAATTTGAAGCCTGGCTGACTTCAACTCCCAGAGTTCCTCAGCCACCAAAGCTGGCTGGGGAATTCTGGGAATTGAAGTCCGCTAGGCTTCAAGTAGCCAAGGTTGGAGACCCCTGCCATAGACAGTCCAGACCAGGGTCTCTATTGCACGGCCTTATATGTTTGTGACACTTCAGAAGAGGCGATCCTTCTAAAAAATAAATAAAAAAGCAAATATGCACACGGGACTTCTGAGAATGTTGACGCGCTTCCATTGTTCAATATTCTCTTTTAAGTGAAAATTTTCAGCGCCGCTCTATCCTTTGGAATCTCTATGGCGAAATCGCTAACACGCCGTTGGGAGATGGGACAACTCGTTCCATCCCAAACCGGAAACGGGACAATAGAGCTGTCCACCTAGAGATAGAAAACTTTTAGAACGCTCCATGCTCTTTTCGGCACTTCCGTTCTAACGAAACGGCTCTAGCCCCCCCCCCACCCCCACAAACACACCCTTAGCCCACCCCGCGAAAATTTTCCTCATAAGCCTCCCGGGAGAGAATAACGGGAGATTTGTAGATAGTCACCCGAAATACGCGTTAACGCTTTTAATATATATATATGATATGGGGTGGTGGTGAGGGGGCATTGTTTTGCAAAGGACGCTTTGGCTACCATAGAGAAAAAGCGGCACCGGAAGTCTATCCCCGTCTAACGAGGCAGGGGGAACGCTTTGAGGGGGTGCACATTTCCTGTTTCCTAGCAACAAAAGGAAGTATTTGTTGTTGCCCTCTCCTGCGGGACTCCTACCAGTAAATCCCGGGGTGTCGAGGCCGGGAGGCGTTGCGGGGCCGCCCAGCCCGGCCTGCGGGACCCCGTCATAGGGCTTCCGAGGGGGCCCGGAGGATTTGGCCTTGCCTTCCCCTCGTCCGTTTGGTTCCCCTCGGCCCGATCCGTCCGTTGCTCTCCGAACGGGAGGCGAAGAGCTCGGCGGGGTTTCTTCTCCCCGGGAAATGGTGGGTCGTCGTTCCCTTCTACCTCAGGGCGGGACACGTCGCGGACTGTGAGCCCCGCCCGTCCGCCTGGAGCCTCCCGGGAAAACGAGGGCCTGGGACCCTCGCGCCTCCTGAATGCGAATCTCAGGGTTTTCGGCCCCGCTCGTAGCTGCTGATCGCGGCCTCCTCCGACGCCGGATGCCTTAGGAAGCCTGGAATTACTTGCGGGCTGCTGCTGCTGCTGCCCTACTTGAACGGGAAGCTTCCCGCTGGGATGTCCTGAAATGCACTGGATCCTATGGTGGAAGTCCAGCTCCTCTCACTCTCTTCTCTCTCTCAGCACTCAGGGTCTCCTCCACGTGCCGTCGTGGTCTTCTTCTTCAGCCTCTGGGACGGAGGCTTCTTCCTGGATAACCTCCTGCTCCGAAGATGGGGCTCTGAAGGCCTGCCTGGGTCCTGAAGGATGTCGCCTTGAATGCCTTTGGTTCTTGGGAAAGGCAGCGCAGCTTAAAACTCGGCCCCAGGAAACCGAAAAACCAACTTAACACCGCTCATCGCCCGACGTGTTTTGTGCAGTGTTTTAATGTACATGTAGCTCCTACATACATTAATATGTCCGGCTCTGGGCCGTGTTCCCTGTTTTGGGAGGAAAGACGTTTGTGTCGGTGGCTCCTGATAAATGAATGTTGTGCTGATCTGGGAAAATCAGAATGATTTGACAGGTGAGGAAACAATGTGTTTGTGTCCATGCATGCATTCATTCACTTGTATTCAGTGCGTAATTCTTCCGGACTGGTTGCCATCCGAATGTTTTAAACTGCAATGAACTCCCACTAACTGCAATTTTGCATGGTGAGGTTCAGGGCTGATGGGCATTACAAGGCCCAACCAAGCATCTGGAGCTGGGTCCAGAGTAATCTTAATAAAACCTTTGTGCACTATAGCTCTGTTTATTATAAAACCCATGCTTTTTGTTGTTGTTATTGAGTGGAAAAAAAATTCAGCTTAAAGTACTTCTGTATTTCCTGGATCTCTCCTTGTGCCTTGTGACTAGAATAAAATAATTGGGCAGGAGAGAAGACGGACATACAAGGAAATTTCTGTTATTGACCAGAACAAAAATAAAAGAATGACATCTGGTGAAATCATACACTGGGAACTAAGATGCTTAGTTTATTACACCTACCTAAGGACCTTGTTCCTTAGAAGGAGGTATAAAACTAGCGTTTTGTTCTGCATCAGAAAATCCTAGATTTCTGACCTATAGTTTCAGACTAAATTTGTTTCCTGTCCTTTTCAAACACAATTCTCAGTCTTTCTGTTCTTAGAGAACAGAGGAATTATTCCAATGTGCCGTGTAAGGCATCCAATTGGAGAAGGGTATTCTATGTCGATGCAATAAAAAACAGTTCTAATACAACCAACCCACAAGTTGAGGATTTCATAATTTGAGGTCACTTGATTTAGTGTTCCTTAATTGTGTCCCGTCTTCTTACCTGGGTTTTAGGGCCTAGAAGCTGAAACTTGCTGATTTAGGTTTTAAAAAAGCCAATGTGGTTCACTTAGTACATTTGTTCTCAGAGCAGCTTTTATTTTAGACACTAGCAACACCTACGTGTGTGTGTTATAAAACCTTTCCCAACTTATCAAATTAATGCCTAAAGGAAGTGAACTGCACTCATGTTATAAGAACTCCCTCCCCCTCCCCCCCCCCCCGCAAAATAATCTGAGCCATAACCATGGCTATATTTTTGGTCACTGCTTTCACTGCTTTTCATAACCGAAGAGTGAATAATCAATATTCTAATACCTGTCAAAACTGGTCAGATATTTCCAGGAAGTCTACAACCAGGACATAACAACATTTCCTCTCGTGTCCTGATGTGACCTTTTCTAAGAAGCCGGCATTCAGACATCATTCTGTTTTTCCTGACTGGTAATGTTTGTGATGGCTCCTTTTCTGATTTGATACTGGCTGGTTCCTGCGGGAAGATATTGCAAAAGAGGGAGGTGGGAAAATTTGAGCACATACATGTATACATACGTACATGTAACAGTCTTCTTCACAGAGGTGCCCTCCTGAAGGGGGAAATACAGCAGGTTCTCGACTTACAGTAGTTTGTTTAATGACCAAAGTTAACCACAACATTGAAAAAAGTTATTTAGGACCATTTTTCACACGGCCGCTGCAACATTTCCTGGTCACGTGATCAAAATTTGGTTGCTTGTCAACTGGCTTATCTTTATGACAATTACAATGTCCCGGAGTCATGTGATCACTCTTGGTGACCTTTTTACAAGCAAAGTCAATAGGGAAGCCAGTTTCACTTAACAGCCGGGTTACTAACTTAACAAGTGCAGCGATTCACTTAGCAACTGCGGCAAGAAAGGTCGTAAAACGGGGCAACATTCACTTAACAACTGTCTCACCTAGCAACAGAAATTTTGGTCTGTTGTGGTTGTAAGTCGAGGGCTACCTGTGGTAGTAATTTCGTGACGAAGAGTCACACAGTCCCAATATATTGTGTAAACTGAACTGCTATGGGTTTTGTGGATTGCGGTTTATTGTGGTGGGTGACAATACTCAGTAAATCATGATTAGCATGGCTAGCCAAAGAAAACTGAGACAGCCACTCCAACATCAGTGCCAGAAGCCTGACTTATGGGGATCCCAAAAATTGCTTAGAGCTTGAAGTTGACAGAAGAAGTCTGCAAACTCTTTGTGGACAAGCCAACCTTTATTAAAAGGCATGGGCTTTCATGAGCTCCACTTGGAATAACATATTAACAGAGTTGGAAGGGGTCTTGTAGGTCATCTAGTCCAAGCAGGTAGGGTAGGGTAGGATAGGATAGGGGTGGATAGAGGTAGGGTAGGAATAGGGTAGGGTAAGGTATCCAAATTCCCTAAAGGTATCTTCTCCAAGTTCTACAAGGGAATGCTTTCCTGCATGATTCTCCATTTGAAATGATTCTTTAATGATGGTGTCCAAGAAGAAGTCAAACACTTACAAAGTAATAACCTTCAACAAAACGGAGTTGGAAGGGACCTTGTAGGGCATCTAGTCCAATCCCTCGCCCAAGCAGAAGACCCTACACCCGTGATGGCGAACCTATGGCACGTGTGCCACAGATGGCACGCGGAACCGTATCGGGCATGTGAGCTGAGCTCCGGCAAACATGTGCGCGCTGGCCAGCTGATTTTCGGGCCTTCTGAACCCGCTGGAAGTAGGCAAACAGGCCGTTTCCGGCCTCTGGAGGGATGGTGAAGGCCATTTTCGCCCTTCACAGGCTCCTAGAAAGGCTCTGGAGCCTGGGGAAGGTGAAAAATGGGCCTATCGGGCCCACCGTGCCATTGTGTGCCAAAAGCAAGGGAAGTGGGGAGGGGGTTGTGCACACATGCGCGGGGGCGGGGTGCATAGAATTACAGGTGTGGGCATGCACCCATGCAACTCCCCCGCGCTCCCCCACACTTCTGGCACGCAATGGCAAAAAGGTTAACCATCACTGCCCTACACCATTTCTGACAGATGGCAATCCAATCTCTTCTTGAAAGCCTCCAATGATGAAACTCCCACAACTTGCGAAGGCAACTTCTGTTCCATTGGTTGATTGTTCTCACTGTCAGAAAATTTCTCCTTATTTCCAGGTTGAATCTCTCATTGATCGGTTTCCATCCATTATTCCTTGTCTGGCCTTCAGGTGCTTTCGAAAACAGGTTGACCCTCTCCTTTCTGTGACAACTGCTGAGATATTGGAACACTGCTATCATGTCTATCATATCATGTTTTAGGCTCCAGTCCCCCAATTATCCTGGTTGCTCTTCTCTGCACTCTTTCTAGAGTCTCAACATCTTTTTTTATAGTGTGGTGACCAAAACTCGATGCAGTACTGTAGATGTGGTCTTATTAAGACTTTATGGAATGGTATTAGGACCTCACTTGCTTTAGTTTCACTTGGACTAGCCACACTTAGGTTTTAAACTGGGATGAGGAAGAGAGAGGAAAGCTGGTTGATTATGTAGATGCAACTTAGTGATGATGGATTTCAAGTACCTTATCACTTAATGATGGTCATGGCATAAAAAATCGATTTTGTGTGTGTAGAGATGGGCTGAAACCATTTGCTTTATGCGAGTTCATCAATTCCCTCAATTTCCAAAACAATCATTGCTGTAAGGCAGCGGTCCCCAATCTTTCTGGCTTAGTGGCCTGCGGGACGGGGGGGAGGATGTTTCTGTAGGCATGTACACATAAGTGCGCACTCTGTTTTTGTGAGTGGGGGTCGCGTGCAAATGGAGTTTTGCGTTCGAGTACCTGCCAATCACACGAATGGAGCTTCAGGTGCGCATGTGTGCTTGCTGCTCACAAAACTGGAGCTGCATGCGCTTGTGTGCTCGCCCAACATTTGTGTGGATCGGTTTTGAATGAGCCACGGTCCAGTAATGAGCCGCGGCTCAGAGGTTGGGGACCCCTCCTGTAAGGTATGCAGGGTGATTGTGATGCAGTTCACAAAATCGTATGCCTTTTAGTATTGTCCCATCGGGGACTAGTCCTCTAGACCAAGGGTGTCAAACTTGATTTCATTGAGGGCGGCATCAGGGTTGTGTTTGACCTCGGGGAGGGGGGGGGACATGGCCAGTTCTATATCCATTTTCGGCTGCAACAACATCCTGCAGCCCTCTGCCACTGAAAATAGAGCTCAGCTGGCTGGTGCCAGCCCCCCAACCTCCGTTTTCACTGGCAGAGGCACCGCGGGCCAGTTCTTCACTACTTCCAGGGTACAGCCACGTGAGCCAGATCTAAGCATCCGTGGGCTGGATCTGGCTCGCGCATCTTGAGTTTGACACTCTTGCTCTAGACTAAGTGATCACTGTGTTTTCCTGCTGTCTTCCTGTTCCTTTTCCCCCTTCAAGGGTGGGAGCATTTTGGTGCGTATCCTCATAAAAGCTTCGTCCCTATTTTTTTTAAAAAAAACATGTAATCCTCTTCTTACAACCACAATTGAACCCAAAATCTCTGTTGCTAAGTTAAGTGAGTTCTGCCCCATTTTACGACCTTTCTTGCCGCAGTTGTTAAGCAAATCAGTGCGGTTGTTAAGTTAGTAAGTGTATCTGGCTTCCCCGTTGACTCTGCTTATCAGAAGGTCGCAAAAGGTGATCACATGGACCTCGGCACACTGCAACCGTCATAAATCTGAGTGTCTGGATTTTGATTATGCGACCATGGGGATGCTGGCAGCGGTCATAAGTGTGAAAAATGGTCCTAAGTCCGTTTTTTTTCAGCACCGTTGTAACTTCAAACAATCCCTAACCAAACTTGTGTTGTAAGTCGAGGACTGCCTGTATAGATCTTGAGGTCAGCTGATGTAATGTTTTTAGGCACGAAGGTGGAAATCTGTGAGTTGAACATGAAGCCAATGCAGTGACTTCCTCTCAGACCTAGGAAGAAAGCACCGAGAAAACTCTCTTGAAAACCAATTGTCAAGAAAACTTCAGGGACGGGTCCAAGCATCACCAGAAGCCAAGACTGACTTGAAGGCACAACTTCCTATTAATGAAGCAGGGGAAAAAAGAAACAGATCTCTTCCTTTTAATGGTTCCTTTTGGTGAAGCTGCATCCTTGTTTCTAAAGATATCTCTGAAACTGCAGGAAGGAGCACCGTGGTTGCATGTTTGCTTGCACACAAGCTTGCAGGTGATACTAATGTGGTTTAGACCTTTCAGATCGTGCAAAAGAGAAGACTAAAGGGATTTTTAAACAGTAGTGAAGTGGCAAAAATATATAAATAGGGGAAGAAATCAGAAAAAAAAAATCCAATTAAGAAACTACCTCTATAGGAGTTTAAATAAACTAAATAAAAAGCTATCCATAATTAACATTTTCTGCATTTTGGCAGAGTTTTTCTTAATTAAAGGGATGTAACAGATGGGCATTATGCTGGCTGGCTCTGAATATAGGGCGCGGGGGGCAGGGTGGGGGGAGGAAATGATCCAGTGTAAGAAAGACAGTAGAATTAAAAATATGAAATAAGTGGAACTACAAAAGGAGGGAGGGGAGAAACTCCACAATTACGTCATCAAGCTCTAAAGCAGTGCTTCTCAACCATGCGGACTTCAGCTCCCAGAATTCCCCAGCCAGCATGCTCATTCGGAATTGAAATCCGCACATCTTAAGGTGGCCCAGGTTGAGAAACACTGCTCTAGAAGGCCTTAATCTCTCTCTATCAACTAGTAGAATTAAAAGTGACAGAATGGTCACTAAATGAACTGTGGCATATAGTGATGGCTTATAGTGACAGCAGTTTGATGCTTACCCAGCCAGGGGTGGGTTCTACATACCTTTACTACAGGTTCACAATGGGACCACACGCGCATGCTTCTGCACATGCTCAGAAGCTTCCTGATGACATCTAGGTCGGTGGGCGGAGCCTCCCGCTGGTTTTACTACCAGTTCTTGCGAATCGGTCTGAACCGGAGGCAACCCCCACTGTACCCAGCCCACCTGCTGCCAATTCCCCTCAGAAAATTAGATATCCTTTACGGAAAAAGGACTCCCATCTCTGTTAAATACTGTAAGATACTGATAAGATACCCAGGTTTTTTCACTTCCTCTCTGATTACCAATTGTATGATTTCCTATTACAGGTAGTCCTTGATTTATAACAGTTCATTTAATGACCATTCGAAATTACAACGCCATTGAAAAAAAGTGACTTATGACCATTTTTTCACAGTTATGACTGTTGCACATGATTTACATTTGGACGCTTGACAACTGGATCATATTTATGATGGTTGCAGTGTCCCGGGGTCATGTGATCCTCTTTTGTGACCTTCTGACATGCAAAGTCAGTGCAGAAGCCAGTTTTACTTAACAACCATGTTACTGGTTTTAGAACTGCAGTGATTCACTTAACAAATGTGGCAAGAAAAGTGGTAAAATGGAGCAAAATTCACTTAAATGTTTCACTTAGCATCATAAATTACGGGCTCAATTATGATCGTAAGTCGGGGACTACCTGTATACCATAGCACACACCCCTTTTTTTTTAAAGGCAAAAGTTTGACATGAAACTTGAACTGAAATTCTGTACAAAAAATCAAAAATCCCACTCAGTCTCGACTCTGCACCAGTATTTCTCAACCTTAGCAACTTTTGAGTTTTGTGGATTTCAATTCCCAGCATTTCCTAGCCACTGTGCTGACTGAGGAATTCTGGGAGTTGAAGTCCACGTGCCTTAAATCTACCAAAGTTGAGTAACACTGCTGTAGGCTAAGATGTGATCTGTGGCATTTGATTTATTTCTTGGTTCCAGCAATGCTCACTCTGATCACAGTGATTCCTCCTCATTACTGCCCCTCTTTCTCTCTGCAGGTCTTGGAATGGTTGGGCGAGAAGAGGGGACCCGAAGCTCTGCAATGAGAGAGCCAAATGCCCGTGGCTCCCTCTTTAAAGAGAGCCAGGATTAAGAAGGACATTGGACGTGAGCAATGGCTGATGGCGATGCTGCTCTGAGCAGTGAGCCACCTGTAGGTCAAGAGGAGCGGCCATACAAATGCAAGCAGTGCCCACGGAGTTACCGCCATGCTGGCAGCCTGGTGAATCACCGCCGTACCCATGAGGTAGGCCTTTTCCGCTGCCTGCTGTGCCACAAAGACTTCTCCAACCCCATGTCCCTGAAGAGTCACCTGCGCACTCATACAGAAGAGAAGCGTCACAAATGCCCAGACTGCGGCACAAGCTTCCGCGTTTCATCCCAGCTTCCAAGCCACCACTGCCCAGCTCAGGCCATCCAGGAGCAGGAGGAAGAAGGCCAAAGGGATGGGAGTTACAGCTTCCAAAGGGGCCAGGGCATGTCTTCTCCAGATGTTGACTCCCGTTCTGGGATGGAAGGCAGCAGCGGGAGTCTGTTGTCCAATCTGGAGAAGTACATTGCTGAGTCGGTGGTGCCAGCTGACTTTTCTCAGCAGGAGTTTCCAATCAAGAAGGAACGGGAGAATCAGGATTCGCTTCCAGGGCACAGGGAGGGCGGGGAGGAGCCTGGGCTGCTGGCTGCCCTGGAGGATGAGCGCCGCTACAAATGCAACCAGTGTGACAAGGCTTACAAACATGCTGGCAGCTTGACCAATCACAAGCAGAGCCACACGCTGGGGTTCTATCAGTGTGCCATGTGCTACAAGGAGTACTCCAACCTCATGGCCCTCAGAAGCCACACCCGTCTCCACTCGGAGTATCGGCCCTACAAGTGCCGCTTTTGCCACAAAGCCTTCCGGTTGCCCTCAGAGCTGCTGAGCCACCAGAAATCCCACAGCCAGGAAGAGAGCAAGTCCGCAGACCCGTCAGCCTGGGAGGATTCAGAACATGACGTTTGGGAGGAGGACTCCATAGAAACATCAGCAAAGTTGGACATCTATCAGCCGCCTCTCATGGGCACAGGCTTCGGGGACAGGGTGCCCTGCAGCCTCAAAGATACCTCCAAGGCCGGTGGTGGAGAACGCTGTAATCCAGATGGAGAGCTGTGTGTCCGCTGTGGCGGGACCTTCGCCAATGAGGAGGAGTTGAAGGAACACAGTTGTCTTTACCCAAAGGAGGCAGATGAAGAAGAAGAAGCTGAGGGCAGCAGCCCTTCCCAAGCAGCCCCCAGCTCCAGTGAAGCTTGGGAAGCCCGTCTGAAGAGCGAGGAAGCCTTTCCCATGTCTGAAGAGCGTCCTTTCCGCTGCGGGGACTGTGGGAGGACATACCGCCATGCAGGAAGCCTCATTAACCACCGGAAGAGCCACCAGATCGGAGTGTACAGTTGTACCGTCTGTTCAAAACAGTTGTACAATTTGGCTGCCTTGAAAAACCACTTGCGGGTACACCTCAGGTCCAAGCTCAACTCCTCGGTTCCAGAAGAGGCCTCCCAGCACCCAACTGGGATCCTGGATCCACCAAAAGCGCAAGACTGCCCTGACGACTGCCCAACCCGGCCCTCGGATGCCTGGAAAGGACCAGCCGCCTGTCCAAAGGAAGAGGAAGAAAGGACTCTCGGGGAGGAAGAGCGACCCTACCGGTGCGAAGACTGCGGTCGGAGTTATCGCCACCGCGGCAGTCTAGTGAACCATCGCCACACTCATCAGACAGGAATCTTCCAGTGTTCCATCTGCCCCAAGCAATACTCCAACCTCATGGCACTCCGGAACCACGTCCGTGTGCATTTGCGGGCCGCGCGCATGCGGGGCAAAGAATTAGGGGACAGCTTGACCTGCACTAATTGTGGAGAGAGTTTTGAGGAGGCTGAATTCCAGCTTCATCAGCTGCGCCATCTGCCCTGCACAGAGGACATTGAGACAGCCGAGGTGCCTAGGCTTGGCGTCCTTCACTGTCAGGAAGCAGATCTTCTTCAGACTATTAAACAGGACGTAGAAGCCCTGGAGAATGGGGCAACGGTGGCTGAGGACATCCTCCCGGCCTCGGAGATGTCTCACGTTTGTCACCAGTGCGGGTTGGCCTTTCCTACCATGACTGGCCTGCAGACTCACGCTGTGCAACACATCAGTGGAAGGGAGCATTTGGAAGGGGTGGCGGAAGGAACTGACCCACCTGTCCCCATCCAGCGTCTCTACGAGTGCGAGCTGTGTGGCAAGTCATACCGGCATTCGGGAAGCCTCATCAATCATAAGCAGACGCACCAGACGGGCGACTTCAGCTGTTCGCTTTGCAGCAAACACTTCCAAAACATGGCCTCCCTTAAAAGCCACTTGCGTGGCCATCAGAGGCCCAGGAGAGGGCTGTCTGAGACACTGGTGACCACGAACGAGGAGACTGACACTGAAGCTGGTGCTGCCATGCCTATGATTTTATCTTCAGCAGAAGAGCTGAGAGATAGTTGCAGTATTTGGGAAAAGGATGCCACAGCCAATGGCTGTCAGTCGGAGTCACAAGCGTCTTCCCCATTGCCTGACAATCCTGAAGACCTTCCCTATCTCTGTGAGCAATGTGGGCTGGGCTTTGACCAGGCCAAGAACTTGATTGATCACCGACAGACCCATCAAGCTGGCATCTTCCAATGTTCTCTCTGCCCTAAAGAGTATCCCACCCTCCTTGCTCTAAAACACCATTTCCACGGGCACGCCAACGCCACAACATCCAGCCAGGACAACCCCAAAGACCACGCTGAGGAGCAGCCATTCCTCTGCAGCCTCTGCGGCATGATCTTCCCCAGCGAAGAGAGCCTTCAGCATCACCACAGCCTCTTGCACGAGGAGGCCGAAAGCCGGAGCGACAGTCCAGATGTGCTGAAAAGGGAAACAGAAGAGCAGCTGGATGGTGGAGGGGATCCAGAGGAGGACCAGCTCCTCTCCCACATCTGTGGTTATTGCGGACAGACATTTGACGATATGGCTAGCTTGGAAGAGCACAGCAATGGGCATCTGGAAGAGAAAGCGGCGGCCTTGGCCGATACTTCTATCCAGCTACGGCGAGCTCCACGCATGGAGGATGACCTGCCCCCTGTACCTCCACCTTTGGTGGAAACATTTCCTCTTGCTGATGACCTGCTGGACAACCGGCCTTACGCCTGTGGTCAGTGTGGCAAGACCTACCGTCATGGTGGAAGCTTAGTCAATCACAAAAAGATCCACCTGATTGGCGATTACCAGTGCAGCATCTGTTGCCGACAGTACTGTAACTTGTCCGCCTATAGGAATCACCTTCGAAACCACCCAAGATGCAAGTTGAACGGCAGCATCCCCCAACTGCAACAACCGGTCCTTGCTGCAGAAAGGGGACCACCTTGCACTTACAAGAAGCTGAAGGATGAGCCGTGTGGAGCTTCCCAAAATGGAGAAGCTCCTCTGAGCAATTCTTTTCTTGCCTCTCCTATAGGAAAAGTAAAAGTGGAACAAGGAGAAGAGTTGAGCTCAGGCCTGTCGGAGAGCAGAGAAGCTCAGGAATGTGATGTTCCTGGAGAGGGGAATGAGAAGGAGGAGGTCCACCAAGCAATACAGGAAATGGAGACAATAAAGAAAGAGGAAGAAGGAGCAGGAGAGGAGAAGGGCCCTCAGGCGGAAGAGGAAGACTCTCTCTTGGAACGCCCCTTTCAGTGTGATGTTTGTGGACGCAGCTACAAGCACGCCGGCAGCCTCATCAACCACAAACAGACCCATAAGACAGGCCTCTTTCACTGCAGCATTTGCCAGAAGCAGTTCTACAATCTAATGGCCCTCAAAAACCACAACCGCACCCATTTTGAAACCAAACGCTACCGATGTGCCGAGTGCCCCAAGGCATTCCGGCTCCAGAAGCAACTGGCCAGCCACCAGCGTGTGCATCGGGACAGGAGGCCGGAGCCTGTTTTCCACTCGGTCCAGAGGCCCCTTCGGGCCAAGCGAACTGGCAAGGCAGAGACGTTCCCGCTCCTTCCGGTCTCTGCTAAGCAGCTTCCAGATCCCGAAGAGCGTCCGTACAGATGCGGGCAGTGCGGGCGCTCGTACCGCCATGCAGGCAGCTTGCTCAACCACCAGAAGAGCCACAAGGTCGGGCACTTCACTTGTGCCTTGTGCAGCAAGGCTTACCCCAACCTCATGTCCCTGAAGAACCACCAGCGCATCCATTATGAAGTGAAACGCCACCAGTGTCCCGACTGTGGCAAAGCCTTCAAGTGGCAGCGGCAACTGCAGAGGCACCAGCGCCGACCCCATCCTTGCAGCAAGGTCATGCCAGGGCAAGAGCCCGAAAGAACTAAAGCAGATTGCGAGAGGGATGAGGGGAACAACCCCGGAGAGGCACCTGTCGGGACTTTGCAGAGCCAACCACGCCCCAAACGCTTTCGCAACCACACCTCCCAAAAGAACCACAGTCGCGTGCGTGCAAAGAAACGTTTGGAGTGCTCGGATTGTGGCAAAGCTTACCGGGCCTCCAGGGATCTGATGCAGCACCTGAGAAGGCATCAAGCTGAGGAAAGAGGGGACAGTCCTAAAGGCAAGCTGCTGGAGGACCAGCCTTACAAGTGTCATAGCTGTGAGCGGACATACCGCCATCCTGGTAGTCTGCTAAATCACAAGAAGGCCCATGCGACCGGCCTCTACCACTGCCCCACTTGCCAGAGGGACTTCTACAACCTTCTGGCTCTCAAGAATCACCTTCACATCCACACGGACAAGAGACTCCACCGATGCCCCCATTGTGGCAAGGCCTTCCGGACGGCCAAGCGGTTGGCCGCCCACACCAAGGTCCACGGCAGGTCGAAGGAAGAAGAGACCTTCTCCTGCCCCATCTGCTCGAAGAGGTTCTTCCACCACCTTACCTTCCAGCAGCACCAGTTGTTGCACGCCAAGGTTGATGGGCACCATGCCCTTGAGGGTGGTATCACAGGGGAAGGGAACTGAAGGTTTGTTAGCACACGTGGGGAAGTGCACCCAGGATTGTATGGCAGGGAGATCCAATTACAGGGAAACGGTCAAGGTTTGGGTAGGAAGCTGGCTTCATAGGAACTACGGTCCACGCATCGGGGGGAGGGAAAAAGGAAAAGGTTAAACCTGGTCGTCAATGGGAGATAAGACGAGGAAAATTGGGTCCATGATTCCCCAGCTTTTTTCTTTTTCTTTTTTTTAGAACATAGAAAAACCGAGCTGCGATAGCAGGGAAGAGAACAGGTGACATGGGGCGGTGGTGGGTTTTCTCCTCTTAACAGAATGTTACGTTAAGCACATAACAGAATGCATCTCTGTGGCGTCTCTTGGAAACATGCCCCCTCTTTCCTGTCTTGGATCCTCTTTGGGGAACTGACTTTGAACACCTTTGGGACCTTCAGAGGATTGTGCATTCTCCTATTTGCATTCTTGAACTGTTTTCTATCCTTTTGGGATGTCAGATGAGTAGCTAACTCCATGTTTAAGCTGCATATAAGTATTTAAATTGCTGGGTGTTTTTTTTATTAATGGCAAAAGTACTGTCATAGGAAAAAACAAGAATACTGGGGGTGGGTCTCAGTGTCGTTCCTGAACAAAGACTTAAAGAAGAAGACAATAATCCTCGGTGTGGAGTAATCTTTCCTTAAAAAAAAAAAATTCTACCTCCTTCACTAAAATACGTACACGTTTCCTTGGTATGCCAAGGAAACATAAAAAGCAGTTCAAAAGGCGTAGATTTTGATCGCTTTCAAAATGGATTCTGAAATGCTCACTAAAAGGTACTAGGGTTTATGTGGAAGGCTTTCTAAAGAAACTTTGACTGAAAGTTTTAGGTTTATGTGGGTAAGCAAGCTCTCCTTGGCAGAACCTGTGCTGGCTGTGTTTTATCAGAATAGGTCTTGAGCAAAAAAATAATAATTGGGGATTTTGTAAACGAGTCGTCAAGAAAAACCATTTACCTCCTGAAATTAGTGGGGCTTCTTATAGGCGTATCTCTTGAGAGGAAGATTCCATTTTCCTAGTTTCCCCGCCCCCCCTTTGATCTCCCCCTTCCATTCCCCAGATGGGTTGGCCCACCACCCCTACCACCGTATTGACTGAGAATGATGGGTGTTGCCATCAAGTGCATCTTGGAAGAAGGCAGCTCTGAGAACGCTTCTTGGCTACAGCTACCCTCACCATCTTTTGGACCACAGAAACCAGATCTCTCTGTCTGTCCATCTTTTTAGAAGGAGACATGGAGTGCCCAGCTGAAGGGGAAGGGATAGCGATGCACACAGATCACTTTATGATCCAGGCTCTCCCTTAGGGGGATTCTCATGGCCAGACTCAAGTTCTTCATTTCTCTTTACACCCCAGAGAAGCATCTGGGGCACTTTTTAATTTGAAGAAAACTTTCAAGGCGCTCAACTTTCTGAGCTCTGCTGCATCCAGATAGGAGCTTGGTTCTGCCATTATTTTGAGACACTTAATTTATCTTTGATTTCTCTTCAGTTGCCACTTTGCCTTTAAGATGCCGGGGTTGGTGGGGAGTGTTTCCCAACGTAAATAATATCGTTAGTATAAGTCTAATAATTGGAATCCTAGCTGGTGTGGAAAGCTAATTAATCTTGTTCTTCATGAGATTTGCACAGGGTTTGGCACAGATGGTATCAGGCCTCCTTTCTTCCCCTGATGTTTGTTTGTATTTCTTTTTAGAAGAAAACCCTTCTGTTAATGGCGGTATTTACTCTCCCATCTAGTCTGGACCTGAATTCCCCCAAGGAAGAGTCACCGAGTCTAATCCTGCACAATATGAAACAATGCCTCTTGTTTCTCCCCATATCAGTTCTCAACAGGCAAGACTAACAATGCTAAGCAGCGGCGAGGGTGGCTCAGGCCTGGCGGTCCAGTACTGGAAAGACAACAGAGCAGGAAGGGAATATTTCCTTGTTTCAGTTGTCATGAGAGAAATCTCAGTTTGAGAGAACTGTTGGAGTACTGTTTTGATCCCTTCATTCTGTTTTGCCCAGAGTGCTTGGATCCCTTTAGGATTTAGGGCTGACTTGGATGCAGATCAGATTGCAGAGAAGGGATTCTAACCCCTGGGGGACTTTTCTCTACGGCTTGGAAAACAGAGAAGGGAACCAGGTTAGATGGGCTTGTTTTTCAAACACAGTGAGATTTTTATTTTTAGTTTTAAAAGACCAGCCGGAATGGAGATGCCTTGAAATGAAGCATCCCCATGTGCTTTCCCTGTTCTGCAAGGCACAGCCAGAGATTACTGGAGATGCCTCAAAGAGCTGTCGCCCTCATAATCCCTAGAATTTGTAAATGGTTTATAGTGATCAGCTTTTAGACTACAGGGATGCGGTGGGTGGGATTATGAAAACATAAAAAAAAAAAATTTAAACAAGAGGACTAGAAACTTGACCATCACCAGGCTATCTTCTTCTGTTTTGGGGTTGGCACGGGTACCTGTTTCACTACTGCTCTGAGGCCAGCCCCCAATTTTGTTCTCATTCAGGTAGAATTTGGTTCAGTGAAAGAATAAATGTTTTTAAGTAGGTAAGAGCTCTTCATTTGTGATTAAATTTTATAGAATTTCTAACATAGGCGGGTAATATTTTTCATAGGGCGCGGGAGGGACACGTGTTGGTTTATTTCACCAGCTAAAAATCTGGTTTTTTTTTTCTTCTGCCTTCAATGTTTATCCTTAACAATGCCCAATAACTCCAGAATGTTGACGATCAAGTCCTGTATATGCTGCTGTTTTGGATAACTGACATTTTAGCTCTGGTTCAGCAAAAAGAAAAAAAGAAAGAAAAACCTCACAAAAGGAAAATAAATTTTGAGTTTCGTATGTTTTCAAATGCTTCCCCTCCTCCTTAAACGCAGGGACGGAATATGATTCAAGACGTTATTTGATGTCATTAGATTTGAAAGCTCCTGGCCAGTTGGGCTCTGTCTCTCTCTCACTCTCTCTCTCTCTTTGTGTGTTTGTGTTTGTGTTTGTGTGTGTGTTGGTGAAGAAAGGCAGAATCAAGAAGACATTTTCAAACGTTCATATTTTACTGTTCTGACATGTTCTCAAACCAATAGTTGCCACTGCCCTCATAGAGAATGGGAGACAACTGATATTCTGCTCCCCAGCCTTCCCAAATCGAGACCTGGATGGGCTAGACTACAGTCCCTATCACCCCCAGCCAGCAGTCTGGCAGGAACTGGTGCTCTAGTTCAGGTTACCAAGCAAGAAAAGACTATTTTTCCCTGATTAGTGGAAGACTTCTCCTAACTATGTTTAGCGGCCTGGGAATTTCTTTTGAAAGCTATCTGGTGCCCCCTGGTGCCCAGACCTGAACTGTGAAGCACCTCAATGACAAATAAATTGTTTTTAATTTTTTAAAATAAAAGAGAGAACAGCTTTCTCTGCTGTTATGAATATGGGGAGGGGGTGGTCAAATTATTTTTAGGCAAGCTAGCTGAGGTCTTCAGCAAAGCAGCAGACAGATCAGTTAGTTTGATCTCACGAAGCAGTAAAGTCTACCCTTAGGTGAATCCAAGGCCTACCCAAGCTGCTCATGGCCATGGTCTGGCATTAGACTTCCTTTTTGTCGTTTGTGCTGACTCAAGTCCACAGAAAATCACTTTCCGGTGGGGCTTCCCATTTTTGGGGTGTTTCTTTTCCAACACTTGGGCCCCTATCCGACCGGTGGAGTTTGTGAAGCCCTGTGAAATCAATGGGATCCATTTCTAAGAGCTTCCTTGCAGCCTATGGCATTCTGTAACACTGACCGGAACAACCATTTTCTAACATCTTGAATATCAATTGTTTTGCAATTGTTCAGAGTTTTTTTTTTTTACAGATTAGATTGATGATAGATAGATAGATAGATAGATAGATAGATAGATAGATAGATGGATGAAAGATGAATGGTTAGATAGATGAAAGATGAATGATTAGATGAAAGATAGGAGATAAATAGGCAGACAGACAGATGAATGATTAGATGGATGAAAGATTAATGATTAGATGAAAGGTGATAGATAGATAGATAGATAGATAGATGATGGATGGATGAATGATTAAGATGAAAGATGAATGGTTAGATAGATGAAAGATGAATT
This sequence comes from Pantherophis guttatus, assembly GCF_059756535.1. Classification (NCBI taxonomy): domain Eukaryota; kingdom Metazoa; phylum Chordata; class Lepidosauria; order Squamata; family Colubridae; genus Pantherophis; species Pantherophis guttatus. The sequence goes on from NC_142066.1 coordinate 25,042,275, forward strand.
ATTAGATGAAAGATAGGAGATAAATAGGCAGACAGACAGATGATTAGATGGATGAAAGATTAATGATTAGATGAAAGGTGATAGATAGATAGATAGATAGATAGATAGATAGATAGATAGATGATAGATGGATGGATGGATGAATGATTAAGATGAAAGATGAATGATTAGATGAAAGATGAATTATTAGTAAGAGAGATGAAATATGAATAGATAGATGATAGATAGATAGATAGATGGATAGATAGATAGATAGATAGATAGATAGATAGATAGATAGATAGATAGATAACCCCGGGGTCCCCAATGCCTGGCCTATTGTCTGCTACCAGTCTGCAGTCCATTGGGAAATGAGCCACCAAAGTGGCGGGTGAGCACCTGAAGCTTGCACATGCACAGGATTCAGGTTGTGCACATGAAACCATTCCCCAAAACTGTCACCACCAGTCCTCAAAATAAAAAAAAGGTTGGGGATCCCTGCATTAATGGATCCATATATATTATATATATATGTAGGTCTTTGGTTATTCGGGTCTTCTCCCACGTAAAATTGGAAGTGTCTTGGCGACGTTTCGACGAAGTCTCATTCGTCATCTTCAGGCTGGTGTTCTCGGCTTCGTGCTTCCAGGAGCAATGTGAGATCGCAGCTGTCTCTTCCTTTTAACTGCTAGTGGAGGTGTGAGCTCATTGGGTGGGAACTTGGCTGTGTTCTGATAGGGTGGAGGTGTGTTCTGATTGGTTAGGGGCTTGGCTGTGCTCTGATTGGCTGGGGTTGTGTTCTGTTTGGGTGGGGGCTTGGTTGTGCTCAGCTTAGTCTGAGTTGCAGGGGGATTTGAGCTGGTGAGCTGCGTTGTTGTTGTTTGGCTTCGTGTTTGTGGCCGTGCGAGCTCTTCATGGTGGGTGTCAGTCTGCTTCATGTATGGATTGGAGGGGTTTAAAGTGGCTAATGATGCAGCTGCGGTCTGGCTTCTGGTCCTTGGTCGTGGCTCATTATCAGTGTGGGTTTGAGTCTGCTTTCTGCGTGGATGTGTGGTGGTGACATCAGGTGTGGCACTCGTTTTTGTCTTTGGGGTTCCTAACTCTAAATTGAGTTAGAAAATCAAGGAGTATATGAAATCCCATGCACCGCCTGCCCCACCACATACATCGGACAAACCAACAGACGAATAAGTGCACGCATAGAAGAACACAAGAACTCAGTCAGAAAAGAGGAACCAACTTCTTCCCTGGTCCAACACCTTAAAGCCACAGGACATGATATTGACTTTAAAAAGACCAGAACTATCGCCAAAACTGAACACTTTAACAACAGAATAATCAGAGAAGCCATTGAGATAGAAAAACGCCCACACAGCATGAACAAACGAGACGATACCTCCCGCCTACCAGCCATTTGGAAACCCGCCCTTATTGACAAACGAGTCCCTAACACGACGAATGACACCAGACCCACACTCACGAGTGCCACACCTGATGTCACCACCACACATCCACGCAGAAAGCAGACTCAAACCCACACTGATAATGAGCCACGACCAAGGACCAGAAGCCAGACCGCAGCTGCATCATTAGCCACTTTAAACCCCTCCAATCCATACATGAAGCAGACTGACACCCACCATGAAGAGCTCGCACGGCCACAAACACGAAGCCAAACAACAACAACGCAGCTCACCAGCTCAAATCCCCCTGCAACTCAGACTAAGCTGAGCACAACCAAGCCCCCACCCAAACAGAACACAACCCCAGCCAATCAGAGCACAGCCAAGCCCCTAACCAATCAGAACACACCTCCACCCAATCAGAACACAGCCAAGTTCCCACCCAATGAGCTCACACCTCCACTAGCAGTTAAAAGGAAGAGACAGCTGCGATCTCACATTGCTCCTGGAAGCACGAAGCCGAGAACACCAGCCTGAAGATGACGAATGAGACTTCGTCGAAACGTCGCCAAGACACTTCCAATTTTACGTGGGAGAAGACCCGAATAACCAAAGACCTAGGGAGGAGGGAGGTTTCATAATTAAAAGCCTGTCTGTGGGACTTCCGGCAGTGACATGGAGTTGAGGCGGCACGGGGAAAATCACTCTGTTCTCAGTGCCAATTTTCTGGCGTTTTGGTGACCCTTAGGGGTGAGGATCGGTCTGGTGGGACCAGCAAGAAGGAGGGGAATCTTCGGAGGAGGTGTGGAGAGGTACGGTCTCACACCACACCAAGAAGGATCTTCAATCCAAACGCAGAAGAAGCCAGCCGACATGGCTGACCCAGAGGCTTGACGTCCTGGTTTAGAGCAATAGGAAGCGGAGAGTGAGTACGGTGTTAGATTCGGCGGTGAGAGCAGGAAATAGAAGTTTCCAGTTTTTGGACTATTGGAGAAGAGGAGTTCGGAGGGGCAGCGGAGAGGAAAGAAAGACTCTGAGTGTGAACGGGCGGCAAATAGTGAGGAGAGCAAAACGGAGAGAGGGCAAACTTCAGACCAGCAGAAGAACACTGGGGGAGGGGAGTGGAAAAGGAGATGATCGGGAGGAAAGTGAGTCTTCCAGGAAGCTGGGAAAGAGAAGTGGACCTGAACACAAGGTTCTGTCTTTACCCCTATATTTGCTGCTCTAACGAAAGAAGAAGTGTGGACTGGCAAAAAGTAAAGGGCGCATGAGAGTGACAGTGCAGATTGGAGATCGCCATTTTGAAGGCAAGGACCAGCTGATGGACCAGCTGAGTGAAGGACTAAAATTTCAAGGAAAAGATTATATTTGAACTCTTAAAGCCTACAAGAACTGAAAGTACTATGTACATTTACATATAACTTATATACTGATATATAATTGTTATATAGTAACAAATAGAATTTAAATTTTTACATTTATAATTAATTAATTGCAAATTATTACTAACGGTAAATTTATTGTCTTTTTACTTTTTCTTTTTTACTTTTTCTTGCTCTTTTTCTTTACCCTTTTCTTTTGACTTGTTCATTTATTATTTAAAATAAATGTTTAAAGTTAATATTAGAGCTTCTTAATTGATTAAATTAGTATTTGTATATCTGCTTATTTGCTGGTTTAAATTGAAAGTGGAATAATTTTAGTAATTAGATTATTAATTAAGGTATTAATGAATTTCTCTTTTTAATAGAATTTTATTAATTAAGTTAGAAATTATATTATATAGATAAGCTTTCTGGGACATAATGCATTGTGAATTGTAATGGACTAGTTTATAATCTGGTATAAGAGATAAGGAAAGGAAAGAAAGGAAGTTGAATAATGAAGTGGATGCTGATTTGGGAAAAGATAGATAGGATTTTAGGGGAACAGTATAGAATACTAAAGGAAATGATCAGCACCACCACAACCACTGTGAAGGTGGGAAAGAAAACTACTTCAACATTGACTGGATCTTCAGCTTCTCCTGCAGTGCAGAGAACAATAGAAGGAAAGTTTCCATCAGAAAAACAACCCCCCACTTCGAGTATGCAAACCATGCAGGCTACCCTCTCATTAATTCAAGAGACTATGGCAAAAATGCAGGAATGTCTGACAAAGAATCATGAAGAAACTAGGAGGGATATAGATGAGATCAAGAGGGAAGTTAAAAGTGATATTCAGAAATTAGATGAAAAGATGGGTTCAGTACAAGAAATCATACAAAAAATGATCAACGGATAACAGTCATAGAGAAAAGAACAGAACAGACAGAAGAAAAATTGGACTCATTGGACCAGAAAATGATGGGACTAAATAAAGAACTGGAAAACAGTGGCCCACCTGGAGATGGAGAGAGCTGCATTCTATTTGCAATTTCAGAACGTTGTCGAAGATAGGAGGACTTGACATTTGTGATGGCGGAAGTGATTGCGGAGGCCCTCCAGCGAGATAAGGACAAAATAATAAATGAGCTGGACGAGGTCTATAGGGTCCACACAAACTACACCAGACAATATAAACTACCAAGGGAGGTCCATGTAAGATTTGTCCGAAGAAAAGTAAGAGACATTGTTTATAAAATAACGAAAAATGAACCCATGTTTTATAGAGGCAAGGAAATAATCACATTAAAGCATGTCCCTAAGAGAATAAGAGAACTGAGAAAAGAATATTGGTTCCTAGCCACATTATTAAATAAGCGGCACCTACTGTTTGGATGGATAAAACCGGAGGGAATGTTGATGTCGTGGCAAGGGCAAAAAATTAAAGTGGATTCACAGAACAAAGCACAGAACCTTCACAACCAAGTGATGGGTATAGAAGGAGTAAACAGTAACAGTAACAGGGAGGAACAGAGGACTAAAGGGGCCCAAAGACAGGAAGAGCAGGAAAAGGTACTAGAAGAGGGAGATAAAGAGGAAGAAGGGGAACTTCGAGAGGAAGAAGGAGTGAGAACAAGAACTAAGAGAAGGGACAGGAAGTAATAGGAAGTATTGCGTTGTAGAACCACAAAGGAATGGAACAAAAGTTAAAAATTTTATCATTAAATGTAAATGGTCTTAACTCTCCGGCTAAATGACATCAAATTTTTAGAAAAGTGGCAAAACAAAAAATGGATATTGTGTGCCTCCAAGAGGTGCACATAAGGAAACAGGATGAAAAATACTTACGATGTAAAAAATTAGGGGAATCATTTGTAGCATTAGCGGAAGAAAAGAGAAATAATGGTGTACACTAGAGAAGGAATAGAGGGTAATTTGAGATATGTAGATTCAGCAGGAAGAATATTGATGATAGAGGTAAAATTAGAATATAAAAATATTTTATTGGTGGTCATCTACGCGCCGAATAGTGGACAGCTAGAATTTTATTAAAAAGTACATGAAAAGATAATAGAAGAAAAAATAGAGAACATATGTTTAATTGGCGATTTCAACACAATTGTAGATGTAAAAAAGGATTATAGCAGTGATCAGAATAACAAAAAAAAGAAAAAGAAAGAAAGAAAGAAAAATGTACTTCCTAGAACTTTTATGGACCTAGTAGAAGAACTAAATTTAATAGACAGCTGAAGATTCTGCAACCCTGAGATAAAGAAATTTACACATTATTCCAATCCTCACAAGTCCTGGTCCAGAATAGACATGGTATGGATAACTAAGACACTTATCCAAGAGGTAAAAACAGTAGAAATAATGTCAAACAATTGGGCTGATCATAACACTGTAATGTTGATATGGAAAGGACATCAAAGGAAAAAGAGATGGATGTTGAGCCCAAAGATACTGAAGGAAAAGGAATATATAGAGCAAATGAAAAAGGAATTAGAGACAATGATTTTTAGAGTCAATACAAAATACCATACTTCTCTTCAGAATCTGTGGGATACAATGAAAGCTTATGTGAGAGGATTGACAATAGCTTACAGTGCAAAACGATAAAAGGAAAGGGAAAAAGAATATAATAATGTTCAGGAAGAGATCAAAAATTGGGAAGAAAAATTACAAGATAAACCTGGGGATGAACAAATTAGAGGTAAATGGATAGCAGCTAAACATAAATTGAACATATTGGAAAATTATGCAAAGGCCTTGAAATTTATAAAGCAGAATTATTTTGAACACTCGAATAAGCCAGGGAGATGGCTTGCTTATAGATTAAGAAAAGAAAGGGAGAAAAGAACAATTCAGCAATTACAGGATAAAAGAGGTAAAATGCAATATAGTTTAGAAAAGAAAAAGGAGATAACGTCAATTTTTTCAAGAACTCTATGAGCAAGATAAAGTGACAGATGAGGAAATAGATCAATATCTAAATGGGGAGGGAATGTCAGCCTTAATAGAGGAAGAAAAGGAGATATTAAATAGGGATATTACTATAGAAGAGTTAAGAGAGGCAATTAAGAAATAAAAAAATAACAAAACCTCAGGGACAGATGGATTACCAAGTGAATTTTATAAAGGACTAGGAGATGGATTGGATATTATTAGAAACTTGCAAGGCTACCAGATTCGTGGAGAGAAGCATACATTTCGTTGATAGCAAAGGAAGGAGCAGATATAGCACAGATAAAAAATTATAGATCAATCTCTTTATTAAACACTGATTATAAATTTTTTATGAATATAATGGCAAATAGGTTGAAAAAAATATTAAATTGTAGAATACACCCGGACCAAAATGGGTTTTTACCAATGAGACAAATAAAATATAATAGAAGAACTGCAATTAATGTATCAGAATATTATGAGGTGCATCCAGAGAGGCAGGTAGCTCTGATCTTTCTGGATGCCCGAAAGGCTTTTGATCAGGTCAATTGGCAATTTATACTTCAGCAAATAAAAAACATGAAATTTGGGGAGAGATTTGAAAATACAATAGCCTCCATATACACAAAACAAAAAGCAAGTATAATAGTAAATGGAGACTTTACAAATTTCTTTGAAATAAAAAAAGGAGTACGGCAGGGATGTCCACTTTCACCCTTGCTTTTCATTCTGACATTGGAAAATTTATTGATAAGAATTAGATCAAACAAAAAGATAAAAGGATTGAATGTAAAACAAGAGGAATACAAGGCCCAAGCATTTGCGGATGACTTTGTATTCTTCATAGAAGAATCAATAAAAATAGGACCAATATTGATAAGAGAAAAAGAGGAATTTGGAAAGGTAGCTGGCTTAAAAATTAATAAAGATAAGACCAAAATGTTAACGAAAAATGTAACAGGAAAACAAACAGAGGAGTTAATTAAAGAATTAGGATTACAAATAGCAAAAAAGGTTAAGTATTTAGGCATATATTTGACAGCTAGATGCTCAACTATAAAGGAGAATAATTATGTAACTTTAGTTCAACAAATAAAGAAGGATTTAGAAAAATGGGGGAAACTGAAATTATCATTATTAGGGAGGATAGCAGCTATAAAGATGAACGTCTTACTGAGGCTGCTTTACTTATTTCAGACAATTCCAGTAAAATTGGATATATATTTTTTTTGTAAATCTGAATAAGATAACTGATCTCAAAAATATACAAATATCTATTGGAATTTGATTTAGCAGAGGAATTAGTAAAGGGACAAATGATAGCATGGGCAAGAAATATTGGGCATAATATACAATTGGGAAAAAGTGTGGGAAAATAACTATACTAATAACAAAGTCAGTGGTTTATAAAGAGAATCAATATAAAATGTGGTATAGATGGTATCTGGCCCCCTCGAGATTAGCAAAAATGTATTCAAATTTAAGTCCAATCTGTTGGAAGTGCAAGCAGGCACAGGGTACTTTCTTCCACATCTGGTGGCTTTGCCCAAAAATCAGGAAATATTGGGAAAAAATAAAAATTTGGCTAATAGAAATAACATCGGAAAAAATAGAACTCAAACCAGAGATTTTTCTACTAGGGATGATTAAAGAAAACTATAGGAAAGAAATAAAGTACTTAATATTACACATAGTCACTGCAGCTAGATTGGCGCTCGCCCAATATTGGAAAACTGATCAACTGCCAATAGATCAATTGATAATCCAAAAAATCTATAACTGTGTGGAAATGGACAAACTAACATTTGAAATGAAGAACGTAGACTCAAAATGTTATATAGCGTGGAATAGGTGGTATGATTGGATAACTCATAGAAATGAGAGTAAATGTAAAATTCTGTACAATAATAATAATTAACAAATACGCACCGTTAATAAGATAATGGACGTGAGACCAAAATCATTTTTTCCTTTTATGTATTGTTGTTTGTATTAATATATATGTATCTTGTACATACATGGTATAACATTTTACTTTTTATATGTTTAATAAAGTTTTGCTTTTAAAATAAAATTTTAAAAAAGCCTGTCTGTGGAATAAGTTGCAAATAGGCCCCTCACTGAGTACCCAAGAACTTGTCGTGGATTCTGTGAATAGTCAATCTGTATCCAAGCTAGGATGGCCTTTTCTTCCCAGGAAAAGCAGCAGGAGGGGTTTCCCCAGACTCAAGAAGACTTAAGATGGCATCACAACTGTGCAATTACTCCTTTTTCCCCAAACGTTTACTATGCAAGCAAAAAGGACCAGGCTTTGATCTCATGGTTGTGGCCGCCATCTTAACACTTCTTACACAAATACGTATCCTAGATACACACATACACCGAAGAGGATGGTGGTTCAGATGTGATTCCAAAGCTTCCCAGCGACAAGATGCTAATGATTTCCAGAGTTCCTCAAAAGTGCTTCTTTAGCAGCAACTTTTAAGGTGTGCTTTGATCCAAGCGATGGCTTTTCAGTGCTTGTTTTCAAAGCATTTTAAGATTAGATTTTCTGAAGAAGAGCAAAAAGCTCAAATCTGTTAAGATTTTGGCAAGTTTGAACTTTGCGCCAAATAGTCACTGGCTAGATAGATGTGCAAAACTGCCCTTCTGTTAACAGAGGCCTTCTGTAATTTTAAGCTTATTTTTAAAGGGGCCATAAATAGGGAAGTCGCCTTTTTTAATTTTTTTTTATTTTTTATTTATTTTTTAGTTACAAAGATAAACATTCCATCTTTCCTTATGCAGTGTGTTATCTGGGTACAAACATCTCTGCTACATCATTTCTTATTTGTTACATTTTTCACATTCACATTCACATTATTTCTCTAAGCTTAATATTATACATTAAACATTTAAACATTGTAAAACTGTCCATTTTCTTCTTAGTATTTTCTAGTAATACCATATTAACATTAAATATTATTCTCTTCATACACATACTAACAATTTTAATCTTATTTATATATTTCTCTTAATATATTTTCTATTTATTCTTTAGTCTTCGTCATTTCCAAACTCCATTTTTATTCTCCAACCATTGATAAAATACTTCCCATATCATATAATAATTCAGTTTGCTCTTTCTCCTTAATTGCTAATGTTAATCTGTTCATTTCTGCACATTCTAATATTTTCCTTATCATCTTCTCTTCAATGGGAATCTCTCCACTTTTCCAATATTGTGCAAATACAATTCTAGCTGTGGTTAATACATGAATAATTAAATATACATTTTATTATAAATTTCAGGTAAAATTCCTAGCAGAAATATTTCTGGTTTCAACTCAATACATTGTTGTATCATCTCTTCCAACCATATCTTAATTTTTGTCCAATACTTCTTTGCTTCTCCACATATCCACCACATATGATAATAAGATCCAGGTATTTGGTGACACTTCCAACCTTCAGCTGATTTAACATCTTTGCCAGTCTCGCCGGTGGTAAATGCCATCTGTAAAACATCTTATAAAAATTCTCTTTATATGTAGTTGACATTATTAATTTATAATTCCTTTCCCACAATTTCTGCCATTTATCTAATTCTATCGTATAACTAGTTTTTCGCCCATACTATCATTGTCCCTTTACTTGTTCCTCTTCCAATTTTATACCCAATAAATAATTATACAGTTTCTTTATCAACCTTTCTTCTGTTCCTGTTAAGATTTTATCTAACTCTCTTAATTCTTTGTAAAAACTCTGTAATTTAACATCTTTCTTGTATCTAGACTGTATCTGCACATGTGACTACCACCTTGCTCACTCATTTCTTCTTTCGTTTTAAGTCTTCATTTGAAATATCTTTATATCTGACAATATTTCCCATATTAATAATATTTGGGTGAATTAATATTCCATTGTTGAAAGCCAAACTGGTATCCTCAAATAATATTGTTCTTTAATTTTCTCCCACACCAATAATAATGCATTCCTTATATAGTGTCTCTGAAAATATCCATGTATCTTATTTTTCCCATATCATAAAAATGCATGCCACCCCAGTTGTAAATCATGTCCTTCCAAGGTCAATAATCTTACATTCCTCAATACAATCCACTCTTTCATCCATGCCAGTACTGCAGCCGGATAGTACAATTCCCAGTTTGGTAGTCCAAATTACCAAACAGGGAAATGGTCTTAATAGATATCTTGCTGAACTGTGTTGAGGGGGACACATGTTAAGGATGATAGGTAGTCTAACGGCCATTGAAAGTTGCAATGGACCCCCCCAAAAGTTACAACTTGATTTTGAAGTTTTGATGGCTGCACACTTACATGCACACCCCTTGTCACATGATCATATTTTGGTTGCTTGGCAACTAACTCGCCTTTATGGCTATTTGTAGCATCCTACGATCATGTGACCATGGTTTTCAACAGTTTTTGCTGGTTTCTGGCAAAAAAAATAAACTGCACATTAGCTAAAATGTATTTACTTGGCAACCAGGGCATTCACTTAATGGCTGCCTCAAAACATGACACAAAATCAGATCCAGTCACATGACCTGCTTAATGACCACGAGGCTCAATTATGGTCATTAAATTGAGGACTATCTGTAATATCATTGTGGCAATATTAAATTACAAACAATGGTAATTCTTGCCTTTCTTTTATTGTTGTTTATATTCCATTTTTCCAAACAAATTTTCACAGTAACATAATAGAAAAACAAAATGTAATAAATACATATTATCAAATATAAATAGATTTATCTATCTACACAGAGATAGAAAAGTACAGCATATTATAAATCAGCCTGGGGGAGATGATGTTTTAAAAAGACAAAGATTAACAACCAAATGCTTTCTAGAGTACAAGATGCTGGCTCCCAACAATTAAAGCCTATACAATCAGCAAACGTTGTCATGTACAAATAATCAGATGCTGGTCGGACAGAGTTTACAAATGTTTAAATAACTTGCTTCATTAAATGGAACATTGAAAATAAATACACCAATAAATCCATGTCAGTTTTATCATCTTGGGGAAAAAAAATAACTCAAGATTAGCTTGGATGCATTTTTTAATTCACAAGAGAAACCCAAGATTCTACCCACATCTTACACTTAAAATAAAGATGATCTGTAGTGAAGTGCTGAGGCTCAAAGAAAGCAAAAGTGGGGCAAGAAACCTGGATTCCTGGCTTGGCTACAAAACCCAAGAAAGCTGTAGTCTGTGCTCACATATGGTACAAAGGTTTATATATAACCATGGCATACACAATATAACAAACCACCCTTAGGATTTGTTCAAAAGGCTAAGCATAAACCACAGCAGTTAAGTTTGTAGAATACCTAAAGCTGAAGCAAACAAACCATATCATGGTTTGATGCATTGGGAGAAGTATGTCAGTCTCAATCGTCTTGTCTAATAATTCTATTGAGATACTAGAGAATCATAGTCACTGAAACAAAATGTAAATTGTATGGGGCTGTCTGTAACTAATTGGCAAGACTCTACATACACTAGAAAGCTCAGATTTAGTATACAGGTTACTTAGTGCGTGTGGTCTGTTTTTTAGAAAATAATAAGAAAATTCCAAAGCATTAAAGAGCAGGTCATATTGACTATACAAGCTTCACAGCCTTTGAAAATGGATTTTTAGGAGTGTAAAAACTGGGCAAGTCAGTTTTGATCAGTTTAGTCCCAGGCTTATTTACAGGTGGAAAAAAGGAAATAAATATTTGCCATCCTGATATTTCACGATCAGGAATGGATCACCACAGACTAAAAAAATAAAAATAAAAAATGAAATGAGAAATGTAACTGTATGAACAGGGTGCCTAAGGCAGTGTTTCTCTACTCTGGCAGCTTTAAGATGTGTGGCAGGTAATTCTGGGAGTTGAAGTCCACACATCTTAAAAGTTGTCACAGTTGAGAAACTTGAATAAGTGAATGCAATGCTGATTAGATAATTTCCTAGGGTATGATCGCTCTTGTAGACATTTCTTTGTTACGCCAAGATTCAAGTTGCTTCAAGAAAGAGGTATACACAGATCATAAGATGAAGCAAAAGTTTGCCTTTCAAACTCTCATTGTAAGAGAAATCCTGATTTATGAGCTTGCTAGATGTTAACAGGAAGGCTACACAGTCAGGCAAGTCTCTTCATCTGTGGCCTTTGGTACAGGGTTTTTTTGCACATCATAGTATGTGGACCAAGCAGCCTTCATGATCCACTCTTCGTAGCTCTTGACGGATGTGAAAACCCCTGGACGAATTATAGTTCCACATCCATTCCCATAGCTGGAAATGCCAGCCAAGAACCACACCCCCTTGTGGCTGCAAACCAAGGGGTCTCCGATGCTTACCTAGAGATTCAAGAATAGAAAGATTACTATCTTAAGCCAACAAGAACCAAAATGGGAATCTGTGGGGCAACATTTCCAAATCATGAGGAAGCAAAGATAATGCAGGCAGAAATAAACAATGCTATTTGGGTTATCTGGATATTGATTCTAGAAAAAAACTTAATACCAGCAGTTGTGAATCTTAATTCAATTGTCCTTGATTATTAGTCTTAAATATAGCTTCTGCTTATAATGTTCAAAAATTCTAAGTATTTGTAAAGTAAGAATTGGGGAAACATTTATTTCTTCTGCTTTATTCTGTGGTATTTTTTCAATTTTCCATAAGAGTTTACTGGTATTCCCTGGTGGTCTCCCACCAGTCACCTAAATAGGTCCAATCCTGTTTACCTTACATGCCTAGATAAGGCCAGCTGGATGCTATTTTGCTTAAGAGTTCCATTAATGGTGCTATCAACAATAATATTTCTGCAGTGTCTTTTATGTGACAAAACGGGTGAAAATTCCTAGGTTACCGTTTGAGTTTCATTGGCTTAAAAGAGGAAAAGATCTGAGACAGAACTTCTGGGTTTCATCTCCAATCAACATAAAGAATTGTATATCGGATCAAAGTTAGGAAACAGCCAAAGAAACAACTTGTGAGAGTTTGTGGCACTTTGGATTGCAGGGTGTTGTTTCTGCTCATCAAAGGGATGCGCATGAACAGACAACAATGGAAATTGTGAACAGGGGAATGAGAGAAATTTTAGGACAAAAAGCACTTTGAAATGTGAAGCCGATTACAGCCTTAGAATGACCCTGTATTGGACGTTTCAGCACCACAGATGTTGGACAGCTCCACTGCTTTAAAAGTGACTATTTTTGCCCTGATTTTTGCTTTATCTCTGGCTAGGGAATATCAGTGCTTCAGTTAATAATGTGTAAATAATAGTTACTTAACTATTCAATGTTTAGCGTGTTTTCTGTCCATTTAGCTTTTTACTGCGGCAAGGAAGTTAGGAAACAGTCTACACCAAGCAGACTGCATTAAATTTGCATTAAAAAAAAGTTCTCACGAATGTTTAAGTGCACCATTTTCAACATAATTTATCTCTGAGAAATCTAACAAAACAGGTCATATTTAAATCCTGTATTAAATTTTAAAACACAGGAGACATCCAAATCAAATATATTCGCTGCTTTCATTTTTTTTTCAGGGAGAATCCAATCGTTTGTGGGAATGGTCAGGGTGAAGGTCCCTGCTCTGATTCCATTGATTCTAAGCCACAGCATATGATGAAAACTTTACTCTGGCAGTGGTGTCTTTTCATGGTACACCCAACAGCTGCTGTATCACTGGTTAAACTCAATTCCTTACCTCACAACGCATGGATCTGTTATGTGGTACTGCACAGACCATCTTAGGCATGATGGAGATTTCTCTCCCAGGGTCACTCGTCACATTGTAGCGGCAATTGCAATTCTTTGGGCCAAGGATTTTCACCTCCACACTTTGCAGAGGGCCTGGCATCCCTTGGTCATCTGGATAAAGAGGGAACAATATTGTTAAATGGGGGAGTAATTCTAAATGAGTGGCATGGTGGCCTAGAGGTGGAGCTCTTGCCTCACAATCAGGAGGCTGTGAGTTCAATGCTAAGTAGCAGCAGATATTTCTTTCTCTCTGCATGCAAAGAGAAAATATCTGCTGTGAACCCCATGTAGGCATTAGGAAGGGCATCCAGCCAGTAAACGCTCAGCTCCATTCAGTCACCCTGACTCCATCCCAATGCAAGGGATTACAGGGTTGTTAAAAGAAAAAAAGAAAAAAAACCAGGGGGGGAGGGGAAGTAATTCTAAATCTCTCATCTCCTTTCCTCTTTCCACTGGGAAGCACCATAGATTTCTTCAACATTAAGCAGCATCCTGAGTTGTGACAACCTCTCTTTTTTCCATATCTTGTATCAGATTACAAGTTCTAGTAAAAGCCTATCCTGGAGGAAAAATCCATCACTCTCTCCCATCCTGCTGATCCACAACGTACCAATTCTTCGCCCGCGGGTCCAGCAAGTAGAGCCAAAGGGGAACTGGTGGGCAGCATATGGGGCACAAATGGCCGAGATGTTGTCATTGAACACCACAGGTTGTGCCAGTGTGACAACTGCAATGTCGTAACCTTCCATCATGTCAACATAGAGACCGTGAAGCTCAATGTTTTTGAGAGTTCTCTTCTCTTGCCATTTTTGTTGCCTTCCTTCCAGCTGCTCTCCCAGAAGTACCTCCCAGCCTTCCGTTTCCTGGCGCCTGGAAAACATCATACAGAAGGAAAAAGAATGATGCCCAAGTAAAACAAAAAAAAAAGGAAGTCTGTGCAATCAGATTGGAGTGAATACAGATAGCCCTCCATTTATGACACTTGGGACTGGAGCTTCTATCACTAAGCAATGCAGATATTAAGTGAGTCACATCCAACTTTAGAACCTCTTTTGCCCCAGTCCTTAAGCATATGTATGTGGTTGTTAAGCGAATTAGGCAGATGTTGACAAATCCCCCACTGAGTTTGTTTGCTGGAAGCCCGCGGGAAGGTCATGAAAAGTGATCACATGATCCTAGGATCCTGCAATCGTAACTAGGTGCTGGTTGCCAAGTGCCCAAATTTTGATCATGTGATCATGGGGACACTGCAATGCTCAAAAGTAGGAGACCTGGTCATGTCACACTTTTTTAGCACCCTTGTAACTTTCAATGGTCATTAAACAAATGGTCGCAAGTCAAGGATTGCCTGTAATCACTTTGGACCACAATTTGGGGGGGTTGACGTAGTATAAAGAGGGAGGACATTTCCAGATGTCCTGATTTTTATAAAGTCAGGCCAAAATTTCTGGGATTTGGGATTCTACTGTAGTCAGTTTGGTTTGATGGTTAAGGCACCAGGCTAGAAGTCGGGAGATGGGGAATTCTAGTCCTGCCTTAGCCATGAAGGCCAGCTGGGTGACTTTGAGCCAGTGATTATCTCTTAGCCCAACCAACCTTAAAGGGTTGCTGTTGGGGGAAAAAAATAGAAGAGTGAAATCACGTTGGATATATCTGCCACCTTGAGTTACTTGTAAAAATAATAAAGACAGGATACAAATAAATAAATAGTCACCATCAGAACCATGGCTGAGGCTTGGTGTTCATTCATGTTTACAATACAGAGAAACGAATGGGTCAGTTAACTAAGCTTGGGAACATTCAAAGGACAGCATTAGTTGAAAAGAAGTTCTCAGATCTAATCCAGAGTCAGTGCGATGAATGTGGATATTGAACAACATGGGCTGTTCCCTCCTCAAAGGCTGCCTCACCCCCATCTTCCACTCACCCAATGAAGCACTGAGCAGCAGTCAGGATGTGGTGCTCCCCAATTAAAGTGCCTCCACAGGCGTGCTCTCCTTGATACTGTAGACTTGCATACCAAGGCCATTGTTTGTTCTCCTGTTTCAGGACCCCGCAGCCTGGAGATCAATAAAGAACACAGGTAGTCCTCAACTTATGACCACAATTCAGCCCAGAGTTTCCATTGCTAAGCAAGACAGTTGTTTTGCCTTGTTTTATCACCTTTCTTGCCACAATTGTTAAGGGAATGGCTGCAGTTCTTAAGTTAGTAACCCGGTTGTTAAATGAATCTGGCTTCCTCATTTGCTTGTCAATGTTTGCTTCCCATGCAACCGTCGCAAGTACTTGCCGGTTGCCAAGGGTCCAAAATTTGAACTCGTGACCATGGGGATGTTGCAATGGTCGTAAGTGTGAAAAATGGTCATAAGTCACTTTTTCAGTGCCATCGTAACTTTGAACGGTCACTAAACAAATGGGTGTAACATGAGGTGTCACTTCATCTTATGTTCCCAAAGACAAGAGGTACAGTACACATATATGGCTACATCCATCATCACCTCTTCCACATTGGCAGGGGTGTGCCAGTCATGAACCCCGATCACCTCCAAGCAACGCACACATGGTGACTAACTAGAGATTTTCACAGTGTATTGACGGGGACAATAAAATAAGAAGCAAAAGTGGCCCGGTGAAAGGGAAAGTATTTTTCTGTTTTTCAACCCACACATAGCCAAAATGTTACTATTCCACACTGAAGGAATTATTACACACCCTCCTGGGTATAACCTTTGGATGCCTAGATGAACCAATAATCCATATAATTCCCATCACAAAAAAGGCGCTGATGAGAGCATCCAGCTTTAAACCATGATATGCCCAGATATGAAACAAGGTTCAGATGGGAATCATGTGGTCTTCCAAATGTGATTGTGTTCCAGTTCCCATCATCCCCGGCAACATCATTAATAGGGATGGGGATTGTAGTTCAGTGTAGGAAGGGCTATCAATTCCTCTTACCTCTGATGCACTAAATGGGTCTTAAATTAAGATTAGGGTGTAGACTAGTGTTACTCAACTTTGGCAACTTGAAGATGGGTGACTTCAATTCCTGAATTCTACACTTGAGAAATGCTGCTCTATAAGATGAGGACCAGTTTGGCATGGTGTCTAAGACAGCAATTATATAGAATTGCTGACTAGTTAGAGCAGTGTTTCTCAACCTTAGCAATTTTAAGTTGTCTGGCCTTCAACATGGCTGGCTGGAGAATTCTGGGAGTCGGAGTCCACACATCTCCAGGTTGCCATGCTAAGCAGCATTGATTCTGATTTTGGCTGATAGCTGGTATTTATTGCAAAAGACACCACTTGCAAGTCTTTGGTTTAAACATTGGCAATGCAAACAGACTTAGAAGCTAATTTGGCCTTGATGGCTGGCTTAAACCCTTCCTTCTCTG